>NC_089140.1:151234197-151578787 GCF_009819655.1 Sylvia atricapilla
TCCAGCCGCTGAGGTTTTGCAGGCATTGAGCAAAGCTGCATCAGTCTGTGCCAAAGTGAGGTTTAACTTGAATTTCATTTCGAATGACTGCAATGAAGGCAATCTCCTGGCGCTCAGCAAAATCTGGGAATATTTGAGAGGTCTTGTCCTGGACAGGCACTCGTGGATCAGTGGGAAAGAGAAAAACAAGATGCCTGCTCACTCAGTATCACAGACTCATGGAATAATTTGGGTTGGGAGGGACCTTCAAGATGATCTCATTCCAAACCCTGCCATGGGCAGGGACACCTCCACAATCCCAGGTGTCTCCAAGCCCTATCCAACCATTCCCAGGAAAGTGTCCGTGGTGCTACGGAGCAGAATTTTGCTGGTGAAATGTTTCAGAGAAAAAAAAAAAAAAAATTATCTCAGGCTGGATGTTTTTCCAGCAGTTTCTGTGCAGATTTCCAGCCTTCCCTCAGCCCTCAGCACTGATTTTTACAGTGGAAGAATTTAGGCTGGCCTAAACACCTGGGTGTCCAAACTTAATGAGGATCAAAGGTGGCATTAATTCAGCCAAGCTTAATTCATTCCCAGACACGCCTTTTTGATCAAGCCAAGGGGAAGTGAACCACGCTGCATTCAGGTCACCTTAATTCTGAAATAGATTGAAGGCACAGGTCTGAAAGTCTTCCAGGTAATTTCTGACACAGCCATGCCTTGGCTCAGTTTGGATTTGCTTTTCTGGAACTCTCTGTGTAAGGGAGTCCTCAGGGACAAAAAAAATCTTTGGGGAATAATGAACTGGTGCCTCCTTTACTTGATTGCATGGAGATTTAGAAACTTTTACTGAACATGAGGAACGAAATGGTGAATTCTGAGGAAACTGAGTAGGGGAAGAAGCACAGATCAGTGATGGAGCTGCTTTCTGGGAAAGGCCACCCTGTCCTCTGCTCCCAGCACTCGCAGTTCAGCCTTGCCCCTCATTTTCCACTCCAGGAAATGTGATGCTCTGCGTGATGTGGATGTGAGCTCTGAAAACAAGATATTGGTGAGGATCCCACACAGAACAGAGGGGTCTTCAGTCACTTTTCCTTCCTGCCTTCACCCTCTCTCCTCTGGAAAACCCAAAAACACCACCTGGGATGTCCCTGGTGACTCTGGGACTGCAGGGAATGCAGGTGGCACTAAAGAGTTGATGGTCTATCCATGACTGGAGAATCATGGAATTGTTTAGGTAGGAAAAGACATCCAAGATCATTGATTCCAACCTTTAACTCAGAACTGATGAGGCCATCACCAAGGACACATCACTGTGGCCTTCCAGGGCCTGAAGAGGCTCCAAGAGAGCCGAAGAGGGGCTTTGGACAAGGAACTGGAGGGACAGAACAATGGGAATGGCTTTAAATTGTCAGAGGGTAGATTTTGAAGGGATGTTGGGAAGAAATTCTTCCCTAGGAGGGTGAGGAGGCTCTGGCACAGATTACCCAGAGAAGCTGTGGCTGCCCATGGATCCCTAGAAGTGTCCAAGGCCAGGCTGGACAGGGCTTGGAGTAAAACTGGGATAGTGGAAGGTGTCCCTGCCCGTGGCAGGGGGTGGAACAAGGTGATCTTGGAGGTTCTTTCAACCCAAACCATTCTGGGATTCTGTGATCAGCACAGACTTCCTCAAGTACTGCCTTGACATCACTGCCCAAACCTATGACAGATTTTAAGGCTGTTATTTAAGGTAAAACCCTGAAGTTTGGCTTTTTACATGCTGTCAAAATTGTCAGTGAATTTGGGCCCGCCACTGGATTTGCAATTTTCCAAGTGTGTAACACAGGTTTTGTAATCCTGGTCATAAAGAGGGATTATCCCTGACCCTGTGGGTGAAGAAGGTTTTCACACCATTCCAGTGACACTCAGATTATTTTAAGTCCCCGAAATTCCTACAGCAGAAAAGAGCACAGAGAGTGGAAATCCTGCAACAAGGGAAATATCTGAGTTTATTTAGTTTAATAATCAAATCAGGAGAGGGTAAAATAGGGCGAAGTCAGGTCAGATGAGAAACCCTCCTGATATTTCAATTAATTAGAATTAAGCTGGAAAAAGACATTTCTTCTTGCACCAACTCAGCACAAGCCTCAGAGCCTCAAAACAGTAAATTCCAGTTCTTTTTTGAGCTCTATAACCTTTTTCTTACTTTTTATTCCTTTCTTTGTTTTGGTTTTATTTTTAAAGATAAAGTAAGTTTTTAAGTGGTGTTTTTCAGAAAGCAGAAGTCAAAAAGCTCATTTTGAAAATGTCAAGATTCAATTCCTTTAGAAAAATACAAAACTATTTATGCCACCAAGTGGTTCAGTAAGATTCAGAACTAAAGAAAATTTGACTTTCTGTATTATTTCAATTTTTTTTCAATGTAGTATTATCCTGAGGACATGTGGGAGGCATGGAAAAACTCATCAACTCTCTAGCAGAAACATGAAGGCTTTTAGTGAGCTTGGGAATCCCTGGTTTTGCAGAGTATAAATTCATAGGATTGGAAAATGGTTTGGGTTGGAAGGGACCCGAAAGATCACCTTGTTCCAGCCTCTGCCATGGGCAGGGACACTTTCCACTGGACCAGGTTGCTCCAAGCCCTGTTCAAATGGCCTTGGACACTTCCAGGGATGGAGCAGCCACAGATTTTCTGGGAATTCCATTCCAGGGCTTCCCCATCCTCACAGAGAAGAATTTCTTCCCAGTGTCCCATTTAAATCGAAATTCCTTCATCCTAATGCCATTCCATCCCTTGTCCTATCATGCCATGGCCTTGTGAAATTCCCACTCCAGCTCCCTTCTAGGCATACGAATTGATGAACTGAAAGCTGATAAACATCCAAGATGAAATGACTGAAAACCACACTGACACTGCAGGCTCGCTTTAATTTAACAGGATCCTAAAAATCGCTGAATATATCCTCAAAAGTAATGAAAATGGCTGTGCCTTCCATAAAAATCACCGCAAACTGTGTCAGGAATCGAGCCGGATGCACACAGCAACCCTCCTTTCAATTCCTAATGATTACAAATCAGCTGTAAAAAAACACAAAACCTGCCTGGGACTCATCCTTGGTACAAATGAGTGTTGCAGGAACAGGTCTGGGAAAACGTCCTGCTCCATGATGGGAGGGAGCACCCAGAGCTCACAAGAGCAGTTTGGATGTGATAAGTGGAGCCATTAGAGCCCGTTGTGTCAATAAGGGAAATTTCACAGCCTTCCTTAATTACATGGGAAAAGGAGATCCAGGGGAGCAGTTGGGCTGTGCACACAGACAAAGCCTGCCTGGAAAGTCAATAAATATGATTTACACCACAGAGTGGTGCAATCTTTTTTGATTAAAAAAGGAGATAATAGACAAAAATGGCTAAAAACAAGGGAAAAAAAGAAAAAAAGCAACCCGATCTGGTGGAAAGTGGCCCTGCCCATGGCTGGGGGCTGGAACTGGATAATCTTTTAGATCCCTCCCAACCCAAATCACTCTATGACCCTATAAAATAGCTTGTGTGTGCAATAGGTCCATCTTGGCTCCTTCTTTAAACTGTCCTTAATAAGCAAATTAAGGAGCCCATCACTGTCACGGATAAGGGAAGATTAAAATAAAAATTATTAAGTAGAAATTACCAAGAATTAATGATGTTTTTCTCAATCCGAAAAGGGCTTGGCCTCACGTGCCTTCTCCACCATTTATGGAATCATGGAATCATTACAGCTGGAAAAGACACTTGGGATCATCCAGCCCAACCATTAACCCAGTACAGCCAGACCCACCACTAAATCTGTCCCCAAGTGGCACATCCATGAGGCTTTTGAGCACTTCTAGGGATGCTGATCCCAGAGTGTTCCAATCCCTGACCACCCTTCCAGTGAAGGTCTTTTTCCTAATATCTAAACCGCTCCTGGTGCAGCTCGAGGCTGTTTCCTCTGTGAATGCCTCTGCAATTTGGATCTTGCCCCAGAAAACACAGGGATGGTTCCCACTCTGATTTTGAAGGGTATTTCAGTAGTTTGAGGCAGTTAATCCATCACTGGGCTACATCCATTCCAGGTGACTCCCCACCCTGGGAGCCAGGAGCAGTAATAAGGCATTTATTTATTAATTAATGAGTGTAGGTCTAATGACTCTCTAGGGATTTTCATCTGGAACTGCCAGAAAGTAAGGAAATAATAATGATTACAGTCAAATCCGGAAGACTTTGTAACAAAATTGGAAATCTTATGAGTTTACCTGGCACAGTCAGACATTTTCCAGCCACATCTTCCTTTCCAACCTCCCATCCTCATCCTGTCCATGTCCCTCCAGTGTAGTTTTGGCCATCAGTCCTCATCCCTTCTCCACACGACCTCTCTTTGCCCGTCCTCTCAGTCATCCCTCACTGGAGCAACCCCTGATCTTGTGTCCTGTGGGAATGGGCCGTGTGGGAATGGGTGATGACAAGGACAGGTTTTTCCCTCTGGCGTTTTTCCTGGTTTTAATTCCCACCGTGTACAATGGAGTTCTGCCCCCCTCTGCTGGAAGAGCTCAGCACCTCCAGCTGAGCCCAGTACCCTTGAATTTCCCCAACTGGAAGGGACCCACAAGGATCAGCGAATCCAGGTCCTGGCCCTGCACAGAACACCCCAAAAATCCCATCAGGTGCCTGAGAGCGTTGTCCAAAAGCTTTTTGAACTCTGGCAGGGTTGGTGCAGCTCTTGCTGTTCAGTTCTGCAAGGATCAGGTTGTCCATGGCACTTTTGGCCATGTCCATGGACCATGAAAAGTCTAAAACTGCTCACCTGTAGCTTCTCTACACTGTCACAGCTTGGGATAACACTGGATGCATTTTTGTCACTGATCTGTCCCCTCAGTGCTATTTTCCCCACTTTTTTCCTGATTCTGGCAGTTAAGGGCACAAAAGCAGAGTTTAGTCGTGGAACCAAATTGCGCCTTCAAAATTTCCTTCTCACTCTTGCCAAGAGTTTGTGGTTGAATGAGCTGCAGACAGCTGGAGACCCCAGGGTCAGCAGCTCGCCTTGAGGCATCTTTGACCTCTGGATCATCTCTGCCTTTCCAACCTGACCTCCAAGGGATCTCTGGGAGGTCCATTAGGCATTTATTCCCTGTTGTAAATGGAATGACTGCTTTTGTTTCTCCAGCTGACCACCCAAGTGCACATTGCCAGTTGCATCCTACCCTGGATGTTTTCCTTCACTGGAGAAAGACCAGGGATGGAGTAGGGAATGGGGTTAAATCCATCTGAGTGTGCAAAAATTTTCTGGAAAAGGATTTGTAGAGACAGAGTCCTTTATTCTTGGGCTGAGCATCTTTGGGGCCAGGAATCAATCTATCGCTAAAAACAAACATTTCTGTTTAAAACACTCTGAGCTCCTTTCCCTGCTGTGTTCTCGACTTCAGCCTGGAAACCCCGGGATGTTTTAGAGGTAATGAACCCAAGGAATTGAGAATGCCTCAGATAACACAGCCCCAGCTCCTGGGTCTCTGCTGGGTGTGGGTGCTTCTCACTCACAAAGGCTTTTTGGTTGTCAAATAGAGCTGACTGAGGTTTAATTTCTTTTCCTTGTCCTAACTTGCCTCAGCTCTTCTGCCGATTTCTCAGACATGGCTGGGAATGTGATTGTCTTTATTTCAAAGGTCCTTCTCTCAGCTGTACCAAACAAGATCCACAGTCCCACAAAGGGCCACTCCTCCCAACCTCATGGGCTACATCTGACTCAGTTTTAGGGTCTGAACAACTCAGTGCATTTCGTTTTTGTGTCAACCACATGCTTTTGCTGAGAAGAAAGGTTTTCATAAGCCAGGTAACCCCAATAACCCCAAGTTTTCAGAGTGCAGTAGATACTTGAGTCACCCATGAACCAAAGAAAAAGACCAGAAAATGAGGCAGGAAGCAATTGAAGCAGATATTTCAAAGTTTTATTGTATAAATCTACAAAAAAGGCTTTGCTACAATAGCAAATCGAGTGTAGCACTATTCTACTGACAGGCTCTAGTGGCTTGGTGTGATCTTGTAACTCCAACATGACACATGAGGAATAAACTGCCTGATCCAGTCAGATCCAGGGCAGGTGATGTCGGCTTACAAAGACCTTTTGGCTTCAACCCCTACAACCTGCAGCGACTCGACGTGTTTGCCTTTTGTACAAGGTTATTTGAATTAATAATATCTCTAGTAAAAATAAAAACTCTAAAGTAGTTTCATCAGTAAATGTAAAATCGCCTAGGGAGGGGGGGAAAAAATGCAGTGGTTGAAATCTGCTAAAGTTCTAGAGGTACAACACATCCATGCTTCTCATTCATGTGACTCTGCCCCAGAAAAATAAACTACCAGTCCTTCCCAGAGGGGCTGATAATAAAAACCAGGGTGCTACAAGTAAAGCTCCAATTTGCTGGGAGCAACAATTGAAATCAAATCAGCCCAGGAGATTGAGTTCTGTACACTCCAAAAAGCCAGCTGAAAATGTAAAAACCTCAGGACCACATGACCAAGTAGCACAGACAGGCTAATTCCCTAAAAAAGCAGGAAAAATCAAATTGCCTACTGAGGCAGTCTAGTCCCTTGGAAGAGACTGTGAAAATTAAGCACCTCAAAATCAAATATCATTTAGACCTTAAGATGATGCCCGGGAATCTGCCTTTACATGGTTTTATGGAATTTTCCAGTCCTGGACATTTTTGCTGAGCCTTGTTGGAATGTACCTTAAGGTCCCTCCTCTGGCTTAATTCAAATGCAACAAAACACCACAGAATTTAAGTAATGTGGATTTTCTTGCTCAACACACACACCTCCCACACTGACACACACACACACTCACACACACACACACAGAGGACAGTTGGCTCTGGAAGAGACAGGAACCAACTGGACCTCTTCGGCTGAGAGATGAACCAAAACTGTCTTGTCCAGCTCGCTCGAGCTCTTTTTGGGCTCCCTGGGTCTGGATGGAAGCAGTCACTCCAAAGCCAGCCGCAAGAACCCCAGTTCTTGCAGTAACTCTGGCCCATGCAGACCCAGAGAGCGCCTGTTGTCTCACGAGGCTCCTCGCTGGCAAGACAGCTGGCCCAGATGTGCAGGCTCCAACAGTTCAGACAAGCATCTGGACCATGGGATGCTTCTCCAAACTCCGGGAGCCCTTTGAGGTTTGGAACTGATACCCGCATGAAATGAAGCTACCCTCGGCTCAGGAGAGGTGAGTTACAGCATGGGCAGCGGGGAGGGTTCATAGCCAAGGCAGGATCAGCCCCTTGGCAAAGTTAATCAGGAAAGTTTTTGTGGTTTTTTTCAGCGAGGATCATTATCTGGTGAAGGTTTCTTCAGGTGAGTCCCAGCGGCCCCAGATGGCAGAGGTGTGACTCTCCACAGTCAGCACAAGCCCAGCATCCCTGCTGTCCCCAAAGCCTGGACTTGGTCCTTGTGTTCTGGCCTCTCTTTCCATTCTCAGCACTTTCCTCTCTGTTTGGAGTACCTGGACCAGCTCAGGCTTTTCTTTGTCCTGTTGGAAGCAGCTTCCCAGGTTCATTCTGGCTCTCAGCACCTTGAACATGGCACTGCACTGTATGGGAGGCTCTTTGGTGCATGATTTGCCCTCTGTCTTCCTGCAGCACGTTCTTCTCCCCTGGGAAAGCTCTTGGGCACAGAGAAGGAATCTCAGCAACAGCAGTAGGGATCGCTGGAAAAGAAAAAATAAATGCACCAACTCTGATTAGATTTCTAAAGTGGGGAGAAAGGGGGAATTCTCAGGAGTTGGGATTAAATTTTGCTGTGCCTGCAGCCTGGAGGACACACCAAGTTAAGGATTTGCCCATAGTCCAGCCAAGGGAAAACCATGATGTGCAGCTTGGTTTTTGACACCAAGAAGCTGAAATCCCACTTCCCTGGTGGTGACAGGCTGCTGCAGCCCCTGGCACTGAGGTTTCAACACCAGAACAGGTGTTTGCACTTGGGCTGTTCAATACCTCGGGTCAGGGCACTGGGGAGATTAAGGAAGGCCCACAAGGTAACACGGGATGTAATTACCTGTGCCGGTCTTTCCTTCAGGTGGTGGATTTGGCAGTTGGTGGCTGAGGGTCCTGAGAGCAGGTCTGATGCTGAGGCCTTTGTTTTGCAGCTTTTTCTGTGGCTTTCCTCCCAAATGCTGCATGCTGCAAAGTGATTCCTTCTCAGAGGAGGATCTGAGTGAGTCACTGGAAGCAAGAGGAGACAAAGCTTGTAATACATGGCCAGCTCATCCTCAGCAGTGACTCCCACTCCCCTATCACTCAGCCCGGGTCATTAGTGAGAAATGCTCCTTTCTCTGCAGACAGAGCTGTTGACAAACTGGAAACAAGTGAGAGGAGAGCTCCCACCATTCCTGAGACCAGCTCCCAGCAAGGAGGCAGAGCAGACCTGCAGCTCCTTTGGGTTGTGCATGGAACTGAAATGTGCTGCCTCAGGTGGGGGCTCAAGCCCAGAGCTTCTCCATGAAGGACAAAGCATGTCCTGGGACTGGGCTAATTAAGAAGCTTCCCATTCTTTCCCCATATTAATCAGAAAGTGCAGGATACTGCCCTCTTTGGAAACTTTTCCCATTCCTGTATTTCCCTTTGGCTGGCTCTCCCTTCCCCTTTCCTCCCAACCCCAATGCTTCACATCCCATTTCAGCTGAGTTTTTATCCCAGGGCAAGTTTTCTGCCGGACATTCTCTGACCAGTTTAGCCCTGAGGAGAGAATGCCAGGGAGCTGCCTTACCTTCAGCCTCTTGGAAGGAGTCACAGCAAAGGCCTTCTGAGCCACCAGGGCCACATGTCACCGCTGTGGCAGTGCCAGGAGCACCCCAGGGTCGCTCCTGCTGCTGCAGCCCTGCTGTTTATTTGGTCTGGTGCTGGATGCAGATGATGCCCAAGATGTGTCCAGCCTCAGGGAGATTTGGAGAGCCAAACTTCAGGAATGTCTTTCTTCTCTCAGTCCTATCATCAAACACTGGCCAAAGGTGAGTGCTGAGCATTTCCTGTCTTGACATGGAAAAAGTCACAAAGTCCAAGTCCATCTCCATCCGTGGCGAGATGTTGCAGGAATTTCTCTGTGAGCAGACAACACTCTGTCCTCAGTGGTCCAGGACAGGGGTGCCAGGCTTTCCAAGAGCATTTGGAGTCTGTCTGTGTGAGCAGAAACTCCTTGCAGTGATGCACAGGCTAAAACTGTGCTGGGGCACACAGATGCTCTCTTCACTTCTTCTGGCTTTTACATGGCAAAAAGCTCCTGTTGTCTCCACACATCAGCATGGACTCGATTTGCTGCTCTGGGGATATTTTGCTCTGAATTTAGGGTGTGTTTGTTTGTTTCATTCAAAGAATAAGGATTTATTTCCCTTCCCTCCCCCCAGTCTCTCTCAAAAGAGCTCTGGTGTCTCTCTCTCTCTACCTTGAACACCCTCTCTTCTCTGGAAGGAAGGAGACTGCTCCTTCAATAAATGAGCTCAGAATTTAATTAGAAAATCTATTTCCTGCTGAATGCACAGGATAATGTGCAGAGAAAGGATGAAATTTGCCTCTGCACTGCAGTGGCCTTGAATTGGAGTGAGCAGAAACTAAGACAAGAAGTAAACCAGTAAGAGCCTCTTGAGAGGAAACACATTAATGCAGGTATTAGGTGCAGTGAAATGAAAACCACAGAAAATAATCCAGATTCTTAAAGCTTTCAGTTCCTGAAATAACAGGATTTTTTTTTTCTTCTTAACATAAAAAAAAATCCAAAAAATTATTTTAATCCTTTGGAGCAAGTAAGAGCAGGAGATTACCAAGTGAACAGAAACCCAGAGGTAAATCAAAAACAGGCAAGGGTCAAAAGAAAGCTGTCTCCTCAGGACAGGGCCACCCTCTCAGAGGAGGGAGGAGAGAAGGCAAAAGAGAGATCCAGATGGGTAGGAACCCTCCACCAACTGCTGCACTCGTATGAAGTCCTTGAGAGCTGCCAGCACCGGGCGGCTGCTTCACAAGTTGGGAATTGTCTCTAGTTTCCTGTCAGGGGATTCTCATAAAAGTGGCTGTTCCCCGCAGTGGTGCCAGCAGGGTCCCCAGCACCACCGCATGGCACGGCCTGGGTTGAGGGGGACAGCCCCATGCTGAGGTGCCTCACCCCCATCACCTCCCTCCCCCCACGAGCAAAGCCAATCCCTCTGCTCTGGGCTGTTGGACTGAGCGCTCCTCAGGTCTCGTCTCAGCCAGAACTCCCCTCCAAGGAGAAGCTTCCTAAATAAGCCCCCTTCTCCCTTCCACAGAACCCAGACCCCCCTCAGGGGAGCTCATATGACAGTGGCTGGGGGGCTGGGGGGCTCTGGTTGAGTCCCGTTGCTCGGCACGGGGCTGGCGGTGGTTGAGGGGGGCACGGTCTCCACGGAGTCTCCTGGCTGAACCTCAGGGGTCCTCTGTGGGCTGGGCTCCTCAGAGTGCTCCATGTTGCCTTGGACTTCCTTCCCCCTCTGGATCAGCTGCTCTAAGGTCTTGGGCAGGGGGTAGCTCAGGAAACGCTTCAGTTTGGGCTGGAGGGTGCCTACCACGTACTGGATAATCTCCTCCTCATCTGCGTCCACATAGAGGGTCTGGTACAGGTCTCTCTTGCGCCAAAGGAACTGATCCAGGGGCTCCCCCTCTTTCTGGGGCAAATCCAGCTCCCTTTTGATAGCATCCCTAGTCAGAGTTCCCTCGCTGTACTGCAGGAACTCCTTCTTGAACTCGACCCAGTTTTTGACGGAGTCCTGCTTGTACTCCCACCACTTTTTAGCTGGGCCGTTCATGTGGTTTTGGATTTGAGACAGCCAATACTCCTCTGTCCCACCCACCTGCTTTAAGTATTCCTCCAAGTGGCTCAAGAACTCCCGGGGATCCTCGAACACCTGGGTCTCCACGGGGGAGGCTGGAGCGTCCTCCGACACGGAGACCCACTGGTAGGAATCGTGGCCCTGGGGGATGCTAGGCACCTCCCCGGGAGGAGGGGTCAGGGCATACATCTGGCTCATGTCCAGGGCATAATCATAAATCTCCCCCTCACTCGGCCTTATCTCTGGGCCTCCCACCCCCACGGACACGGTCTGCTTGCCTGGTTCCCCAGGGCAGTATTTGCCTCCCATGGACTCCAGGCGGTCAGCCCACTTTTCCAGGCGGAAAAAGACCTCCTTCCAAACATTCATCTCCCTCTTGACCCACCTCTCCAGGTGGGCGATGGTCTCCTGGCATCTGGCCAGGCAGGCCTTGATGGACTTCTTCCATCTCTGGTTTTCAGTTGGGACATGGTCCTCTAAGTTGTTCTCCAACTTCCCCACGGATTTCTGCAATCCCTTTAGCTCCCGCTCCACCTGCTTGGAGACCTCTGTCAGGAGGTGCCGGTGGGTCCTCCGGACATGCTCCAGCATTTCTGCCCTGCACTTCCCTATCTGCAGGATCACATTGGGCTTGTTGGCAACTCCACGGTGCCCCTGGAAGGAGTGGACGCCGGCGCTGGTGACATTGTCCAGCTGCATGGCTCCGACCGTGAGAGTGGCAAACTCGGAAAGAACTGGGTTATAAGCCCTGGCACTAAAGCTGGATCCCAAAAACTCTCCCACCACAACACTTCCTTAAAGACACACAGAGACTTCTAAACCCCCCTACAAGGACTTTTGGACACAAACACAACCCAATCAGATATCACCGCAGAGCGAGCCTGGTCGGTCCACGTGGATCCCAGAGAGAGTTGTAGGCAAATTTCTCCCGGTGCCAAGCTGGAAGCGCCGCTCTCACGTGCTCAGGGGTGTCCCAGAGAGAACCAGGATCCTCCAGGAACAAGGAGAGGAGTTGGGTAAGACGTCCAATCCCGCCGGGAATCTGGAACGCCGCAAATTCTCCGCCGGAGAAAAATCACACAGAGATGCACAAAGAAGCTGGAAGCTGCAGCAAAAATCCGGGTGATTTCTCCTCGGGCAAACTTGGTGAATCAAAAACTGCTTTCAGTGGGGATGCGAAGAGCTGCTTCTCCTCCCTGCCTGAACTGCCACTAGCCCAGGCTCCTCCATCTACTTATACTCCACGCAGCTCAACATGTGGGTGGTGCCCAGCCTCCTCTCGCACTCTCAGCGCAGCGTTCATTGGAGGAGAAGCGAGGCCGGTGTCTGTGGCAACCCAGATTTTGGCAGCCTCCCCTCGCTCGCCACCCCCTCGCTCACGCCCCCAGACTCGACGCGAGAAGCGCTCGAAAGGTGCTGGAGACAGTTGGAGAGATGGATGAGTAATCGCACCTTCCGCCTCTCGGAGCGCAGGAAAAACACCTATTCCTTCCACAACTCTTTACTCAGCAAGGTCATCATTAACATGCGTCCCCTGGCAGGGCTCGGGGAGGGGGGGATGAGGAGGAATCCGGTGTGTCAGACGCCCCCGGGCCCCCCGCACACCCCCTGAGCACACACACACACACAGGGTGAGCTCACTCCTCATGCAAACGCCTGGGAATGGTGGTAAATCAGCAGCAGGAAAAAAAAAAAAAGAGAAAAAAGAGGGAGAGAAGAGAAAGGAAAAGCAAAGAGGAGGAGGGGGGGAAGCAAAGGGGGAAACACTCAAATGAGCCACTTCAGCACAAATTGGAGAGCTCTGGACTTTCTCAGGCTTTGGTAGGTGGGAGTCATCCCCGCGGTTTAATTGCACCGGACCAACCACTATCTTGGGAATATTGGGTGAGGGAGGGGGGGGGGGGAACGACATCCTGGTTCTTACACCGAATTAAATCCGCCCATCAAAAGCCTGTTCTGTACTTAGCTTTGAATCAGATGCTTAATCAGTGAGCCAACCCACCAGCGCAGATGAAGCTACATTTGTTCTTCGCTCTTGACAAGGCAGGAAAAGCCAACCATAAAAGGAGTCTCCGGGTCTTACATAAACCAGAGATAAAGGATTCCCTAATCCGAGAGAGTTTCCCCGCCGGAACACCCTCAGAGAGGTGCTGAGGACATCTGGGCCTTCTCCTCCCTTCCCAGTGCCAGTGGCCGGGGGCAGTGGGATGCTGATTCATCAGGATAATCTGAAAAGGGGTTTTGAGCCTGTTGGCGATGGGGTGATGGCGGGGGTGTGCCCTTCCTGTGCTCGGGATGATGGGCACTGTGCCAGGGAGGCTTAGGATGGGTCCTCACTCCCAAAGCTCCTGGCTGGGTGTTTCCTGATGGGAATTCAGCCCCCCTCTCCCCCCAGAAGAGCAAAAAGAGGAGGAGGCAGAGGGTCTTTCAGTGAAGTCCTGCTGGAAGGAGCTCCCGGTGAGCCCAGGCATTTGGTTAAAGCAGAATCACAAACTGGTGGTGGTTAAATTGAAGGGCATGAGGGGCAGGGGTCAGGATTCCCTTTTTTCCCACTCACCTCTATGTGGAGCAGGAGGGCCTGTGTCTGTTCCCCAGCAGGTGATGGTTCTCGGGGAACAAGAGGGTTATTTGGGGCAGCAGCAGCTGACCCAGAAGGGCTGCATGGTTTCGTTGAAGAGGGGGGGGACAGTAGATGGGGAAGGGGCAACACCCTGAGGGTGAAACACAGAATTCCTAATCCAGCAGCCCCTCCCAATGTCACTTCGTCCTGCATGACTGCCCTCTGCCTTGCTTACTTCTCCAATTTCACCCAGTTTTCCTAAGCACAAGATTTTGGGGCAGCTGTATTTGTGTTCTGAAGCCAACATCAGTTCACCTGAGGGGCTGGGACAGATCTGGAGCCTTTTATGCTGAGGTCTCAGCGCCCCAGAATCTGCCTCAAACCTGCTCTGCCAGGAAAAGATAACATACATTGGGAGAGACTCTGCAACCTTTCTTATCTCTGGATTGGTGCAAAGATAATCCCCGGAGAGCTTTTCACCCAGGAGTCCCAGAAATGACCCGTGGGGTGGGGACAATATAAAGTGGCATTAACTCTGCAAGATGAGCTGCTTTCAGCCTCTGCTTGTCACATCAAATGCCAGAGTCTGGGATGAAATGGCTCCTAAACCTGCTCCAATAAATGAATCCCTTTCCAGGCCCTGCTGCCTCCCTTTGCTGCTCCTTTACTTTTCAGCTGGGGAGGAATCCTGGATCTGAACGGCCTCATTTGACACTTGGCTCTTGTCGCAGGATCTCAGGATTATTAAGGATGAAAGGGACTAAGGAGGTTTCTAGCTCAACCTCCTACTCCAAGCTGAGTCAGCTGCTGGGTCAGCTGCGATGGTTTCAGATACTGAAAACCCCAGCAATGGTGATTGCTCAGAGGGAAAACATTTTTCCTTGTACCCAAACCCAGTGTCCTGTTGGAATTTGGACCTGATGCCTCTCGTCCTCTCACCAGCCACCAGAAAACATTGGGTTTATCTCTTTGATAACCTCCCCACAGGTACAGGACACTGCTGTTAGGTCCCCCAAACCCAAATCACTTCTCCAGTGTCTAATCCCACACCAGGCACCAGCTCTGGCCATCGCAATGGCCTGAACTCATTCCCTGTGATCAGTGTCTTGTATTAAGAGGCCCAAACCCGATTGCAGCAGCTAAATGGGATCTAAAATGCTCTGACTGGATGGGGATAATCATTTCCATCATCTCCTGGCTGTATTTATGCACCTACAGTCCAGGACATATATATATATGTATATATATATTTATTTTTTTTTCCCTGCCAGGGCACACTGCTGTATCATCCTCGGCCTGCTGAGCACTCCCAGGTCCAGTTCTCCCAGTCATTTGCTGCCAGGGACTCTTTTATCCCCAGAAATCCCAGAATTAGCCCTTGCTCAACACCACCACGTTTCTCTAGGCTGTTCCTCCAGCTTTTCCAGGTCTCTGGGTTAATCTCATTCAGCCTCCTTTCACAGAGCTCTCCCCCTAATCACTCTCCTCCTAATTCTGTGGAGGTGGTGGGGGAAGTGGGAGAAGCGAGGACGAATGGGGGTTTTCCTTCTGGACCTGCTGGGGAACGAGTTGCTGATTAAGACATGTGTGATAAGCATTTTCTTTGTATTTCTAATTAAGGCGAGGTGCGTGGGAAGAGGAGGAGGAGAGGGGGGAGCCGGAAGCCAAGGGAGGAGGGAGATGTGGAGCGAGGTGATGGAAAGAGGCAATTTGAGGCAGACAGGCAGATTCCGGGCACAGAGAGAGGCAGACAGGCAAAGAAGGACAGGATCCATGGATTGGGACAGGATCCATGGATGGGGAGGAAGCAGAAGTCCTCTGGGTGGCCACAGGATGTCCAAGATAAGAGAGGGGGGCAAGAAAAGCAGGAAGGAGAGTGGGAAGTGAGGATGAGGGCGAGCAGTTTGCTCCAAAAGTGCTCATCCGAAGCAAGGGAAGGAGAGAAAATAGCAAAAAGCCACATCTCATAGCTCAGCAGGGATGGTGTCAACGTGGGTTGTCTCCCTTGAGCTTCCTGGAGAGTTTTAAAGCACTGGAGGTTAGGATCAGATCCAAAAAAAAAAAAAAAAAAAAAAAAAAAGAGGAGAGAGGAAGGAAAAAGCCAACAGACCAACTAAAAGCAGCAAAAAGGAGTGTGTGTGGCAGTGAGCAGCAGCTGAGTCTTCTCCCGAGGGGAGTGGGCCCAGAATAAAGGGACACTGAGTCACTGGCACCTTCCCGGTGCTGTCACTGTGTGCTGAGGACACGGAGCACTCGGAGGCTGGTGGCACTCACCCCTTGGCATCAGTTCAGGCTGTGGGCTCTCACTGCACATCGCCTTAGAGCAAACGTGTTTGGTTTGCATGTTTTTTGGGGTTGACAGGCCTTTGCCACCTCATCTGGGTGAGTGTTCTGCTCAGAGGTGCCTTATGGCAGGGGGTGTCACTCCTCGGAGAGCAGCCTGAGCTGTGAGCCAGATCAACCTGGTGGGTGAGTGAGAAGGGAGGGATCCCAAGGGGAACTTGGGGAAGTTTCTGGTGCAGCTGATTTTGTGCTCTGAAGAGCTCAGGCGGGTGTTGAAGTGCCCTCCTGTGCTGCCAGGGTCCCTCTCCAGCTGAGCACTGAGATGTTCATTGTGTTCCTCCTCAGAATCGCTGTCTGGAGGAGCCTGTCTTTCACCCAGGACTCTTTGAAGCACCTAAAATTAGAATCCTGAAGCCATGCAGGCAATTCATCCCGTACTCTTGCAGGAACTAATATCTTCTAGTGGTGAACAAGGGATTTTCTGCATTATCCTATATTCCCTGTGCTAGAATTTTCCCTTTCCCTTCCATAATTACTTCCTCTTTCTAGAAGAAATAAGAAGAAAATAAGAAACCACAATTTTCCCCTCCATCTGCCTCCACATCCTTTTAATCTCTATTGATTCCCCTATAGCTCAGCAGACAAAGCTGCTCAGTCATTTGTTTGGTAGCAAAACCCTTGGAAGGAAATAAAATTAAGAAGAAACCAAGGTGTTGGGCTTTTAAACTCGCAAGGAACGAAAGAGGGGAAAAGAATAGCACATTTAATTTGCACCATACGCCTCTATTCATCCATCTCCAGCCCTGGAACACTTTATTGCACTGGAGCTGGCACTCACAACACAGAGTTTTGCATTCAAAACACAGCTCACACGTCAGTGGCTCTTTTGTTCCTGGCCACCCATCGTCCCCCCAGGCCCGGGGCCCACACGTCACTTACTGGGAGGGTGTGGAAGCAATTGAGAATCTGAGGGCATCCCACTATCAATATTAACCCCATAATGATGGCTGTTATTAGTGCCACTCCTTCTGGTGCGGAATTCTCTCTGTACTCCTTTTCATCCGGAAAGCCCTACTTTGAGGGGAGAGATAAATTGCTTTGTTTCCCGACTAAAAATATCTCCTGTGTTTTGTAATCCTCCCCTCTCCTTATTTAATGAGATGTTTGTTATTTTGGTTTCCTTGCTGGGCAGAGGAGATGTTAATGAGTCTCTCCTTGTGCTGCTTTTTGCCTCCTCAAGCCTGCCTGAGGCTGAAGCGAGGAAGTCAAAGAAGGTATCAGCATTTTTCACACTCCAGCATTGGCTGTTATGACCCTCACGAGGTCAACACAAATAGAAAGACATCTCCAAATGAACTTCATTTTCCTCCCCTGCACAGCCCTGACAGGCTGGAAAAACACATTTGTCGCCGTGTCAAAGGGCCTGGTTCACAACTGGTTTGTGCCATTTCTTCTGCCACGTTTCACAGCTGAGTTTGGCCCACTTTGGGCCTCACACTTGACTCCTCGCCCACCTGCCCACACCTTCAGGGTGTCCCTCTAAGTGTTCTAGTAAAAGTTTCTTATTTTAATATATATATATATATATATATATTTTTTTACTCTTCCTCAGCAGCAAACACTGCAAATCGCAGGTCTGCTAAAAAAAGGGAGAGCAGTGGAGTGGCTGTGAAGAGCAGAACTGGTTCCTCTGCTGGTGTGGCTTGGCTGACAAAGTCCCACCAGACCAGGAGAACTCTGCTCCTCATCATCTGCCAGGATGATGCTCCCACAGAGATGCAGGGAGCATTTGTGGCCCGTGGAGCCAGTCCGCTCCTCCCCTGCATCCCATTTCAATCTGGATTTCACACTGATGATGCCTTGGGAAGGCTGATCTGGAACAGACTGGACAGAGCTAGAGAATAAAGTAGATATTTATTAAAAGGCCTTTAGGGTGCACCTTGGGCAGGACAAGAGCCTGGCCAGGGCTACACCCAAAGTGGATTTAAAATGGTCACAAAACGGCTGACCAGTCATGAGGTCTCACACTTTTATGAGTTTTGGTCCATTTCCATATTGGGGTTTAATTACAATGTCCAATTACAGCTTCAGGTTGTGAGGTCCCATCCTTCTTGTTCCTCCCTTCAGCCCACTGATTTTTGTGCTTTTGAGCCTGAAAGTTGTACTCCTTGTCTTTGGTGTCCAGCAGGAAAAGGATTTGTTTTGTCTCCCTACTCTGTGAAGAGAGTTGACTGACACTTAATGTGAGGCTCAGAATTCACCCCTGGGCAGCACAGAATCTGGAAAACATGAAAGGTAAAAGTTAGGGCATCACTGACACCCCCAAGGCCATGTGAGAGGAGTGGTGATGGTGGAGCACTGGCATGTCACAGCCCCATGGGGAAAATGGGACATGGTCCATGCTGGGGCCCTCAAATCCTACCTTTGATGATGATTCCCATGGTGACCAAGGGAAGCTGTGCTGCCACAGCTTTTTGGTTGTACCAGTTACTCAGATCACAAGGACTGAGGGGCTCAGGCTGCTCCAGACCTTTCCTGCTCCTGCTCATCCTGCTGTTCCCATGGGGGAATCCATGTTAAGCCTCTCTTTCACTTTTCTCAGTGCCTACATGGATTTTTCCTCCTGGACTAGAGCACCTGGGAAGGACTTTAGGGGTGGTGGGAGCCTTGTGCTCAATCAATGAAGTCAGACTGGCTCATGGGAAGATTTCCATCTTCAGGCTCCCTGCTATGGGCTGTGGGGAGGATGGAGAAATGGGATTGTGGCCATAAGAGAAAATCCTGCCTAGTGGTGGTGAGCAACCAGAGCCAGTTCCATGGAGAATCCACCACAGCCCCTCTTCCACATCAAATTACATCAAATTACAAATCCTACCTCTCCTGTGAGTGGCAACACCTCTGTTTCCACAAGGGAATATGCCTGAGGAAGCTAAAGAATGCTCAGGGAAGGCTTTGCACATGGTGTCCTCCAAGGTATCATCCCAACATTTCCCTCCCTGCCTGAACTACTGATCAGTTACTGCCTTGCTGAATGGATGGATGGTTTTTCTCTCTTCAGGAACACCTAACCCCTCACTCCCTAAATGCTTTATTTTCCCTCATTTGGGCTCAAATCCCAAAGCATTTCCAAACTTGTCCAGGATTTGGCAACAGAGGTGTCCTTGGACAACACCTCAGACACTTTTAAAGCCACGTTCTGCCCAACTTGGCACCAGGGTTTCAACTGAAGTGTCCTCAGTGCTGGGGCATCCCTAAAAGTGAAGGGAAAACCTCAGTGCTTTGTTGTAGCTCATTTTGTGGGCATGGTTTGTACCTATCTCTGAATAGGGATGCAGGTCTGTCTCTTTGCATTGGGTCCCATTGGGACGTTCCAAGGGACACTAAGGGGACATTTCCATGATCACAGCAGACACGAGGCTGCTGTTCCCAGCCCAGCCTGTGTTCCCAGAGCTCTGTCAGTTCTCAGCTCCCTGCTCCCACAGCCATCACCACCGTGAAGGCACAAACCAGGCCACTGCTCTCCTCTTTTCAGCAGTTCTATCATCGAGTTGTGATTCAATTTACCTTTTTTTTCTTTCCTCACCTTTCCATATTGTTTCTCCTTCTTCTAAGCTGTTTCCCTTATTTTTATCCCCACCAAGCTTTGCTGGTAACAAAGGATTTCCTCTAAGCATCCTTGCTGGTCTCGCCCATCCACAGGGAGCCACAGCTGGAGTCAGCGCAGAAATTGTGTCCCCTTGTCCCAAGAAAATAACAGAGCAGCTGCCTCAAGTGGCAGAGAGGCTCCTGCATCGCAGAGAACAGCAGGGGTGATGTGAGGTCACTTCTGGAATAAAGGGAGCCTCATTCAGCACATCCTCATCCCAGCCCAATTCCACCAGAGTTCCCATTTCCTTTTCTTAAGTACCTGTAAATGAGAGATGGATAATTAGGCCCAGCAGGGAAGCTCGAGGGAAGCAGAAGAACGTGAGAAACAAGTAGCAGACTGCGCTAATTTCTTCCCTCCAGATCTAGGAGGCCCCAGACGTCACTAAAACCTTATTAAAACAGGGGTAGGAGGAGCTGGGGAGTGAGTTGTCGTGGAAAGATTTTTCAGGACTTCCTTTGCTCAAAAAAAAACCCCTCAAAAGTCCTCGGTACATCACTTCCCCAATACTGAACACAGCTCCTTGGTGGTCTCAGGGTGGAGGTCATAAAATACTGGAAAAGTTTGGGTTGGAAGGGACGTTTGAAGGGCATCTTGTTCCAGCCTTTTCCATGGGCACATTCCACTAGTCCTGGCTGCTCCAAGCCCCGTCCAGCCTGGCCTTGAACACTTCCAGGGATAGGATATCCACAGGATAAATTTGCATAAATTTAAGCATAAATTTGGGACAGGGGTGATCCTGACACCAATCTGTTCCTTGCCCCCACAAGTTCGCGGGAATTTATTCCATCTCCCTTCTCTTTAGGTTATCTTTCAAGAGGGATGGTCATTTCTGGAAAAAAGAAATGCTGCTGATGGATTTTTTTTTTTTTTTCCCCATAGATCTGTTGAGTCTTAGCAAGACCAAAAGCGGGAGGGAATAATAAAGGAAACAATGGGGGAGGGAAGGGAGGAAAATAAAAATGAGAGAGACAAAAAGAGGAGAATAAAAAGAAGAAAAAGGGGAAAAGAAGATACGGGAAAAAAAAAAAAAAAAAAAAAAAAAAAAAAAAAAAAAAAAAAAAAAAAAAAAAAAAAAAAAAAAGGAAAATCTAACAGTACAGTGGCAGCCAGAGTTACTTGTGCCTGATTTTTAGTGAAAGATCCCTATGGACTGCAGAATTTTTTGTTCTCAGATATTGACGTGGGCCGGGATGATCCCGCTGTAGGACCCTCGGGATGGGACAGGCACTTCCCTGTGGCCCGGCGGGCGCTGGGGAGGCGGTGGCAGCTCGCTCCCAGCACAATGAGCTCTCCATGGATCCCCGCAGGAATGCTGCGGCAGAGAAAGGGAAGGATTTGGGAGGGGAGGGATGCAGGGATGGTTCGTCCAGCCCTGCCAACACTTCCCTGCCCATCTCTGCCCTCTCTGCCCTCTCACACAGAGCGGGACCTCCGCGCTGACCTTCCCCGGAGGAGCCTCAGCCCCCGCTGCGGGGGAGGATGCGCTATCCTGGATTTCCCACCTCGCTTCCCTCCCTCTCCCCTTTTTTTTTTTTTTTCTCTTTTTTTTTTTTTTTTTTGGGGGGGGGGGGCGGTGGGTTTGGGGGCTTATTTTTGGTTTTTTGGGGTTTGGGGTTTTTTTGTTGGTTTTTTGTGGGTTTTGTTTGTTTGTTTGAATTTATTTTGGGGTGTTTTTTTTTTGGTTTTTGGGTTTGGTTTTTTTTTTCATTTTTTGGTTTGGTTTGGGTTTTGTGTGTGTGTGTGCTTTGGGTTTTTTTGGGTTTTTGGGTTTTTTTTGTTTTCCAGCAGCCGGGGAGGGATGGGGAGGGCGAGGCAAAGCAGCAGCAGCTCCGCTTTAATGGGTTCCTTGAGGAGAAGCCGAGGGTTAGAGCATCCATCCCTGCAGGTACCTGGAGAGCCATGAGCCATCCCTGGGATGAGACAGCGGCGTGGGCGGGAGCGCGGGGGAGAACGGGGGAGTGGGCGCAGGGAGAGGGGCAGACAAAAGGGATGAGTAGTGTGTGTGTTTGTGTGTGCCGGGGGATCTGCCGCACGCTCCTGCCTTTCTTCCACCTGCCTGCGAGCGGGGAAGGGAGGCAGATGCCGGGTGAGCTTTCCGGGGGGGTTGAAAATGAGCCACGGCAGCACCCCCAAGGCGTTGCTAAAATAGGGATGCTGTGGGCATGGCTCCCCAAATGTGGTGCCTACTCCGGAGGGGTCAGAGCCAGGTTTTCTCATCGTTTGGAGATGCATCAGGGAGGGGGAGAGAGTCCCTGCAGCGCTGCTTTGCTCAGAGCCAGGAAGGCTCTCTGAAGGGATCCTACAGCCCCAGAATCCTAGGATTTGGGTTGGAATGGATGTAAAAGATAATCCCATTCCAACGCCCTGCCATGGGCAGAGGCACCTTCCTCTAGACCAGGCTGCTCAGAAAAATGTTTGGGGGGTTTGTGAGGATGAGAAACCCTAAAATGTGGAATTTTATGGCCTCCACAATGCACACAGGCAGATCCTTCCTTCCCATCCACTGCTGGTCTTCCAAAATCCTTCAACTCGCTCCCCAAGTTTTGTGACATGATCTCACCAGGGTACCCTCAGTTTTCTTCTGTCAGTGGTCGTGCAGGAAGTTTACTGAACATGAAATCTCTACCCAAAGCTTGAGTTTAAGTGGGGACCAGGAGGTGAAGGTTGTATTATATTAGTGTTTATCACTTAAATAGAATCACAGAATTGTTACTGTTGGAAAAGACCTCTAAGATCACTGGCAAAAGGTGTCCAGAGAAGCTGTGGCTGCCTCATCTCTGGAAGTGTCCAAGGCCAGTTTGGATGGGCTTGGAGCAACCTGGGACAGTGGAAAGTGTCCTTGTCCATGGCAGGGAGTTGGAACTGGATGATCTTTAAGGTCCCTTCCAACACAAACCATTCTATAATTCAATGATCATCAAGTCCAGCTATGAACCAGTACAACCACTGTGTTCACCATTAAACCATGCCCTCAAACCATTAAAAAATGAGTCTGGTTTTGTCCAAAATAGACGTGGGATAGGGTTTCCTTCCCAGGGATTTTGGGAAACAATGTTCAGAGCACGTCTCTTTTAACTTGGACACAAATTGTGATTTCTTCACAGCTGGAGTTTTGACTCCTCCTCAGCAACTACCCAACTTCTTCAAGTGCTTTGCATTTTGGATGCAAATAATAATAAATAATAATAAACACCCATTAGGCCAGACCAAGGTATCAACCTGTCTGTCTTAAATCTTGGAATACACACTCCAGGCTATGCATCCCAAATGTCACAGGAAAGCCAACACCAGAGAATTGTTTAGGTGGGAAAACACCTCCAGAATCATGAAGTCCAACCATTAAACCAGTTCTGCCAATGTCCCCAAGTGCCACATCCACACATCTGTGAGATCTCTCCAGGGGTGGGGACTCCATGAGTGCCACAGGCTCCAACATTCACCTCCCTGACTGTGCTCATCTGGTCACACAGAACACAGAGATCCCACACGGAGTGACCAGGTCATGCTCTGACCCAGAAGTGCCTCATCAGATGTTCACCTGAGGCACAGAGGTCCACACCAACAAGGGATCTGAACTCACCACACCCAGCCTGACCACGCCTAAGAGCAGCTTATTTCCTTTCCCAGCCCCAAAACCAGAGGGTTTCCCCTCAGGCTGTTTGGTCTGGGTAAATGTGGTTTGCATTGAAGTCTTGTGGGTTCAGAGGAGACCCCTGAGGCTCAAAAAGCAATTACCCAAGAGCTTCCAGGTAGGGTCCTGACTGATCTCTGAAAGAACACCCCCCTCTCTTTAATTTGGGCACTGAATGACCAGCACAGAACTTTTTTCCTCCTCTCCCCTCCCCAAGTACTTGTATAAGATTGCCTGTGACATTTAGAGCAGCTAAAATTATCCCAATTAAATATCTCCACTGGTTTCCCTTTGTTCTCTTTTCCTTTCTAGTTCTTTCCTTCCAGACAGCTGGAACATGTTCTTTAGACACTCTTTAAAGACAAAAGGAAAAAAAAATACCCTCCCTACCCCAAATACCCAACAACTAAAACTCACATAGCTTCAGCTCAGCTTTATTTAGAAACACAGCTGAAATAAATGTTGCGAAGAATATTTTAAGTTGCTCCAGGATTCATCCATAGGAGACAGGAGAGTGGTCTCACCCTGCCCAGTAAAGCCATCCCTTTGTGGATTGCAGGTCTGCTGGAGGTGTGGGAGAAAGGGATAAAGGGTTGTGCACTGATTTTGGGGGGATACTTGATACCATGAGATAAAACACAGTGGTTTTGGCCTCTGTGGTGTCCCCACTCTTCCCCACTTGTCCGTGATGACAACACCTGGCCCTGTCGACTGACCTGTCATCTTTACAAATTCCCTGCCAATCTGTTCTGGGAGAGAAAATTCCTTCCCAGCATGAAATTTGGCAGCTGCCTCATCCCTGTGCCTGAAGCATGAATCACCAGAGTTAAGTAACAAACCCATTTATACATCAAGACACAATCACTGTCCAAGCAATCATTCTGTGCTTTTCAATGTGAAGCCCATTATTTGTAGATTCTGTTTATGTTCATCTTTTCCCTTCTCTTTTCTTCCATTATTTATTTTTCCTGTACCTTCTGGATGTTTTGAAAAGCAATGAAAAACTTCAGGAGGAGGCTGGGATGTTAAGCAGAAGTAGAAAATATTTCCCAGCCCCCAAGAATGGTTGTTTACTATCAGTTTCAGGAGTTTCTGGGAAATCTCTCAGGGAACCTCACCAAAGAATGTTTGGCAAGAACAATTGGTTCCCTAATGAGGTTCTGGGCCACTTGGTTTGTGTATTAATATCTTATAAATACATTTACACACCCCTACACACTTTAAAACACCTGTTATTTCTACAAATATTTTCTTGGTGCTGCTCTTCTGTCTTTTTAGCACCTATTTCATTCCTCTGGTCTGTTGGCAGTTATGAAATAAGTGATTCCAGAATGTGTTTGGTTTATTCTGCTGAAAATGAAGTTTTGCTGGGTTGAAATAGCAGTGGGTGCTCCATACTGGAAGGAAGATCTGGGGAAAGCTCAGGCACTGAGAGTTTGTGGGGGCAGAGCAGGATCTGCCAGTGTTATTAAAGCTGGGGAAAGCAGCAGGACTCGAGCTGAACTGCAGGATTGCAACATTCAGGAACTGGCACAAAACAAATTTAGGACAAGGCTTGTGTCTCTCAATGATTGCTCCAAGAGTCTCAGAGGAGGTTTCTCCTGCTGCCTGGTCAGCTGTGTCCATGCAGGACAGGGACATTGTCCTGTCTTCTCCACACGGAGCTGAGGTGCCCTCATCAAGCTCAGAATGTTCTGCCTTAAATAAGCTTCTTTTGTCTGAAACTACAATTTGGCAAACACAGACCTCTGCTTTTCCAAATTTGCTCTTCAGCTCTGATTAAAGTGCATCCAAGAGGTTGCCCAGAGAAGCTGTGGCTGTCCCATCCCTGGAAGTGTTCCAGGAAAGGCTGGATGGGGCTTGGAGCAGCCTGGGATAGTGGAAGATCCGTGGCAGGGGAGATGGGAATGAGATGATTTTTAAGTTCCCTTCCTACCCAAACCATTCAAGGGTTCTGAGATCTTTCAGGTCTCTCTTTGAGAACATTAACTACGAAACAATAAAACATTGGTTTTCTCAGAAAAGAGGGATTTGAACTTGGGGAGAGCTTAAATTCCAGGTCTGGGATTTGTTCTCACTGGGCTTCCCTGACAGTGACTTTGTGGGTACTTCACCACAGGGCAAATATTCACCCAGGCCCAGATTATTCCTGCATTCCTCCATCCAAGGTCTGTGTTTCCAGCACAGGGATACTGCACCTCAGGACAGCAGAGCCTAAATTTAGCCTGAATTCCTAACTTAAAAAAAAAATAAAAAAATTAAAAAACCCCTAATGCCATCTCCCCCTGAATGATGGACTGACAATCTCAGCATCTATTAGACACCAGACTTCAGGAGGGAGAGGGAAGGGCTGTGTGATGGGCAGAGTTTGGCAGCTGGGCTTCATTAACTCTGTTTTTCAAAGCTGCATTTCTGTCTCCAGAATAACAATGATGCTCTCCCAGGCCTCATCTTCCATCCCCTCACGACCATTGTGGTGGTGAGCACCCCCAGTGCCCTTTGGGCCATTATCTCTTTCCTTCTCAACACATTAAACTGCCATCAAAGAGGAGTTTTGCAAATAAGTTTTGTTGCCTACTGGAGCCTTACATCTCAGAGGTGCTGCTGCTGTTGCATATATTGTACAATTTTATTTTCAAGCAGTCCATTTTTTCCCTAATGGGCTCACTTGGGGGTCTGTTCAACCAGAGGGGAAAATGGAGCCGAGCGAACTTCCTGCTGAGAGACCTTTACAAACCTCAAGAAACCTTTCTCAGAAACAGGAATCCCACGTTCTTAATGAGATCATTTTCATAAAAGTCTGGGGAAAGAGCAGAAAGAGAAAATAGTGACAACAAAATAGAGATAATCACTAAAATTGATTTTCAAGTAAACCAGGAGCCCTCCTGGTGGAACGAGACAGAAAAGTTTCAAGAAGCCTAAAGGAAGAGGGTGTGTTTTTTATGACACATCAGAGCCAAGCCAGGGAGTGAAAAGCAATCGCACCTCAGCCCTGCAGCTGCATGTCATTCCCCTGGTGCAGAGCTGGGGAAAGAGTGAGGAAATGGGACAAAAACCCATCAGGGGCAGAGTTTGGGGCCAGGATATCTGCAGGAAAAACCTAACATGGGTGACCAACTTGATGTGCTGGGGTGGGTGAAAAAGGGGCGTGTCCTGTGCCTCCTTCTGAGTGACGTGTTGACCCCAATTTTAAAAAAAGTGAATTCCACAAGAGGTGGTGAATCCAGACTGGGGCACAAAGGCCAGCACGGCTCTGGACAGGGACAGGAAGGTGGGGATAATTTAGTGGTAACACTCAGCAAATCATGGAATCAGTTGGAAAGGACCTTAAAGATCATCCAGTTCCAACCCTCCTGCCTGGGCAGGGACATCTTCCACTATCCCAGGTTGCTCCAAGCTCCATCCAACCTGGCCTTGGGCACTTCCAGGGATGGGGCAGGCACAGCTTCTCTGGGCAATCTGTGCCAGGGCCTCACCATCCTCACAGAAGGTTTCTTCCTGTGAAGGATTCTTCCTAATATCTAATCTAAATTTACTTTTCTTCATTTTAGAGCCATTCTCCCTTTCCCTGTCACTCCAGGCCCTTGTAAATTGTCTCTCTCCATTTTTTGGTGGGCTCTCATCAGGTACTGGAGGGCCACAATTAGGTCTCCCCAGAGTCTCCTCTTCTCCAGGCTGAACAATTCCAATAATCTCATTTTTATCTCACAGCAGGGCTGCTCCATCCTTCTGATCACCTTGGTGCCTCCTCTGGACTCGCTGCAACAGCTCCATGTCCTTCCAGTGCTGGATGCAACATTCCAGATAAGATCTCCCCAGGCTGGAGCAGAGGGACAAAATCCCCTTCCTCACTTGCTGCCTGCAGTTCTCTGGATGCAGTCCAGGACAATCAGCTTTCCTGGTCGCGTGGATGTCATTCCATAACCTTTGAAAGCTGCCTGATGGCAGATGGACGTGTGAGAAAGCACAGGCAGAGCAGGCTGGAGTGGCAGAAAAACTGGGAAAAGACGGGAGGAGGGAAAGCAGGGACAGAGGGGACCGCCTGTCATCTGTTTGTCATGGCCAGAGCCTGAGACACCCGCGTGGGAGCGGTGATTAAACACTTAGCTGGTGGCGTGAAATGACACCTCCAGCACATCTCTGCCCAACGTGCCAGGAGGGTTTCACAGGCTGCCACCACCCTAGTGCCTCCAGAAGCCAGAGCACGAGGACAAGGAGGTGCCAGAGGAAGAGCATCCAGCTCAAAACCCAGCCTGCAACATTTTCCATGAGTTAGTGCCTAAAAAAAGGGAAAGCAGTGAGGTGTTATATCACCAGATGCTCTCCTGATCTCCAGAGATTTGTGGCTCAGGCCCCGCATGAACCAAAGCAGGAAGTTCCTTATTTGCATGCTCTTCACAGAGATTTTTTTTTTCCCTCCATAAATCTTCCCAGTCATCTTTTAAACATTTTTACAGTTTGGGGATCTGTAATGGCAGAGATTTGCACAGATAACCAGATACTGTGTGAGAAAATTCTTTCTTCTTCTTCTTCCTCTTTGTTCCAAGCTTGGCACTTGCTCTTTTCCAGTGATAATCTTTAGTTCCTGGATCAGAAAAATCAATAAGCCATCAATCCCTAATGACTCCTCTCTAGATGCTAAAATACCCTTTCTTTCTCTAGGACCTGTAATATCCTTCCCTTTACTCTTTCTTTTCCTTGATTGGATAGACAACGTTTACACAGCAATTCCCTGTGCAGAAGGCACTTTTTTAATCCCTTCCACTGGTTATTTTGGGATTTTTTTTCGTGTCCTTCATGGGGTGAAGGCACCAAAAAACACTCCAAAGGGTAATCAAGATGTGAATGAAACAGGAGGTGTGGGGTTTTTTTGTTGTTGTTGTTGTTTTGTTTGGGTTTTTTTTTGTTTGTTTTGTTTTTGTTTTTTTTGTTGTTGTTTGTTTGTTTTTTTGTTTTTGGTTTTGGTTTTTTGGGTTTTTTTCCCAGGGGGAATGGTGGCAGGGAAGAGAAGACAACAGGAGATATCCCAATATTTCATTCCTCCTTCCACTTCATTCTCTCCCTACAGAGCTCCATCCCTGAGGTCTGAACTGAGCTGGACAAACAGCTTTAATTTCTTCCTCTTCAATAAGGAAAAGCCTGAACTTCCAAATTCATCCATGTGACTCGTCAAACTGGCACCATAAATCTGACTTCTGATGACTTTGCCCACAGACTTTCAGTTCTGCTGTTTCACCAGCTGAAAAAGCCAAGTTCCCAGCCAGGCAGCCCCTCAAACTTCTAATTTAACTGCAATGTAGCACTTCCTTCAAGGCTTGTTCTTTATCAGATCCTCCACTCCATCCTTTCCACCAACACTGCAGAGCGTTTGCAAAGTGGCAGCGTAGCTCAGCTTTCCACAGGAATTTTGTACCCAGCTGAAGCTTCAGCATTTCCAGCAAGGCAGAGTGGGCTGTCAAATACCACAGTTTCCATGTTGGGATCATTTCTTCCTGTCTGAGGAAAGCTGGTGGGAAGCCACTTTCCTTGACAAGGAGAAAGCTGCTGAAGCAAAAACGGGGACAGCTGGAAAGGCAGCCCAAGTGAGCCAGGCATCCACATCTTCCCTTTCCTAGGGAGAACCTGCAGATGGATCCTTGTCACCCACCGGGAGCCATCAGGACAGGGAGGATGGCAGCTCTGTGGAGAGACAGATTAGTTCAGCCTCTGAGAAAACTCCGGAGCCTCCAACTTCAAAAGGATGTGGAGCAGCAGGAGTGAATACAGAGGAGGCTTTGGAAATGTTCCAAGGGCTGGAGCCCCTCTGCTCTGGAGCCAGGCTGGGAAAGCTGGGAATGTCCAGCCTGGAGAAGAGAAGGATCCAGGGAGACCTCAGACCCCCTTCCAGTGCCTGAAGGGGCTTCAGAAGAGCTGAAGAAGGACTTTGGGCAAGGGATGGAGGGACAGGAAAAGGGGCAATGGCTTTAAATTGGCAGAAGATAGGGTTGAACTGAATATTAGGAAGAAATTCCTGGCTGTGAGGGTGATGAGGACCTGGCACAGGGTGCCCAGAGAAGCTGTGGCTGCCCCATCCTTGGAACTGTCCAAGGCCAAGCTGGATAAAGCTTGGAGCAGCCTGGTCTAGCAGAATGTGTCCAGGCCCATGGCAGGGGGTGGAACTGGTCCTTTAAAATCCTTTCCATCCCAGACCACTCCATGTTTCCATGAAGACCTGCTTGGTTGGGTGTTACCACTGCAACTGTGGCCATAAGAATTCCACTCTTGGGTATTTATCCACCATTCCCATTTGAAGCCCTTTGATAATTGTTGATCTTTCTGGGGTGTGATAGTTGATGTTTGGGCCAGGTGTTCATATATTAAAAAGAGTCAAATGTCCACTGAGCCAGTTTGAATGGCAGAAGTCTGAAACCTCATCGTGTTCCAGCAGGTTTTGGGGCAAATCAGGGCTGGAGCAGAGCTGAAGTAGCTCAGCTGGGAGAGCGTTAGACTGAAGATCTAAAGGTCCCTGGTTCAATCCCGGGCTTCAGCAGAGTTTTCCTGCACTTTTGCCTGCCCAGGGCTGGGCTCTCCAGTACAGGAGAGACCTGGACATCCAGGACAGATCCAGACAAGGGCCAGCAGGACTGGAGGGCACTGGAGGGGACTGGAGCAGCTCTGCTGTGGGGAAAGGATGAGGAGCTGGGTCTGGTGGCCTTGAGAGAGTCTGGAGTTCCCTCTGTTAGACAAATTCCCAAGTGACCTGGAAGTGGTCCTGGACAAGGGGCTGTAGGTCCTGCTTGAGCAGGGCTTGGGAGTGATGCCTTAAGTTTTAGCTTTCATGTATTTCAGATTCTGTGCTGCCCAGGGGTGAATTCTGAGCCTCACATTCAGTCTCAGTCACCTCTCTTCACAGAGTAGGGAGACAAAACAAAGACAAAACCCTTTTCCTGTTGGACACCAAGGACAACTTTCAGGCCCAAAAGCACAAACAATGGTGGGCTGAAGAAGGAAAACAAGAAGGATGGGACCTCACAACCTGGAGCTGTAATTGGACAACTAAACCCAAATATACAAATGGACCAAATTTCATGAAAGTGTAAGACCTTGTGACTGGTTGTCCATTTTGTGGCCATTCTTAGTCCACCTTGGGTGTAGCCTTGGCCAGGCTCTTGTCCTGCCCAATGTGGACCCTTTAAGGCCTTTCAATAAATATCTGCTTTATTCTCCAGCTCTGTGCAGTCTCTGTTCCAGGTCAGCCTTCCCAAGGCATCAGGAGCCGTGATCTCCATGAGGCCCCTTTGGACCTCAGCCAGTCTGAGCCTGTGAAGGAGGGACAGGGTTTCACAATTCCAGTACTTCAGCAAAAATCATGATATGAAGGGATTTTTGTTCCTTCCACTGTCTGTTCCCAGTCCTATGCCATGGGCTGCCCTGAGAAGAAGTGGTAATGTTGAACCACAGGTGTTTGGCCAAGCAGGAAATCAGAACTGGATTTTGGGAATAGCAAAAACTCCTTATCCATGAAAGTGATTTTTAGCATCAGTCGCAACTGACCTTGAAGCAATCCCTCTCCCTAAAACTTGTATGTTCCAGGTCAAAAGGTTCCAGTGTGTTTACCTGTTGTTTATAGAGAAAAAATTCCTGACATCAGGGCTGAAGTAGCTCAGTTGGGAGAGCGTTAGACTGAAGATCTAAAGGTCCCTGGTTCAATCCCGGGCTTCAGCAGAGTTTTGGGATTTGGAATCAATTATACAATTCCTGGAATTGTGCAGGAAATGCCTGGACATGGCACACTCAGTGCTCTTGCTTAGTTGATAAGGATGTGATAGCTCAAAGGTTGGACTCTTATCTTAATGGTTCTATGATTTTATCCTTGTGGGTCCTTCCAGCTCAGGGTATTCTATGATTCTCGGATGAAGTTTTCTGCTCTTCCCTGACCATTTCCTATTTTACCCTGATTCTTGTCAAATAATGGTGTTCAATGTGCAGACGCCCAACTAAACTGAGTAACAGTGCTTTGTGTTTGGTCCATTGTCCCTTTTAAATTCCTTGCTCCATGGAGCCCTTCAGACAAACACTAGAGACAGACACAAAATTCCAGTTGTCCTAAAAGATGAGGGAGCAGCAGCAAAACCTTGACCTTTTCAAGATCAACCCCAATGCTCATCCAATCTCTTCTTCATAGCAGGACAGGGACTCTTCTTTCCCCTTTTCCTTCTGGTGGTGCTCTAAAAGCTGCCAACATCAGGCTGTTTGATCCTGCAGCATTCCAGAAAATACTTCCCTGAGCAGGACACATTTAAAATAACTTGTGTATAAACCAAAAACCTGCTTAAGGTTTGGTGAGATGCCAGGGGTCCTGGTTGGCAAATGCCTCTGCCAAGAGCTGCCATCCAAATACAACACCTGAAATGCAACACCACAAACACAACACCAGAAATGCAGCAGCTGCTCACCCAGGGTGGACCTTTGCAGACCTGAGCCCTCAGGCAGGATCATCTGGCACAGGGATGCCCCAGCTGGAAATTAGCCTTTACTCCAGCTGTCTTTGCCTGGATCTAAATTAGCCAGGAGCTTCCTGGTCCCCAAATTGGATCAAAGTAGGTCAGAACTCCCTGCATGGTCCATGTGCGGGATTAAATTATATCAAATTTTGTGCATGTCTTGGGCCTCGTTTTGTTATGAAAGCAGAGCTCAGGTGTTGTGAAGATCCCAGATATTGCCCTCGGGTTTGAGAACACACTGTGGCTGTGCTGAAGGGCTCCGACCTCATTAACCCCCTGGAGAAAGGCAACTCTGAGCCTCAAGGAGAGGCAAATTCGGTACTAGAGACACCGACCTGATGGTGATCCAAATGGCTTAAATGATTCTCTGATGGAGTTTTCTACTCTTTCCTGACCGTTTCCTATTTTTACCCTGATCCTTGTCAAATGATGGATTTCACTGTGCAGGCACTCCACTAAACTGAGTAACACTGCTTTGTGTTTGCTCCTTTGTCCCTTTTAAATTCCTCCCAAACCGTGCCCAGACACAGTTCCCTGCACAGCAGGAGCCAGGAACTATTCCCAGGAAATGCTTTGGTCTATTTTTGAAGAAATGCTGAGAGATGTGATTGCTCAGACTGGGGAAGAGAAGGTTTGAAGATCTTAGAGTCCCTTCTGGTGCCTAAAGGGTCTCCAGGAGAGCTGGAGAGGGACTGGGGACAAGGTATGGAGTGACAGAACACAGGGAATGGCTTCCCACTGCCAGAGGACAGGGACAGATAGGATATTGGGAAGAAATTCCTCCCTGTGGTGGTGGTGGTAAGACTGGCACACATTTCCCAGAGAATTTGTTTCCCATCCCTGGAAATGTTTGGCCAAGCTGGATGAGCAGCTTGAACAACTCGATCCAGTGGTAGGTGTCCCTGCCCATGGCAGAGGCTTGGAACTGCAGGATCCTGAGGTCCCTCCGGACACAAACCATTCCACGAATCTGTGACTCTGCAACTTCTGCTAGGGCAGAGAGGGGAAGAGTTTTTAACCCTGCCAGATGGGTTTATTCTCACCAAATAGGACAGACCAGTTCCCTTTCCTCTGGCCACTGCAACCCCCGGTGCAGGGGACCTGCTCCCCCTCCTCACCAGGGGATGGCCTCTCAGAGCTGGCACCTTTGTGCCCACGGAGGTGACAGTGACATCTGGGGCTTAGACACGGGCTCAGCACACGGAGATAACTCCAGAGAAATCGCTTTCAAGCCTGACTCACAGCTGTGGGAAGGCAAAGGAAATGCCCACACCAGTGTCAGCACTCAGGATTCGTGTTCCCACTGCAGGACCCACAGAAATCCCAGAGACCACAAGGAGATGAGAGAAATTTGTTGTGTTGGAGATTTTTTTCCTCCTCCTCCTTCTCCCGACGACTCAATCCCCTCCTGGCTGTAACAGCTTTGACTCAAAGCTCAAGAAGTCGCCAAGTTTCCCTGGGTTTGGCTCGGAGAAGGGTTAAAACCTGCCCGTGCTCCCGGGGATGCTGCGAGGGAAGGAGCGGGATGAATAACCGCCGTGGGCGGCAGGAGCGCGGGGGCGGCTGCCCTGCCAGCACCTTCTCCATCCCCCTGGCACTCAGCCCCCACCTCTCACCCCCGCTCAGGCCTCTCCAGAGCCCCCACACCGATCACTCACATCCCAAAAATCCATCTTTTCCCGTGCCCCTGCTCCGCAGCTCTCCCCCTCAAGCAGCTCTGCCGGTGCCCTTCAATCCCGATTTTCTGCCTTTTATTCCGGCGATTTCTGCCTCTTTTCTCTTCATGCTTTCAGTCCTTGCTGCTGCTGTGCTTCTCCCCCGTCCTCGGGAACTTTCCTCTCCACCTTTGCTACCTCGGGCAGGGATTGATCGATCAGGGATCGATCCCCAACACCCGCCCTGACCCCACAGCGCCAGAGCTGACGAGAAGGCAGATAAATATATGGGAAACCCTCAGCAGGAGGTTAAAATCTTTCACTCCATTAAAAAAAATGAAAAGAAAGAAAGAGAGAAATCGAAAGAAAAAGACAGAAAGAGAGAGAGAAAGAAAGAGAGAGAGATATGGAGAGAAAGAAGGAAAGAAAGAAGGAAAGATGGAAAGAAGGAAAGAAAGAAGGAAAGAAAGAAGGAAAGAAAGAAGGAAAGAAAGAAAGAAAGAAAGAAAGAAAGAAAGAAAGAAAGAAAGAAAGAAAGAAAGAAAGAAAGAAAGAAAGAAAGAAAGAAAGAAAGAAAGAAAGAAAGAAAGAAAGAAAGAAAGAAAGAAAGAAAGAAAGAAAGAAAGAAAGAAAGAAAGAAAGAAAGAAAGAAAGAAAGAAAGAACCAAATAAACCCCAGGAAAGTTAGATTTTCAAATTCACACAAAACAATCACTTGTTTTCATGATAGTTTGCATTCCCACAGAGTGCTTTTGCTTTTGTTTTCTTTTTCATTGAATCATAGAATGGTTTGGTTGTAAAGGACAGTAAATATCACAGAATTCCATCTCCCTTGCCATGGGCATGGGCACCTTCCACCAGACCAGGTTGCTCAGAGCTATTTTAATATATGGGTTAATTGCATGTCTGCTTTGTCTCTTGTTCTGCCAATGGCTGCTGGCACGAGGAAAAGGCAATGCCCTTACCTGTGTCCCAGTTTCACCCCACAGAAAACTGGGCAAAGTTCTCCAGAATCCTTGGGAAAGCACTCTGGGATCTGCCAGAGGGATCTCACCATGGCAGAGGCAGCGCATGCAGAAAAGAAAGGACATTGCCAGCCCTGCAGATTAATTTTCTAAATTACATGGCAGCTACAAGATGAGGGAAAAGAGAGGATTATTATTTTCATGCCCTGGGAGCAGTAATCCTGAGATTACTACTGCAGGCACAAAGACATTGAGGGAGATCTCGGAGCTGAGCTGGGAACACACAGCTCGTGTGGGGCTGGGGAGTGTGAAAAACGAGATTCACTTTTTATGTAAATTTAAAGAAATAGGTCTAATAAAAAAATAAAACAATTAGGAGATAAAAAAGGCAAAGTACGGCTGGCCAGGGTGACTTGGCATTCAGCCACGTCCACACCCTGCTATTTCAGAGACTTTCTTTAATTAACCCTTTCTATTGTATCAATCCATTTAATATCCATATTTTCCCATAAACTAGTTTCCATATTCCAGGGACTGTTTTGCATGGCCCCTCCTTGGGTCTGCCTTTTTAGAGCTGTGTGTTTTTTGGTTGTGTCTTCATCATCACCTCCAGCTTGGGCCTTGGTCTGTGCTTTCTTCAGATGGCAGATGCTGATAGTTGGTGTATCAATAGCAGAGTCTTCTTTACATCTTCACTGGATGTTATCTCGGCCAAACAGTTTAAGCATACTATATCACTACTACCACTATGCCTAATTTTCTTTACTAACAGCAGAAATGAAATCTTATATCCTTACCACAAAGTTATTAATCATATAGCACACATCTTGCGAAAAGTCAACTTTATAATAGGCATTTATAACAGGAGGGAGCTCCCACTTTTGGGGGATGTGATGCCTTGGGAAGGCTGACCTGGAACACAGACTGGACAGAGAAAGAGAATAAAGCAGATATTTATTGAAAGGCCTTTAAGGATATGTCTTGGGCAGGGCAGGAGCCTGACCAGGGCTACACCCAGGGTGGACTGAGAATAGTCACAAAAAATGGCTGACAGGTCACGAGGTCTCACACTTTTATGAATTTTGGTCCATTTGCATATTGAGTTTTAATTGTCCAATTACAGCTCCAGGTTGTGAGGTCCTATCCTTCTTGTTTTCTCTCTTCAGCCCACTCTTGTTTGTGCTTTTGGGCCTGAAAGTTGTCCTTGATCTTCATTAGGAAAAGGATTTGCTTTGCCTACCTGCTCTGTGAAGAGAGCTGACTGACACTGAATAGGAGGCTCAGAACTCACCCCTGGGCAGCACAGAATCTGAAAATATGAAAGCTAAAGCTTAAGGCATCAGATGGAGCCCATCCCTGCTCACACCAGGAGAAGGATCCAGCAGTGGGAGGCTGGAGCTGCCACCCAGACCCTCTGACAGCAGATTAAGTTAATCTTTGCCTTCTCTCATCCTCTCTGAGCAGCTCAGGTTGGCCCCCAACATTTTGGTGGCTGAAGGCTGAGTCGAGGTCTGAGGCACCAAATATTCTGAATGACTTCAGAGGGATCCTGGGAATACCAAGCTTTTTACTGCTAAGGAGAAGTTTTGCCCCAGGGAGCCTCAGGAAGAATTCCATGACCTAGGAGCTGATCCTGCACCACCCAGAGGGGAGTCCAGCTGCTCCTAAGAGCTCAGCTTTCCCAAAATCTGAGCATAGGGCTGTAAATCCATCCCTGCCTGCCTTTAGCAGTGAGACCTGCCATTCTCCCTGTCCTGATGGCTCCCGGTGAGTGACAAGGATCCATCTGCATTTTCTCCCTAAGAAAGGGAAGATGTGGATGCCTGGCTCACTTGGGCTGCCTTTCCAGCTGTCCCCATTTTTGCTTCAGCAGCTTTCTCCTTGTCAAGGAAAGTGGCTTCCCACCAGCTTTCCTCAGACAGGAGTTGTCTGGATCTCTGGAAAAGCACAGGGTCTTAATTCAGCTGTGAAGATGATGCTGCAGGTGACTTCCACAGAGCAAATATGACCTGGAGCTCCTCTGCTCTGGATCCAGGCTGGGAGAGCTGGGAATGTCCAGCCTGGAGAAGAGAAGGCTCCAAGGACACCTCAGAGCCTCTTCCAGTGCCTAAAGAGGCTCCAGGAGAGCTGGAGAGGGACTTGGGACAAAGGATGGAGTGACAGGACACAGGGAATGACTTTAAATTAACAGAGGGCTAGGTTAGATTGGATATTGGAAAAGAATTCCTCCCTGTGAGGGTGGTGAGGCCCTGGCAGAGTTTTTCCAGAAAAGCTGTGGTTGCCCATCCTTGGAAGTGTCCAAGGCCAGGTTGGACCAAACTGGGACAGTGGAAGGTGTCCCTGCCCGTGGCAGGGAGGTGGAACTGGATGAATTTTGAGGTCCCTTCCAACCCAAACAATTCCAGGATTCTATGGTTTATTCTATACGAGCATCAGAATGGTTCTTTCACTCAAGTCATCCAACAAAACCCCAGAAAAATTTGAGTTAGGATTTCTGCCAATGTTTAAACTGTGTCTTAAATGGGGTGTGGATATGTGCCATGCCAAACCCCCCCCTTAAAAACAATTAATTAAATAAATAAATAAATAAAAATGACAAACATTCCAAGGCAGCAACTGTCCACGACTTTGTGCTCTGAACACCAAACTATAAACCTAGAGAATAAAAAAATACTTTTTGTACCCAGTTCAGCTCCTCACAGGTACTAAAGTAAACAGACAGTCAAAATACCTTTAAAGGGTCTCGGCTTTACTACTTGTGGCTGATTAATTAAATACAATTTAGGTCATTAAAGGGACTGTTAATTTTTGGGGTTTTGGGTTCTCCTTCCTCTTAGGTTTGAATAGCAAAACCTAGTTTTATTTTTGACTGCAAGATGCAAGTGGAAGAAAAGGAGAGAATGTGAAGCACTGCTCATTCCAAGGGGAAGTAGGCTATTTAAATATGCAAATTGTGCTCAGAAAAGCAGAGCTTTTTTTTGTGGAGCTTCCTGCTGTCACTTGTTAAATACAGAGATTTTTATTCCCCTGCCCAGGGTGGGATTCAGGCTGGGACAGGAGTAAAAACTCTTCTAGCAGCTTCTGGGAGCATCCAGGAGGTGACAGCCTGGGGAGAGTTTGAAATTCCATGCAGAAAAGTGGGTGGATTTCAGTTTGGTTCCTAGCAAGTATCGGCAGCACAGAAAACATCCTTGGCAAAACTCTGCAAACTCAGGAAAGTATTTAATGTAAAAAATATCCAGTAGAGAAGTGGTTTTAATTACTCTACAGTATGTAAGGCTTTAAACCACACCTAGATCAGCTTTTTAACCTCCTTGACTTGTGCCATATGGGTTGAAAACTTCTCTTTTGCTTTGAAAATTCAATTCTGCCTTCTAACCCATCATTCCAAGCAATTGGAAATGTTTAGGAGAAAGCTTGACCCGCTGAATTGCTGGGGGTTGTTTTCATGGGGGAAAAGAATTAACAGATTTGGGTCCACTTCAAGTCCCAGACAAGTAGCAAAAGGATAAAATCATGATTTAAAAGACTATAGGAGGAAATTAAAAAATGTCTTCATGATGAGCCATATCCCTGTCCGTGGTCAGAAGGTGCTGGGCCGGTGTCTCAAACCCCGGGGATTTCAGTGGATTAGATCCCACATTCCCATTTCTTTCACCCTGACACGGGGAAACTCCTTGAGTCGTTTTGCATCAGAGCCTCTGCCTCCGGTATTTTCATGCCAGCCTGGTTCCGTGGGTGATTCTCTGCTCCAGTTTTCAAGCAGAAGTTCTCACAAATTGATGGAGGAGGCTTTGGCACCTCCACAGGAGGAGCAAGAGAAGGAGATTTTTATGGAGGAGGAGGAGGAGAAGTGAAATGGGCTTCGGAAAAATAGAAAATCTGCATAGAAAACGGCTGCAGCTTTTCTTTCTTTTTCTTTTTTTCCTTGGTTTTGCTGCTGAAGTCACCCCATTAAAAGTCCTGAAGGGTGGTCATGGGTGTGCTGGGCTGCTTGAGGGAAGCTGGGTTTGTAGCCACCTGAAAGCTTCCAAAAGTGGAGTTCAGACTTTCCCTCAGCTCCAGATTTGCCATGCAAGCTCCTTACTCTTGCAGCCAATCCTTTAAATAAAAACCCGAGAGCAGATGGACATAAAACCAGGAGTAGAAGGCTTGAAAATCCACTGAGGGTAGGTTTTTTTTTTGTTTCAGCCCAAGGATTTTTAGCTCTCAAGGTCTCAGATCATCACCTCTAACTTTAAACTTGGAGCTGAAATTTCTAAGTTGAGTTGCCTTTTTTTTTTTCTTTGTTCTTTTTTTCTCTTTTTCTCGTTTTTCTTTTTTTTTTTTTTTTTTTTTTTTTTTTTTTTTTTTTTTTTTTTCCTTTTTTTCTTTTTTCCCCCCCCCAGCCTCTCAATATAGACAGCAGATGTAAAGCTCAGTATTTTGCAATTTTAGTTCTTCTCTGGGGAAAAACCTGTTAGCTCAGTGTTTGAAAGGCGGGGGGGGGGGGGGGGGGGTGGGGGGGAAGGTGTCAGATTTCCCTGAAAAAATAGAATAACATCTCTCAGCTGTCTGATAATTTTAGAGTGAAGGTGAGGCACCTGCACAGAACCTCAGCCCAAGTTTATAGATTGTCTGTGGTCATCCATTAAAATGTCCCAGCCTTGAACAGCTCTGGATATTTCACAAAATCACAGAATATTCTGAGTTGGAAGGGACTCACAAGGATCAAGTCCAACCTTTCAGTGAATGGCCTGTACAGAATTGTTGTCTCAGGTCTTTGCAGCAGTGTCTGGTTTAGAAGGGGCAATATAAAAAATAGAAATAATGTAGAAAATAGAAATAATATAGGAAATCTTTCTTCCTGCCAGTCCTGTAAATGTTCCTACTTTGGAAACACAGTGACAAAAGATGCTGGAGCCTGGAGCTTGATGGAAGGACTTTCCTAAAGATGATTTTATAGAGAAGCAGAAACTGTGACAGCAAGAGAAAAAATGTCCAGAAATATGATTTATCAGCTTGTGCATTCACTAATGGAGAATCCAAGTGACTCGACGGGGTTCTGGTAAAGTGCAAGTTGTCCTTGTCCATGGAGTGTTGGAATTGGAAGATCTTTAAGGTGTTTTCTAACCCAAAAACTGATTCTGTGATTGTATGAATCAGGGGCCAGAGTGACATTTGAGAGGCTCAGCTCAGGGGAGGGAAGAGAGCCATGACTTCCCATGTGGGTCAAACATCTTCTCTTGGAGGAGATGGAACATAAAATTAAAAAAAAAAGGAAAAAAAAAAAAAAAAAAAAAAAAAAAAAAGAGAGAGAGAAATTAGAAGATGTTGGGAGAAGGAACCAAAACCCCCACAAACACCTGCAGATGTGCCTACAGCCATCTGCAACACAGATCCATCTGCATCAATCCTCCAGCAGCGCTGAGGAATTTGTCCCATTCCAGGGCTGCCAGCTGCCAAGATAAATTGTTAGAAGTCAGTCTCACACACTGCAGCAAATTAAACAGTGTTTGAAAATGTGAGAGAGAGACTTTCCGAGGAATATGCGAGAGATTCCTTAATCCAAATGAGCCAGACTTTCTGGACTACACTGATAAAGATGTTTAGACACCTCTTTGAAGCCTTTGTCCCTGTCACCTGCCCAACTTTCACACCCCCAGATCAGGATCAAGCCAGAAAGTCCCTCTCAGAATGCAGCCGTGGCATTTCACAGGATCCTGCTTGTCTCATCTCCTCCAAGGACAGCTTGTTTTCCCTCCCAGGTGAATTTTTCCCCCCTGGCAGGTGGGCGGGAGGCACAGACAGGGAGCACAGCGGGGCCCTGGAATGTGTTACGAGTTATTCCCACTCCTTGTTTGAAGGGTTCTGCTCTCACTCCCAGGAGACACGAGATCCCTCCCGTGTCCATCTTTCCCCGGAATTTCACTGCTGCAGAGGATAGGAGAAGAACATTTGGGATAGGCTGAAAAATGAGATTACTGATCTTTTTCCCTCTCTGCCATGGATTTTTATGAAACTGGGTGCTTCAAATCATGGAATTATTTAGGTAGGAAAAGACCTCTAGGATCACTGAGTCCAACATCAATGCAGCACTGCCAAGGTCATCACTAAACGATGTCCCCAAGTGCCACATCCTCACGGCTTTTAAACACCTTCAAAGATGAGGCTTCCACCACTGTCCTGGGCTGCCTGTGCCAGCACTTGACAACCCTTACAGAGAAATTTTTCCTAATATCCAACCTAATTCTTCCCCTGGTGCAACTGGAGGCCGTTATCTCTCATCCCATTCCTCCTTACCTTGGAGAAGAGACCAATCCCCTCCTGGCTCCATCCTCCTGTCACAGGGAGTTGTGGAGAGAAGGTTCCTCCTGACCCTCCTTTTCTCCAGGCTGAGCCCCTTTCCCAGCTCCTTCAGCTGCTCCTGGTGCCCCAGACCCTTCCCCAGCTCCATTCCCTTCCCTGGACACTCTCAGCCCCTCAATGTCTTTCTTGTCATGAGGGATTCAGAACTGAACCCAGGATTTGAGATGCTGGGTACAGGGGGATGATCACTGCCCTGGTCCTGCTGGCCACACTGTTCCTGATATAATGATTTAATAATGATTTAAACTTTCTAATAATGCAACCTTCCAGTGAGCCCATTTATAACTGGGATTTGAGGGAATGGAGGTCTCCATGTGAGTACAGGGATGGAACAAAGAGAGTTTTCAATCAATTCAACTTGCTGGAGATTGATTTAGGGGCATCTTTTTCTTTTCCCTGCTTCTGTGTGATAGCCACTTCTCTTGCTAAAAACGTGCAAGTATCCACAACCAGCAGCAGAGCCCATGAACCAAAAATTATCAAAATTATCAAGGAAGTGTTTCAACAATTTTAGATAAAATCTTCACAGAAAGGATTATCGATTTAGGGTTATTAAACATGGTAGCACCAAGGCAAGAGATGTCTGAACACCTCTGGTTTTGGCAGCTGGGATAACCAAAATAAAGGTTGTGCCACAGCTCCCTATATCAGAGTTCTGGGCTACAACCTCAAAATCAAAGGGTAATACAATTTTACAATTTCAAAAGTAGGTTAAACCCCAGGTGTTTCCCTGAATTTTGTGGCTCAGCTTTTCACTAAAAAAAAAAAAAAAAAAAAATCCACACTTAAAAACTAATAATGGAAGGAGAATGGGGAAGAGAAGGTTTTGATTCATCACACCTTCCTCATCCACTTCGTTATGCCTAATGAGCATCCTCAGAGGGATCAGCCCAGTGGCAACAGAGAGGGTTGTGCAGTAAAAACAAACATTAGGGTTGGAAAGGTGGCTCCCAGCAACCCCATGGCAAAACCCTTTTCCTAGAAGTCCCTACAAGCCTCTTGTGGCATCTGTTGCTCTTTCTGGAGGACAGGAAAGAGCTTGTTGAGAGCTGCCTTATATTGACTGGTATTTTCCAGTCAATTCCAGCCTCAGAATTTTCACTTCCCTAACCAATTTAAACCCTTTCCTTATAGTGGGGACTCGACCACAAATTCCTCACCCTCATCCTTAAAATCTCCAGATCCACATCATCAGCACTCAACCTGGCTAACCTTTGCCATGATAGGCAAAATATTCCAAGCTTTTTTCTTGTCTCCAGTAGCCCCTCCCTTTCCAGATGAATCCCAAAGCCTTTTCTGTCCTCTTGAGAATGTTCTGTATCACAGGTGACCCAGGATCCTGAATCTCACGTCAGCCACCTGCTCTCCCACGTGGTTACCTCATTATTTACCTCATCTTGCAGTGTTCTGAGATGATCTGTGCCCTCCTTTCTAATCACTCCCTCCTCCCCGTTTCCGCCCCTCTTTGAGGTGAATCCACCTGAAAGTCCCAGGAGTTTCTTAGGAACAGCCTGCGAAGCACAGCCCTGTGACGCCGATGGTGGCATTGTGAGGGCTGTGTTTTCCTGGATAGCATGACTGTTCCTAACTCTCGCAAATAAAAGGAATTAGAGAAACAGAGGACTCTAGAGGTGTATGAGTAATCCAGCATCATCCCTGGGGACACGTGCTGGGATAACACACAAAAACAAGCCGGGAACACAGAGTGCTTTCACCTGCAAACTGGCTGTTCCCACTCTTCAGGAAGGGAAGTGTCAGTGCTGCAGCGAGGGAAACTGAGGCACAGGGACTGGCAGAGATTCAGCTTGTTTGGTGGAGAGCCTAAGGCAAGGCTCTTCATGGTCTGTTTGGGTTGCAGCTGCCTGAATTATGAATTAAAGCTCCATTTATTTGCATAAGAGGAAGACAAGACTGTCAACTCCATCCTGGGGAAGCTGTGTGAGGAGCAGCTGAGGGCACTTGGTTTGCTCAGCTGGAGAAGGGGAGACTGAGGGGAGATCCCATCACAGTCTAAAACTTCCTCCTGAGAGGAAGAGGAGGAGTGGACACTGATTTCTGCACTGTGGTGACCAGTGACAGGACCCAAGGGAATGGCCTGAAGCTGTGTCAGAGGAGGTTTAGGCTGAATTTCAGGAAAAGGTTCTTCACACGGAGGGTGGTTGGGCACTGGAACAGCTCCCCCAGGGCAGTGGTCACAGCATCAAGCCTGACAGAGTTCAAGGAATGCTTGGACAACACTTTTGGGCACATGGTGGGATTGTTGGGGTGGCCTTTGCAGGGTCAGGAGCTGGACTCGAGGATCCTTGGGAATCTGTGGTTATTTTGTGGTTCTGTGGTTCTGTTACTCTGTTAGTTTGTGGTTCTGTGGTTCTTTTACTCTAGTTCTGTGGTTCTGTGGTTCTGTTACTCTGTTAGTTTGTGGTTCTGTGGTTCTGTGGTTCTGTGGTTCTGTTACTCTGTTACTCTGTGGTTCTGTGATTTTGTGCTTCCGTGACTCTGTGACCCAAAGCAGTTGTGTGTGTCCCAGTGCATTTGGACCCTTCCATGATTATCCCAACTCTTCCTCACCTCACCAATCCCACCCTCATTAACATCCAACATCCCAGTGAAGCCTCTCACATTCCTTGCAGCCAGACGACGGGGTGTTGTTTTTACCTCCTCTTTGGGTTGCTCTGGAGCCTGGTTTGGGGTCATCCGGCCAAGGAGCAGCCCCAAAATCATCCCTTCACCCAAGGACAGTGTCACAGAGCTGCGCTCTCCGCTTGCACAGAGCTGGGATCCGTTCTGCCCTCCGCCTTCCCCGCCTCCAAAGTCTGCAGCTCGGCGAGGGGAAGGAACATTCCATAGAAGGGAAGCGATCTCTGCCAGGAGCTGCAGAAATGGGACACAGATGGTGCCTAGAATGGGAGCGGAAGTTTATTTGGGGGCTCTGCACGTGACGTCACGCTGCAGATCCTGCAGCAGATGACAGGCACCCGGATTTCAGAGCGGGTGAGGAGTTCAGTTTGAGCCTCTAAATGCTGTTAGAATTACTAGTTTGACCGGAAAAAAAAAAAGGGGAGGGGGAATAAAAAATAAAACTTTACTTTGATAATATTTTAAGGATAGGAGTGTTTAAATGTGCTTTCATTCATATGCAAGTCTGGTTCTTCTGACACCCTAATCTAGATCCCAGCTCTTTGCTGCCTGGTTGGTCAGCCAGGGTGATTGTGCACATTGGCCAGGTGCACACTGCTGATGGAAAAACCTGAGGATGACATTGGCCTGGCTTTTCCCTGCCCTACACATAAAATTTTATCTTTGTCCTCCACTAAGAGGAGATTTCTGGACATCTTCTAGTGTGACTCTGCTCCAGCAGGGCCACCCAGAGCCAGTCGCCCAGGGCCACAGCCAGGTGGCATTTTAAAATTTCTCAGTATGGAAACTCCACAACCGCTCAGGGCAACCAATTCCTCTCGTCCTCTCCTCAGAATAAAGAGGCTCCAGTCCTTTCATTACATTCTTCTGGGCGTGTTCAGCCTCGAGAAAAGACAACTGAGAGGGGACCCCATTCCTGTCTGTCCCTGTCTGCAGGGAGGGCTCTGAGCAGGGCCCAGGCACAGGAGGAACAGGCAGGAACTGATCCCAGGAAGTTCCACCTGGACATGCGGCAGAACAGAACTTCTTCCCTGGGCAGTTCTGACCAAGCCCTGAACAGAGACCAGAGAGGGTGTGGAGTCTCCCTCCCTGGAGATATTCCAGAACCCTCTGGACACAATCCTGTGCCGTGTGCTCTGGGATGGCCCTGATGGATCAGGAAGGTAGGACCAGATGACCCCACTGTGGTCTCTTCCAGTCTGACCCATCCCATGATTCTGTGATCACCTTCCTGGCCCTTGGCTGGATCTGTCCGGGATGTCCAGGTCTGTTATTGGAGAGCCCAGCCCTGGGCACACAAAACTGCAGGAAAACTCTGCTGAAGCCCGGGATTGAACCAGGGACCTTTAGATCTTCAGTCTAACGCTCTCCCAGCTGAGCTACTTCAGCTCTGCTCTGGCCCTCATTTGCCCCAAAACCTGTTGAAATATGAAGATCCTTCAGCCCTTTTAGGCAGCCTTTGGTTGGTTTTATCTTGGGAATCAAAGGATTGTTGCAGGGAACAGGACAGAGACCGACTGAGATCAAAAGTAATGGCTCAAGACACGTGGAAGTTTTCAAGGCCAAGTTGGATGGGGCTTGGAGAAACCTGGGATCAGTGGAAAGTGTTCCTGCCCATGCCAGGAGATTGGAAAGAGGTGATCTTTAATATCCTCCTCAGTCCAAAATATTCTGGGGTTCTGTGATAAAGCACAGCTAAATCTGGAATTAAACAGCAGCCCTGATCTGAGAACTAGCCAGGAGCAGCAGCAATGAACAGAATTTCCTGACACCTTTTCACAGAGCCCACGGAAGGATCTGGAATTATCCATGGAGCATGGCTAATCTTTTCACATCAATCTGTCTCTCTCCACCCAAGGAATGGGAGACAGGCATCTTCATGCAGTGATATGGGAGATGTTTTCCAGCCCACCAACTTATCTCGCAAATAATTCGCTCCCAGGACAATCTCCCATCTTTCACCAGCTCCAAATTCACATCTTCCCAAAATACATATGTGGAACTCACAGTAAGTTTTTCATGTCTGTTAAAAATCTGGTAGAGAAAGGTGTCAGAAATATATTTAATCTGGGTTTGAATGTTCAGCTTGACAGCAGCTGATATTTCCTCATTGAGATTTATTAGATAACAGTTCCTGGTATCTCAGGCTCCCAAACCAGGCTGTAAAATCTGTTGAAATATCCAGACATCAGGATCATTCCCCAAGTAGGTTTTCTTTCTCCAAAAACACTTCCAGCACTGGACCCAATGGTGATCCCACCCATGGTGACTGAGGAAGTGGTCATGGGTGGCTGAGGGTCTCAGCATCTTTGTGCTTGTCAGGTGGAGAATTTTTCGACAGCTGAGCAGTGCTACAGAATTTCTGCTTCTTCACTTATAAACTGTCTCCTCTATGTGACCTAAAACATTCCAGATCCAGTGATCCAGCTTTTGAAAGCTCTCTGGTGCCAAAAAAAAATAAAATTTAAAAAAAAAAAAAAAAAAAAAAAAAAAAAAAAAAAAAAAAAAAGCACATAACAAATCCGAGGCATGGCTAAACAGACAACATAACCCCCAAAACAATTCCCAAAACCAATTCCATTTTGTGTCTGGTGTGTCTGGTAGAGCTGCTGATATGAGAGGAATCTACAGGAGTGCCCAGGAATTGGAGGCACAGGAGGATAATTTAGGCCTCAGCCCTGAAGTGGAAATGAGCCATCCTTTTTTATCCTGTCAAATGTCTCTCTCATCTCCACCTGGACCTCAGGATCCATAAGAAGAAGGAGGTTGGGTATTGACCCCAGCAAGATTTTCTGATTGTCCTTGAAAGAGGATGAGGAAAAAGATCTTGTGCTGTGTCCTCTGCAAGATCATCCCCAAACCAAGGCTGTGTGTTCAGAGCAGGGCTGGTTATTTTTATCTGCTGAAGGTTTTTGAAGGAGCACTTTCTTGAGCTCAGTGGATGCTGATCTTACAAGTACATCTTGGATCAGATTTTAGGAACAGAACACTCCTCCTGGTATATTTTTCCACACTTGGATGCTGAAGGAAAGTGAGAATTGCAAAGCCAGATGATTTCTTAGCTGATCGTTTTGGAGTTTATCCTAAGTGTTTACTCACATGTAAAGCTTTGCTTTGAAGGGTTTTTAATGTCTGGAGTGTGGACTTGCTGCAGGCTTAATTCTTCTTCAAAGGTTCTATCTTTGAAAGCAAATCAAAACAGACCAATGTCTATTTTGAAACATCAGTGCCTGTAATTCTTTGAAATAGTTCTGGTTTGTTCTTCCCTGAAGAGCTGTGAGCTGTTTGGCAGGACCAGCAGTGATGATTTCCAAATTCCTGGAAGGCCAGGTGGACACATCCATGTGACAGGGAGCAAAGACCACAAGAGAAGGTCTGGCATGACATTTTTTCTGTAAAACACAGCATTTTTGAAAATGTTCCTGGGGTGGGATTCATCTCACCTGCTTCTCTGAGGTCAAAAAGGCAGATCTCTACAACTGACCCAATCACAGAAAATTTTCTGGTTTGGAAATGACCTTCAGGACCATTTAACTCATGCCAAGAGCAGCCAGGTTTTGTCCCTCTGTGGGGTTTTCCAGAATCTGTATTAAGCCCAGTGCGAAAAATAGACTGGGTCCTACCAAAGCTTTTTTCTCCAAATTAATTACAACGAATAACCCACAGCACTTTTAGGTCTCCACAAATCTGAATTCACTCGCAGCTGTTTCTGAATTTTTTGGGGAGGGAGATCAACGCATTTGGATCCAGGTCTATCTGGCAGGATGGAGCAGAGCAGACAAAAACCTTCCCAAGGCCAGTGGTGCCACCTAATGGGAAAATTCCCAGGGAATCCGCGTCTCGGAAGTTCATTCCTTAAGCGGAGTGTTGCTAGGTGACGTAGAGATGGAAATGAAGAGCTCTGACGTCAGTCCCTCCTTTCTGCTGCCTTACGACCATTCCTCCGTCAATCCATTCCCTTTTTCCCAGGCATCCGAGCCACAGGCAGGAGACCGCCCCAGGAAATTTGTTCTATTTCCTGCTCAAATCCAATCTCAGCGATCCCTGGAGCTCCTGAAGCGTTTTTGTCCTTCTTGACGCTCAGTCTTGCCTGGAGAGGAAATGATCCCAGGTTTTGGGATTATGGAGAGCCAAGAAGAAAACAAGATGGAATGAGGGGCTGGCATGGGAGACACCAGGGCTCTGGGGGTTTTCTGAGTTGGATATTTTTGCAAATGAGGGGTGAGACAAGTTGTCTGCATTGTGACACCCATGCTCAGATCCTTCTGGAACCACACCGTGGCTCTGTAAAGAAGGGATAATATCTCAAACACCTCAAAAGTTCCCACCTGGCAGCCCCCTGCAACCACTCCAAACCATGGATGACCATGAGAGTGGGCAGGAATGAGCTGCAAGGCCAGTCCTGGTCTCCAGGGATTATTGTATTCCCTGACTGTGTTGTCTTCCCGGTACTTACGCCTGTTTTTCCACAACAGAATCACTCTCCACTGCATCCCTGTCACCTTTATTTTTCAGAAATGTGTTACCGGGGCTAGAACAGGTCTTCCTCAGGTCTCATCTCAGCTCTGCTGCTGATGAATCATGAGTTTTGATCTGTCTCAGGCAGGCTTTCTCTTTTTCCTCTTCTCTGAAGTTCAAAAGTTATTTCCAAGATTATTTCAAATTTTTTTTTCTGCAATAAAGATGTTTGCAAGGGCTTGTAAGAAGAAAATTACGTAATGTGATGTCAAAGTGTTGTTTCTAATGTTCTGGGGAGAGGGCAACAGTGAAGGGAGAGGAAGATCCAGTCCCTCTTTGTGTTAGTGTGCCTCACTAACACAAAATGTCACAACTACAGGCAAGAAGTGAGCTCAGAGAGCCCCAGTGCAATTCCATGGCTGGAGAAGGGGCTAACATTTTAGGGCAAAGATGAGAAACCTTTAATTAAGCAGACTCAAATCATTAATTCTAGCAAGGAGCTGTGCTCTGCTGGTAATGATGACTCTGCTGCTGTGGCTGGTGCTGCTCAAAGCCTGGAATGTTTTCTGGCAGAGGTGGTCAGACACCAGTGATTGTCTTCAAAGGATCATAAAATCGTGGAATGGTTTGGGTCAGAAGGGGCCTTCAAAATAATTTAGTTCCAACACCCCTACCATGGGCAGGGACACCTTCCACTGTCCCAGAGCTAGTTTCTCCTAGCTCTGTCCAGCCTGGCCTTGGACACCTCCAGGGATGGAACAGCCGCAGCTTTTTCTGGAAAACCTGTGCCAGGGCCTCACCACCCTCACAGGGAGCAATTTCTTCCCAGTATCCAATCTAACCCTGCCCTCTGTCAGTTTGAAGCCATTCCCTCTTGTCCTGACACTCCAGGCCCTTTTCCAAAGTCCTCTCCAGCACTTTTGGAGCCCCTTTGGGCACTGGAAGGGGCACTGAGGTCTCCCTGGAGCCTTCCCTTCTCCAGGATGAACAAACAAAGCCTTCCCTCATAAGGGAGGAGGTCTAGCTCTTGAATAATCTTTGTGGTTTCCTCTGGACTCACTCCAGATTGAACAGCCCCCAGTGACTCAACATTACCACCAATTTACAGGGCAGCCCATGGCATAGGACTGGGAACAGGCAGTGGAAGGAACAAAAATCCCTTCATATCACGATTTTTGCTGAAGTACTGGAATTGTGAAACCCTGTCCCTCCTTCACAGGCTCAGACTGGCTGACGTCCAAAGGGACCTCATGGAGATCACTGCTCCTGATGCCTTGGGAAGGCTGACCTGGAACAGAGACTGCACAGAGCTGGAGAATAAAGCAGATATTTATTGAAAGGCCTTTAAGGGTCCACCTTGGGCAGGACAAGAGCCTGACCAGGGCTACACCCAAGGTAGACTTAGAACAGTCACAAAATGGACAACCAGTCACAAGGTCTTACACTTTCATGAAGTTTGGTCCATTTGTATATTGGGGTTTAATTGTCCAATTACAGCTCCAGGATATGAGGTCCCATCCTTCTTGTTTTCTCTCTTCAGCCCACCCTTGTTTGTGCTTTTGGGTCTGAAAGCTATCCTTGGTCTCCAACAGGAAAAGGATTTGTTTTGTCTCCCTGTAGGCGAATCTGCAGACAGCTGGGAGAAGGAGTTCTGCTGACCTGTATATTCCAGAACATGTGGTTTTATTGCAAGGGTCGTGGGTAAAAGGGCCTTGCCTTCAGCCACCAGCCTCGGCTGAAGGGAAGTCTCAAAGAGAGAGGGAGAAAGAACAGGAGGGTGTGGGCTAAGTGAGAAGGGAGCAAGAGAGCAAGGTGGCAGGGGGAAGAGAGCAAGAGAGAGCAAGAGTAGGGGGAAGAGGAAGGATAAGAGAGGAGTTCAGAGGAGAGATAATAGAGAGAGGTCCTTGTTACAATACATTATATCTCCTTTTGTGATGAATATTCTAATTTACAGTGATCAACCAATACAAGTCACAAAATGCTATAGAACCTACATACAGCCTATAAGAACTACTATATTACCATACTGTGTTATATTTTAAACTCTAAAAACTACTCTTTAGACTTCTGTTTTGCTACATTGACCTTTGGATCCCTCAGCCAGCAGAAAGGGATTGTTCAATCCAAAGGGATTCTCCTCCAGCTAGCTAGACCATTGTTTTCAGGTTATATAGTAACTAAGACTCAGTATCCTACAACTCAAAGTAAGCTTTCATTTCTATTTCGATTATAGGTTTCATATTTTCAGAATCTTTTGCTAAGCAATCATATTTATTAGGTTTCCCTGATTCATCTTCCCCAACATCTCCCTACTCTGTGAAGAGAGCTGACTGACACTGAATGTGAGGCTCAGAACTCACCCCTGGGCAGCACAGAGTCTGCAATACATGAAAACTAAAACTTAAGGCATCACTCCCAAGGCCTGCTCAAGCAGGACCTACAGACCCCTGTCCAGGACCACTTCCAGGTCACTTGGGAATTTGACTAACAGAGGGAACTCCAGAGTCTCTCAAGGCCACCAGACCCAGCTCCTCATCCTTTCCCCACAGCAGAGCTGCTCCAGTCCCCTCCAGTGCCCTCCAGTCCTGCTGGCCCTTGTCTGGATCTGTCCTGGATGTCCAGGGCTTTCTTTTATTGGAGTGCCCAGCCCTGGGCACACAAAAGTGCAGGAAAACTCTGCTGAAGCCCGGGATTGAACCAGGGACCTTTAGATCTTCAGTCTAACGCTCTCCCAGCTGAGCTACTTCAGCTCTGCTCTGGCCCTCATTTGCCCCAAAACCTTCTGGAACACAATGAGGTTTCAGACTTCTGCCATTCAAACCAGTTTGCCCAACATTCCAAGAAGAATAATGGAATGGGTTGGGTTGGAAAGGACTTTTCACCTCATTTCACTCCCTGCCAGGGGCAGGGACACCTCCCACTCTCCCACCAAGTCCCATCCAACCTGGCCTTGGACACTTCCAGGGATGAGGCAGCCAAAGATTCTCTGGGCTGCCCATTCCAGTGTTGGAATGGTGTGACTGACCACACAACAAGAGAGAACAAATCTCAGAAAAAAAAACAGGCCAGGAACAACCTCCCCCCACATCTAAGAAGTTTTCCTTGTGGAGCATCAGCTGGGAAGCCAACATGGAAAACAGACTGGAAAACTTTTCAGTTTTCTTGGTCTGTTATGTCATACATGGCACCAAAATGTGCAATTGTTTAACTACACTTAAATCACTCTAAACTGCACAATTGCCTCCAATTATCCCTCTTCTTTCCAAATGCTGGCACTTTTTTTGTTTCAGAACACTGCAATCCTGCTATCTTCTATGTAATTATGTAACAAATGTAGTTTGTCGCTGCCTCTCCAATAAATAAGACTTATGCTCCCCAGTATGCATCCAGTAACACCTCATTTTCCCTGTCTTCAATCGTTCTAAAAAGAAAGGCATTTATAAATGATTGGGGGATAAATTTGTGCTAAAATGTAAAGGGTTTGGAATCAAAAAATAAGAGAAATTTGCCCATCCAAGTGTTCTAAGTGTTATTGTTTAACAACTTGACTTTTAATCAAATTTCCTAAAACTGCAAAGAACAAGGAGTGTGCTGTTGGGTTGTGCTGGTTCTTGGGAATCCAGCTCCATTTCCTGAGCATTCCCATGGATTCCTTTGCCAGGGATTTCAGAGGAAACCTCATCTAAAGGCCTCCAAAATCTGTGTGTAAAGTGAGGATAAATCCAGGAATGTAGGCAATGAACACCTCCAAGAGATGACACCCTCTGGTTTTCCTCAGCTCAGAAGGAAAGTAAGAAACCACAAAGTTTCCCTTAATTTACGCCAAGATCCTGCAAGGCTCCAAAACATGTAGAGATGGAGGAAAAAGCTAGAGCATCTTTTCCTCCCTCCAGAGCAGCCTCCTGCAGCTGAAGGTGATCAGTTCACTCGTGTGCTTCATTCTAATGCAAACAGCATCCAACCTTAGAAACAAACATGGAATGGTTTAGGTTGGAAAGATCATGGAATTCCCACACCCTGCCACTGGCAGGGGCATCTTCCACTATCCCAGGTTGCTCAGAGCCCCATCCAACCTGGCCTTGAACACTTCCAGGGATGGGGCAGCCACAGCTTCTCTGGACAAGCTGTGCCAGGGCCTCACCACCCTCACAGGGAAGAATTTCTTCCTAATATCCAATCCGAACCTACTCTCAGTTTGAAGCCTTGTCCTATGCCTCCATGCTCTAGTAAATAGTTCTCTATTGGGTTTAATAAAAGTGTTCAGCTTCTCCAGGTACTGGAAGGCCACAGTTAGGTCACCCCAAGACTTCTTTTGTTTCTAAACAATCCCAATTCCCCCAGCCTGCCCTCACAGCAGAGCTGCTCCATCCCTCTGACCACCTTGGTGCCTCCTCTGGACTCTCTCCAGCAGCTCCATGTCCTCCCTGTGCTGGGGACCCCAGAGCTCAAGAATCCCTCCTCCCATCAGATCTGGCAGCATCAAGAGTGAGATCCAAAGATTTTTGCAGTCTTAAGTCCGGGTGAACGATTCGTTCTTTGTCCGTAAAAAATCCGGGTAATGTCTAACAAAGAGAAAAAAAACCTGTGTGAGAGGTGGAAAAGGATTATGGCCCATGGCAGTGAAATGTGTGGCAGGTGGGAGGTTCTGCATTTCCATGGATATCACAGCTCTGATCAATCCTGACGTGCAGCTATGTCTCAGCACCGGGAATTGCTCTTCCAACCTGGGAAAACTCCTCCAGGTACTCACCTCTTTCCTGTGTGGGGTATGTGCTGCAATTTCCCATGGTTTCTCCTCCAAAATTCCACTACTGCTCACGGCTAAGCCCCAGCTGTGAATTTGGCAGCTGCTGCCATGCACAATGAGCTTTCCTGGGTAGACAGACATTCCCTTCCAAGACCTGAAACTGCGAGTGCCAGCTGGAGGTGCATCCTAGGACTTGTCAGGAAAAGGGAAGCATGAGCCTCCAAATCTGCTTGGAAGTCAGGCAGGTAACACCAGGCTCTTGGGAGGTCTCCATTCAGGATCCAAGTCTAAAAAAAACAAAATCTCTTCTGGCTAAGCCAACCTACTCCTGTAAAAGTTTGCTGCTGGAGACATGTGAGATACAAACTGGATCTTGCTCTTGCTCAAACTAGACAAGCGATGAGGTTCAAGTCCTCAGGCTGTCTGAGAAGAAATTTCAGAACCTGCTCACCAGGTATCCTTCAGACCCTATTGTGGCCTTCCAGTACCTAAAAGAGAATGCAGGAAAGCTGAAAAAGGGATTTTTTGCAATGGCAAACAGTAACAGGACAAGGGAGGATGGCTTTAAGATGAGAGGGGGTAGATTTAGAAGGGATATTAGGAAGAAATTCTTCCCTGTGAGGGTGGTGAGACCCTGGTACGAGCTGTAGCTGTGGCTCCCTCATCCCTGGAAGTGTTCAAAGCCAAGCTGGACAGGGCTTGGAGCAACCTGGGATAGTGGAAGGTGTCCCTGCCTACAGCAGGAGAGTTAAAACAGGTTAATCTTTAAGGTTATTTCCAAACAAAACCATTTTATGCCATTCCCAGAGAACACAGAACAGGATCAAGCCCTGCAAACAACACAAGCCTGAGTGGATCCATCTCCATTTTGACATCTGAAATATGGGAATAACTGGACTTTTCTTTGACTCGGGTGTTAGAAGGGTGCTGCTTTAAAGCCAGAAACATCCACAAGCCTTAAACAAGATAATGGCATCAATAACCCAGCCTCAAGCCATGCAATTGATTCTCCACGGATAATGAATCCAGCATGAAATGGGCCTGAGTGACACCAAGTTTGATGGGAAGACTGGCAGCTCTGAGGCATAGAAATATTGACCTAAAGGGACTTTTGGTAGCTTATCTGGGTCCTGTGTGGCAGGAATGACATTGGTGTGCAGCATCAAACATCCAGCCAGGCTCTGGGGGCAAGGAAGGTTCATTTTTCCCTTCCCCACATATTTCTCAAGTTAACAGGTGCCAATAAAACCTCTGGACAGTCTGGATGTAAAATAACAGCGATATCCCATATCCCCTCCCTGGTTAAAATAAGATTTTCCTCTCCTCTCTTGTCATCTCAATTTTCCAGCTTCTCCTGCCGGCGCCAAACTTTCACCTTTCATCAGGAGAGGACAAAACCAACCAACCAACCAACAAACACCCAAAAGACCTCCCAAAAAACCAGAAAAAAACCACCAAAAAACCAAAAAACCACACAAAAAAAACCCCAAAAAAACCAACCAACCAACCAAAAAAAACCAAAAAAAATAATAATCCTAATGTTCCAGCCACAAAATGCTGCACACTTCTGGCTTTTAAACCCGTTGTCCCCCAGGTGGGAAATGACAGCGAGCAGAGCCGGTAAACAGAAAATAGCAGAGCGACTCCCACTCTCCAAAAGCTGCCTCCTCTCCCTCCGAAAGGCAGCGGAGGGATGAGTCAGAGCTAAAAGCATCTCTCTCCCCGTGGGGCTGGGGCTCTGCCTGGCCCACCTGCCTTCCCCCGCTGAGGAGGGGGCTGCTGCAGCCCCCCGGGCACCGCCTGTGAGTCAGAAATATCCCCAGAGAGGGAGGTGAAGCCACCTGCCAGCTCCTGCTCATCTGACATTTCAAGGGTGTTTTATCCCAGCGTGGTTTCGGAGGGGTGGATTTGGGGGAGAAGCCTCCTCGTGGTTCACATCACGGTTCTGGCAGGTCTGTGGTGCTGCATCTTCTTGGGGATGGCTGAAAATCCAGGAGGTACCTGAGGCTTTCCAGAGGGTGGTCAGACCTCCTGCTGCATCAACAGCTTTTTTCTATGAAAAGATTCCTTCAGGATCAATGAATAGCTGTGTGAGGGGGAGATTCCAGGGATTTAGCCACAGACCGGTGTCCCTGAGGATGATTATGCAAATGGGCAGAATTAAACCTGTGAACAATCTTTGCCTGTCACAATTGCTCCCCGGATTATTTCATGCCTTCTGACACTTTAATTCCTCTGTCTCCCACTTCACTCTGACTGAGAGCTGCCCCCATGGAAATGTCCTGGTGCTGGCTGGAAACCTAGGGTGGGTTCTGTATTTCTTAGGGTTTCAAGGCATCATCTCTTCCCTAAAAAACAGAAAATGCTTGAACTGAGGGCTCCCACTTAAAGGAGGACAAGTCTAAATACAAGTTTGTGAATCAAGGAGCTTCCTTTTTTAATTGACACAGAGAAAATTGAGAGGAGAAAGAAATGTTCGGCCCTCAGTGAATTTTTAAATTATTTCAGCACCAAACCCTGTATTCCTGTTAGTAAAGGATTTGTAATTTAATCAGGTAATCATGGAATGGTTTAGTTAGGAGGGAACTAGAAGATCATCCTGTTTCAACTCCTCTGCCATGGGCAGGGACACCTTCCACTATCCCAGGTTTCTCCAAGCTCCATCCAGCCTGGCCCGGAACACTTCCAGGGATGGGGCAGTCACAGCTTCCCTGGGAATTCCACACCAGGGCCTCACCATCCCCACAGGGAGGAATTTCTTCCTAATACCTAATCTGATCAACCCTTCTTTAGCATATTTTTGCCCCAAATTAAGGATAAAGTTCAATGATAATCCAAATAAAGCTTCTCCTGATTGTTAACAAAGTAGAGGGAAGACAAACCACCTCCAAAAGCTCCAACAGCTGATCAACTGTGCATTTATTAGGCTTCAGATTTATTCCAAACATATGACTATGATCAGCAAGCAACAGCCAGAGGGAAAAGGAGAAAAAAAAACAAATGGAAAAAAAAGATGTTGTTGGAAAGTTTTGAAGAGAAGCAAACTCTGTGTGCGCTGAATCTTCCCCCATCTGCTGCATTTCACTCTCTTCTCACAGCCTTGAGTAACAGACCCCAACTAATTGCACAGTTTTGCCTGCAAATCCACAGCCTGGTTATTTTTAACCAACCATTTTTTTATTTTTTTTTTTTCTAGAATCTCTCCAGGATGTAGAAAGGCCATAATTTTCCCTCCTTCCTAATGCAGGTAGGAGTGGGTGGCAGGGGGTTGCTGTGTCCATCAGGAGCACAGGACAGGAAGATTTGTCCAAGGGGAATGTGGACAGCAGCCATTGGCATCTCCCACAGGAGGCAAAGCCTAAGAGTGAAACCTGAAACATATTTTTGGGGAGCATCAGGCCACACCCTCACCAAGGTGATGTTTTTGAAGCTCTGGGTATGACCCACCACACCTAGGGAGGATTTTGTGGATTCTGGGATATTGTCCTTTCCTTCTGGGCCATTTGGGCAGTGAGAGTCCAATTCTTCCCCCTTCACTTGGTTCCAGAAGCTCAAAAATAACAAAAAATAGGCTCAGAATTGTTTGGATTGGAAGGGGGTCTGAAAGATCCTCTCATTCCAGCCCCCTGCCAAGGGCAGGGACACCTTCCACTAAACCAGCTTGCTCCAGACCCTACCCAGCCTGGCCTTTTGGCACTTCCAGGGATGTGGAATCCAATCTCCTGATGATTAAACCCCTGAGAAAGGGCCTGGGGTTTCATCTTTATTCCCTAAGAAGGGTACAGGCTGGTAACCGATAACACATAGGGATTAAAAAAAACCCCCAAATTTCTGTTAATTAAGTGGATGACTTTGAGAAATGCCAGCCAAGTATTGCATGTAGAGAGGGCTATGGATACCCAGGCTTAGAGGCAGATACACAGTTTAAAAATAAAATTATTCTTTCCACATAACAGCACCAATATCTGTAAAATTGTGGCCAGCCTTGCTAATAAATGATATTTTCCCAGCAGCAGTAGGAGTCTCTATTGCTGGCAGGATTCTGTCATGCAGGACATGCCAAGATGTCTCCTCATCTCGCTGACAACGTGAAAACTGATGGGGATAAAACCCCCACGCAGCTGCTGGGCTTCCCCCAGCAGGAGACACAGCCCACACGTGGGGTGGGTGGGTGTTTGCAATGTAGGTCAGGGCAAAAAAAAATCTTTGTTTTGTGAGGGCCATCCTCCTGCTGGGCGAGTGACAAGTGTCTCCTGCAGCTCCAGCAAGTCTGACAGGCACCATCCCAGCCAGGGCTGTCTGATGACACCCGGGATTTTAGGACAAGTAAGAAGAGCTGAGTCTGTGAAACTCAAGGGCTGGGTGAGAATTTAGAGCAAGGTGAGCAGTTCACACCTAAAGGGGTTTTGTTTTTTGTTTGTTTGTTTGTTTGTTTTTTTAAATCTCATTCTGGGACAAGAACATTGCAGGGTCAGGATGTGGAGGAGTCACCAGCCCTGGAGGTGCTCAAGAAACTCCTGGAGATGTCACCTAGTGCCATGTGCTGGCTGACAGGGTGGGGGTCAGTCAAAAGTTGGGCTTGGTGATTTTGAGGTCTTTCCCAACCTAAAAGATCCTGTGATTCTCAGAGTGCAAACAGCCTGAATTTTCCCATATGTTTCCCTAAAAGTTTCACTCGTCTGATTCCTTCAGAGGGATAGAGCGCTGCTCTTTGAGGAAAAGCTGAGAGAGTTGGGGTTGTTTAGCATGGAAAATAGAAGGATCCAGGAAAACTTATTGAAGCCTTTCAATACTTAAAGGGATTTTTTAAGAAAGATGCAAACAGAGTTTTTCGTAGGGTATGTAGGGACAGGACAAGGGGTGATGGTTTTAAACTGAAAGAGGGGAGGTTTAGACTGGCTCTAAGGAGGAAATCTCTTGTGGTGGGAGTGGTTAAACAGCAGATGAGGTTATCCAGAGAAATTTGCATCCCAGGAAATATTCAAGGTCGGGTTGGATGGGGCTCTGAGCAACATAATCGAGGGCAGGTGCCCTTGATCATTGCAGGAGGTTGGACTAGAAGACCAAAAGTCCATTTAAAGTTTATTTCCAGCCCAAACCATTTCATGATTCTTTTACAAGGAGGACTAAATGCAACCAGCCCAGATGGAGTTCTCTGATCCCAACCCAAATTCCTCCAAGTCAGTAATTCCAGGGACACAGTCCATCCTGAATGACATTAGATTGCCAAGAAAGCAGTCAAGTCAAGGTCCTCCCTATAGACAGAGAAGTGTCCCCACTCTCCATTTCTTTCACAGGACCATTTTTGCTGTTAACATGTTTTGGTTGCTGCAAACTGAGGGAGGACTGAGGTGGGTTAAACCCTGCCTGGCCTAAGAACTTCCAGCTGGATGTCACAAACCCCCACAGACCCAAATTACTTAAAAGCTCCTGTGCAGAGGGTAAAGCCTGCAATGTCCCATCATTCTGATGGGTTTGATAGCTTGGCTGTAAAATTAAGGATGTGAAATTCCTGATGCGATCCTTGGCCTGTGAACATCTTCATTTCTCTTGCCTGCCACAGTCCAGCCCAGACACTGTGCTGGAAACAAGATAATAAATAATAAAATCCCTGAAAATTAGTTCATTACAGAATAAGAAACTTTCTGAATTTATAGGTCATAATACAACTAATAACAGCAACAACAACAATAATAAAAATAACAATAAAAGGGGCATATCCTTGTTGATGGCACCTTGAATCACAATTTTTGTTACTAGGTCTTTCCTATCTGTCTACCCAAACCAGGTCCTGACCTCTCCTAGTTTTTTTCTCTTTCCTTATGGAACACCCTGTCCCATCCCAAGGACCACCCAAGCATGGAATTGGTGGGAATCCTCAGGCACGAGAAGACGTGGTGTTCCTCAGCCCATCCACAATGGATAAATTCTTGTCAATGATTTCTGTGTCCAACTCCAAGTGCTTCTGGAAGTAACTACAAGACACCTTCACCCCACTCTCTCAGGGTGCCCAGCTCCATCCAGGCAGGTGCCAGCACACTGAAAGAGGAGAGATTTAAATCAGATTTTAGGAGGAAGATCTGCACTCAGAGGGTGATGAGGACAGGCGGCCCAGTGAGGCTGTGACTGCCTCTTCCCTGGAAACATCCGAGGCCAGGTGGGATGGGGCTTGGAGCAACCTGGTTGGAACAAAATGATCTTGAAGGTGCCTCCCAACCCAAACCACGATTCAATTCTGTGATTCCATGATAAGTAACTACCTTCCTTCCATATGAACTTGCTTGGAAAAGTCCAAACAGATTTCAGGACACCAAAAACATGGCAGTGGGGTGGAACTGGATGATACAAGGACCCTTCCAACCCAAAGAACTCCATGATTCCATCATCCTCGATTAATTTTAAGGCGCAAACTCACATCAGTTCATTCAAGTGGATAAGGAGCAGTTTTCTTGTGAGGTTTTTCAGCATTTAACTCAATATTTGAGGTAGCTAGGAAGGCAAACTTTATAATTTTGAGTGATGCAAGAGAAAGTTACATGAATCGAAGTGTTGGAAATTGAATTTAGCCTTGAAATAAGATGGTATTTCCAAAAAGTAGAAATAATTATATAAAGTTGCCTGGAAAAGTCCAGACACATTTCAGGACACCAAAATCATGGAGAAATGATCCTGTCTCTGGAGAAGTCCTCTCTGTCCAGAGGACATGCTACAAACCTACCAGAAAATAGCAATAACCCTTTATTTCTCTAAGGGAAGCATTCCAGGGGTTTAAAAAGGAAGAATTCCAAGGATTTCAAAGGCAACTTGGAGACTGTTTTTTGTAGGGATGGTTTGGGAGAGGGGCAGTGGATTTGAGTCCGCTCTGTTTAATTCAATCAACCACTAATTTGGATGACAGGATCTTTATTAAAGCTGGCATTGGGGATAATTTTCATTTAGAAGCAACTCCAAATGCCCCTTTTTTTGGCACCAGTTGATTTGACACAGAGAGCGAAGGCTGCATTTAATCGGAGTTCTTGTGTAGAAATCGAGAGACCTTCTGGAATTTACTGAAAACAGAGCTTTGATTGAAGATTTTCATCTCTCATTACAATTTAATATGGTAAGAAATTTAACTAAGGCATATTTAAATGGTAATTAAGAGTGTTATGGGTTATTAAATTGATAATACAGTAGCTCTGAAAGTCCCAGTATTATGTACCAGACACATTGATGTGTCACATGTGGGGTCACAGCTCTGAGGAGCATTTGGTCAGCCCTGAGTCACTCTTCTCACTCAAAATTTCCACTGAACCTAAATTCTCATCTTAAAAGCAGATGAAAAATGCCTGTTTTGTAAACCCAAAATTATTCCAGAGTTTGTCTTGGTTTCACAAATTAGTGGGTCTCAGACAGACAAACAAAACCAGCAGGAAGCAGAAAATGTGTAGGAGATGCAGCCTCTCATTTAAAAAATATTTTGATTTTCTGATTCGAAATGACATTTATTCCATCAGAAGTACTTTTGAACATAAATCAAAATCTGGGCACTGAAGTGAAACATTCCCTTCTAGTGAAAGCATTATCAACTTTCCAGTTTACCAGAGGAAAACAATGTTTGATCAGACTCTATGCAAAACAGGCTGCTGGGCTTTTTCTTTCTGCTGCAGACCACAAGGAAACAATAAATCCATTTTCCACAAAATTCTCCTATTAAGGAGTTCATTTCTGGGTGGGAAAATGAGTTTGTCAGAAATGAAGATGCAGGATCTGAAGGGACTTCATGATACTTTTATAAATGCCCTGATAAAGTTTCCCACTTCTAGAAAGTATTTGGAAGCCTGTTTTTCCAAGGAACATCAATATTCAGAGTGGTTAGAGATTCCTTTCAGTATTCCATGCACAGTCCTTAACAAATTGGTCAGCCAGAAACGTGTGAAAGCTGCAGAAAATATCATAGCAAGTCAACAAGTTACAAAGACACAACTTTAAAATAACACTGGGTCGTCCCACTTCTCCAGCAAAGTTCCTCAATGTGTGAGGATAATTTCCAAAGCTGTGCCTGGCCGAGACAAAATTCCCACTTGAGTTTTATGGAATGGACTTGGAGGTGCTGGAGGAACTGGGATTTTCTGCCTTCTAAAAGGGGATTTACAGGCGTGTGCACACCTCTATTTCTGCCTGGCTGCTAAGTAGAGCACGAGCCATCCCTGCACCACACGAGGGGGAAACACATCCACAGTTCACAGGGAAAGCAGGGAATGTCGGAGCCTCGGCTGAGGAGATGAGAAAGATGCTGTTTGCACATTAAAACACATGTGAAAATAGCTAAGGAAAGGTATCCATTGCAGAAATGGAAAGCAGATTCCTGAGGGCTGCTCAGATTGGTCTTGATGAGCCTGAGAGCAGAGTTGGGGGGGGGGGGGGGGAAGAATCTTTTTTTATTTTTTCTTTCCTTAACTTGAGTAAGGGATTTTATAGCCAAAAAGGGAAACTTCTGCCCTGTGCTGCAGAGCAGGAAATCAAATTGTGAACTACGAAACAACGGAAAAATAATCTTTTTGTACTCGGTGGTGCCTGGCACATTCAACTTCACCCTGAGGGTTTTGTTTGATACTGATCTGGTCTCTTGGTTCAGCCCCAGTAAATAACTAGTGAGATGTGACTCTATTTCCGGTGCAGTTTTCATCTGAATGGAGCTCAAATCTGAGAGCCTAAATTTATGAGGGTGTTTGTCTCTTCTGTCATATTTACATGGCTTTGCTCATTCCTGGAAAAAACACTCTAAGATGATTTTAAGAATTCTGTTCAAAGAAATTGAAATTCCTGGGAAATGTATGCCACCATTTGACTCATCTCAGCATCAGGAAGTTTCTTCATAACTTTCTTCTGGAGAGAAAACTTGTGGCTTCTTGTGGCACCTTCTACAATCACAGAATCATGGAATCGTTTGGACTGGAAGGGGACCTTAAAGATCATGGAATTCTAACCCCCTGCCATGGGCAGGGACACCTTCCACTAGACCAGGTTGCTCCCAGCTCTGTCCAACCTGGCCTTGGACACTTCCAGGGATGGGGCAGCCATCCAGGTTTTCTGGAAAACCTGTGCCAGGCCTCACCACCCTCACAGCCAAGAATTCCTTCCTAATATCCAATCTAACTCTGCCCTTTGTCAATTAAAGCCATTCACTCTTGTCCTGTCCCTCCATCCCTTGTCCCAAAGTCTCTCTCCAGCTCTCTTGGAGCCCCTTTACGCACTGGAAGGGGCTCTGAGGTCTCCCTGGAGCCTTCCCTTCTCCAGGCTGGGACATTCCAAACTCTCCTAGCCTGGCTCTAGATCAGAGGGGCTCCAGCCCTTGGAACATCTCCAAGGCCTCCTCTGGATTTGCTCCAGCAGCTCCATGTCCTTCTTATGTTAGGATCCCCAGAGACAGAGACACTGTTCCAGGTGGGATCAGTGAACGCTGAACCCATGATCAGCGACACTGAACCTTCTGATCTCACTTTAGAGGTCTGGAAATGAACCCATCTCTTCCATTTTTCCCATTCCAGGATCCAGTAATTCTCATTCAGTGAAGAGAGCCTTGGAACCAAGAATGCCACCGCCCCTCTGCAACAAAATTCAGGTTCCAAAACTTGTTCTAAACTAGAGAAAGGGTTCTCTTACACAGGCAAACTCTCTTCTATTAAGGATTAGAGCATAAGGGATTGGAGCACACTGAGCTCCCTCTTCCTGGGAGAGCCAAGATAAAAGTTCAGCCCTTGGGCAAATCCTGAAGGGAGCTGAGAGAGGACAGCATTTAAAACTTTAGATTAAATCTGGTTTATGTCCCTGTCTGTATTTGCCAGCGAATTTAGGAGGCACTTTTGGTGAAGACTGGAAATTTGGAAAGGCACCGAGGGAAAGGTGTTTAAAACAGGGTTCAAAGTAGAATCAGATAATGAAGGAATCAGAGAATGGAAAGGAAAGGACCTGGAAAATCATCTGGTTCCAACTTCTGCCATGGCAGAGACATCTTCCACCAAACCAGGTTGCTCCCAGCCACATCCAACCCCTTCAGCACTTCCAGGGATGGAGCTACAAGTACTCCTGCAACCTGTAGCTCAACTCTCTTTTCAAAACTTGGAATAAATCCACATTTTCTTATGTGCAAACAGTGGGATGGCCACCACAAGTTAAGCTGACCTTGTTAGGCCACAAACCTACCAGAAACAAAGTTCTGGAAATTATTCTGGCTAGTATCCCCAGTTTAGTCAGAACAGAGGCCATCTAGAGATAAAAAAAAAAACAAAAAAAACCAAAAAAAAACAAAAAAAAAAAAAAAAAACACCACAACAACAACAACAAAGAAAAGCGAAGTATGAGCTGTTTAGCAGTGAAGTCACTGCCAATGCACAATGCACAGCTCAATTTTCAGGGCTGCACTGAAACACCAAAAGCTGCTGCCTGTAATGCTCAAAGAGCTGTTGTTTTAACTTTCCACTTGCGTCAGTGTCTGGTACCTTTTAAGATGACAGCTTATTTGTAACTTATTCAACCCGATGCCTCCTGAGCAATGAAATGTGCCCCTGGGACGTTCTTTTTTTTCCTCTTTCCTCTCCGTCTCACATTTTACATCCCTCATACATTTCAACAAGTTCATAATAACTTTGCTTTGCCTCGCTGCTCTGATTGCTCCCGTCCCCGGGTTATTTACCAAGCGGAGGTGCTGCTGCAGAAAGGACAAACAGATTAAGGAATTCAGCACTTTGCTGTGCCAATAAGAAAATTGCATCTCTCTCTGCACACGGAGAAGGAGCGGGGCTGGAAGTGGCACAGCAGTCAACCTTTGCTCTGCCTTCTGCATCGTGAGGACAAGGAAGCAGAAAATAACCCCTTTTCCTGGATTTTCAGGAGAACATTGCGGCGTTCTGGCTGCAGAGAACCAATCAGGGAAATAACAGTGTGTTTTTATCATTTACATTTTATTAGGCATGATGGGGGAGCCACTGCTTGAGAACACTGCCTAAACATACATCTGGGCTGGCAAAATGGAGTTCTAAATTCCTTTATGTGGAAGGAAAAGGGCTGTAACACCTGAAGACACCAAAATTCTCCCATCATTTGTGAACCCCAGGTTTGCAGTGAAAATCCATTGGCTGAGTGTTGCAATATTCGCACTGGATTAGTGCATGTCATTACGGCAGTTAATATCCAATAGATTTAACCTATAAACATTTATAGAATCGTGGTTTGGGTTGGAAGGAATCTTCAAAGATCATCTCATTCCAACCTTCTGCCATGGACACTTTCCTAGGCCAGGTTACTCCACTGAAACTTTTACCAACCGAGGCCACAGGTGTTGCAATGAAATACTGGAGAATTTCAGCAGCATGGAAATTGATATTCCAACTTCTCAGGAAAATTTAAAGAGTTCTAGGTGCTGTTTTGGGATTGAATTCCTCTCAACACATTTTCAAAACTGGAGACCTTTCAAAGGAATGAGGGCCTGTGGCTATTTCATCTAGTCCTTGTAGCTTCTCGGGATATTCTGTGATTCTGTGTGGTAATGCTGGACTGTAAACTCTGATCCTCAACAAGCAAAAAAGTCCCTGTTAACTCAGAAGTTCACCAAAATAGAAAATTCAAAGTTAAAAATATCTCTCCAGCACCAGATGACGTTGTTCTCTGGGAAGTAGGGCTCGTCAAAGAAACGTTTTCTGTTCAAGGAGATTTCATGTCTGGGTGATAAAGAAAGTCATGATGATAAAACCTGTTTTAGTTCCACTGGATTGTAACCAGGGGCCTTTAGGATTGAAGCTTCTGCCAAATAAAGGAACAAAAAGACACACCTTACATCAATTAAAACCCAGCTCAGTCCAGCAAATTCTAATTTGAATGGGGAGGGAAGGAATTGCAGTGATTTTTGTCTTCGTTGCAATCCCCTTGAGAGAAGATTCTGAGCAAATTGTTCGAAATTTTTATAATGAGGGAAAATAGGTTGAAAGAGAGCAGGTTTTAGATGGGATTTGGGGAAGAAATTCCTTACTCTGAAAGTGCTGAGGCTCTGGCACAGGTTTCCAGAGAAGCTGTGGATGCCCTATCCCTGGAAGTGTCCAAGCACAGCTTAGACAGGGCTTGGAGCAACCTGGGATAGTGGAAGGTGTCGCTGCCCATGGCATCCATGCCCATGGATGATATAAGGACCCTTCAACACAAAGAACTCCATGATTCCTTCATCCTGGATTAATTTGAAGGTGCAAATCTCATCAGTTCATTCAAGTGGATAAGGAGCAGTTTTCTTGAGTAGTTTTTCAGGATTTAAGTCAATATCTGAGATAGCAAGGAGGGCAAACTTCAGAATTTTGAGTTATGCAAGAGAAAGTTATATGAATCAAAGTGTTGGAATTGAGTTTAGTTGTATTTAGCCTTGAAATAAGACGGTATTTTCCAAAAAGTGGAAATAATTATATTCACTGGGAATTTAAAAGTGGATGTAGAGGAGCGAGTATTCCCTGGAATCTCTGAGACAGAAATAGACAGCAGAGTTTGCTGAAAATCAGGACTTACCATTTGTTGGTCTTTTTGAAAGACATCTCCAAAATGAGGAAAAAAGCAAAATCATTCCATATTCCATGCAACTGGAAGCTCCGAGATCCCAGAAGGTGCTCAGTAAATCTGACACTCCTGTACACTTCATTACTGGCTGGCAATTAGCAAGCCCATTAAATACTGGTTAATGAGAATGCTGATTGCACTGAGCAGCTGCAGGTGGCTCCCAGCACTCCCAGTTCTGGGGCAGATCCTCCATCTCACTGCCCAAGGCTGGGAAATACCATCCTCCCAAATCCCCAGCTCTGGAACAGCCCTATCAGAGCCATCTGCTCCAGAGCTGGAGAGGGCAAACGGATAAAACACCCAGCTGGATAAATCCAGCAAAAGATCAACATAATGTGAGGAAAACTGTTCCTGGCTTTGAGAAACACAGCTCTGGACGTGATTAAAATTCATGGAATCCCAATTCTGGCCACTGGTGAGGCACCTCCAATGCTGTGGTCAGTTTGGAGCCCTCATGAGAAGGACATTGAGGGGCTGGAGCGTGTCCAGAGTAGGGAACGGAGCTGGGAAAGGGTCTGGAGCATCAGGAGCAGCTGAGGGAGCTGGGGGAGCTCAGCCTGTTGTATTATCCCTTTTTCTGACCCAGACATGGGGCAACTGAGAGGTGTTTTGAAAACTTTATTCCATTTTCGGTCTCATGTGAAGGGCGAGACAGTACAAATGTTGTAATTCACACCATCACAATCAGAAGCCAATTATTTCCTAATTACAATTATAACATTATAAGCGTTTCTTGGCCTATCAGCTTTCGCCAGACAATGCTGCTAATGCCTCAAAGCCTATAATCTAAATTACCCCTCGTGGGTCCTACTACAATGCACCTTTCACAGTTCTATTTCTCCAAAGTATCCAGTCTTATTTGCAAGGCCATAATTCTAGTTCCATTTCTCTCTCAACAATGTCCGTCCTATTCCACGGCGTTTCTAAGTCAGCATTTCTTATCTCAAAGTTTGCACACAGATAGATATTGTCTGAGCCTTCTGTCAGGCTTGAGAATCCTCTACAAATCCATTTCCCTCAGAGCCTGGAGAAAAGGAGGCTCAGGGGGCACCTTCTGCATCTCCACAATTCCCTTGAAAAGAGATTGTGGTGTGGTGAGGGTCTCTTCTCCAGGGAAGTGAGAGATGGGAAAAGGGGAAACAGCCTCAAGTTGCGCCAGGGTAGGGTCAGGTTGGATATTAGGAAAAATTTCTCCACTGAAAGAGTGACCAGACATTGGAACAGGCTGCTCAGGGAAAGGCTGGAGCACCTGGATTTGTTCAAAAAACCAGGCTGACCTGGCACTTTGCCGTGTGGTTTAGTGGACATGGTGGGAATTCAGCTGGGGCTTGGACTTGATGATCTTGAAGGTCTTTTCAAAACTCGCAAACCTCGAGAAAATTTTAAATAAAATCTTTTGTCTAAAGTTTCTGTCATTTCCATGTGTTTTGTGGTAAAAGGAATAACAATGGGAGCAGGAAGGTTGATTCTGGGAGGAGGAGAAAAACAATAGTTCCGTGGGTGCCTGTGGCAGACCAGGCCCTGGTGTTCCTTTGAGAGGGGAACTCAGCCATGCAGTGCCTGGATTGCAAAGCCAGCTGGAGAAAAAAAAACACCCATTTCAGGGGTTTTCTTCCCAAAACTTGCACGCCTGTGACTTTCAGCCATGAAAGATCAGAGCTCATCCCAATTCTCCCTGTGTGACAAACTCCTGTCACTGTGGCAGCGTTGGGAGCCCAAAGTACAAACCACTGCAGCTCTTGATGTTAATTCCAGCAGAACCTTCCAGCATTGAAAGTTCGGCATCATTATTAATTCAAAACCCTTTGAGTGCAGCAGTCCACCCCCAGCCCTGCACTCCACACAGTTCAACTTACTTTACTTTCATTTCATCTAATTACAAAGCATTACTCACGGGAATGACGGATTTATTACTCACTATTATACAATTTCTGTGTTTTCCAGTACTAACAAAAAGAAAGTACAGAAAAAGAAGTTATTTGAGAGAGAGAAAACAAAGGACTCCCTTTAATAACTAATGACTTGATTTTAAGAACGAATTTTGATGCCAAGACACAACTTCTGCTGAATTTGCCAGTTTGGTTCAAACTCTTCCCGTGTTTGACATCTAATAAATGCCACATGAAGTAATTCTGTAGTGAGTTTCAAATTTATCACTCTCATGACTAATTCCTTTTAATTAGACTTAACAATATATAAGAAAAAAAAATGTCATCATTTAAAGAAAAGTCAGTGATGTATTGATTGGATAAGGACTTAACAGCATAAGTAGTTTGTAAGAAAGTGATTCAAGCAAGCATATTTTTAATTTCAGGCCATTTCTTTTCACTTTCCTAGGTCCCAATGTTCATAACAGCAATATCCTTCCTGATTTTCCCTACATCCCACGTTCACAGGTGCATAATGCTGTAGGGAATTCTGCTCATAAACATGGTCATTTCAAGCACGTGAATTAAAATTATTAAATATTCTGATAAAACAAGGCGTTTTGGAGACACCCAGAAGAGAAACATCCCCCTTATCCCAGTTATTTTGACCACAGTTTTGACCACAATTGATAACATGGCTGTAACAGCAAAGGCAGAAAACAATGGAAATTTATCCCCAGATATTTGAGGAAAAAAGGTGAGAAGGCAGATGTGGCATCATTTCAGGCCATCATGACATCACTCGGGATCACCCTGCAGTACTTCACAAAATCTGAACAAGTTTTCCAAGATTCTTTGTCGCGAGTATAAGTGTCGGAAAGCTCCTCCGAGCTGAGACGAATACGCTAAGCATCTCACAGTTCAGAATCCACTACTTTTTTTTTTTTTTTTTTTTTTTTTTTGTTTGTTTTTTTGGGAGTTTAGCATAAATGAATTCCACAGAAAATTGTGTCATCTTAACCCAGACTTTTTGAGACATTACGGGACTTTATTCCTTAGCATCACCATGGTCATAGAGATTATCTACAGATGCAAAGGGTCATTAAGTACTTTTATCCAAGTTTGCTTGAAAAGTCTTTCCCTGGAATTTCTCCTCTTCTTCTGCTTTTGATACGGAATGAAATGAAATTTCACTGAATTGTCATTTAAGATGGCCTGAGGAAAACATCAGATGCTGAAAAATCTGTCCAGATTAACTCCTACAGTGCACAGGTCATTCCCAGGCAGAGCATCCTTGAGGGATCTTTGTTGCTGAGTCTGGGATCTTCTAAGTAATTCCCAATATTTGTTTGCAAGCAGTTATTCCACCCTAAGCAGTTTGCATATTCAGAGAACTCTTTTAGGAAGAGGGGTAAGGAAATTAAAGGAGGTTGGGAATTCAGTCTCAGATTTCTTCTCTTTTATTCCTTGAGTCCTGCAAAACAATTAACTTAGTCCTACTCATTAGTCTTATGCTAATGAACGTCATCGTTAACATCTGAGTGATCTCCTGAATTACTTAGCAAAGCAGTGCTCTTACCTTTATGTCCATTGAAAAGGGTTGATTTATAGCAATTAAATAGTTGATTTATAGTAATTAAATAGCTGATTGATAGTAAATGAATAGTTGATTGATAGAAAGAAATAGTTAGTTTATAGTAAATCCATGAAGAATGTGGGAGAGTGGGAACAGACCTGAGACCTGGGACAGGACAGAAATTTGAGACTGGAGTTCCTTTTGGGCTGAAACCTGGAATTTCTCAGTTCCACAATGTGACAGCTCACAACGCACAAGTAATGAGGAATTAATAAACCTGTGGGACTTTTTATGGAACAAATATCAGGAAAGCTCAGGAATATCAGAAATACTGAGACCACCAAAGCAGACGGATGTGCTGAGTGCCAGTTCCTGACCAGAGGAAGGAAGACCAGCTAACTTTAGCTGATTATCTTCTTGTGTTTTCCTGTTTTTCAGGAACTGAGGGGAAGTATTATTATGCCTGAGATTTTCCAGCGTCAACCACCCATTTAATTGAACCCAGTCCATTCCTTTTTTCCTTTTGTTTTGTCATACAGTGGCAGTATCTTATGGAAATACTTGGTAAGGATATTGTAGGAAGATAAAAACTGTTTTGTTTGATGTTCACTGTTTGACTGTTTGTTTAGGCTTTGGAATCTTCTTAAGGATTTGTGTATTTAATTCTGAAGTATCTTGTTCACATCTCATCCCCTTGTCTAATAATCCATGGGGCAAAATCTGACTGTGACACTCAGCATTTTTAAAAGGTTTCAGTGCCTTCTGCAGAACCTCCTTTGGAGCAATTTTGACAGACTTGCCAACATATTTGGGGCTTCCCATTTCTCCAAGAGAAATGTTGTACAAGGTTTAGGTGAATTGGTTAATCCATAAAGCTGATCAGATTAATTTTTGCCATTCCACACAGAATTTCTAGTGATAATTACCATGTTAATGGTTCTTTCACTGACTGGAAAAAAAAAATAACCAAAACTCAAAACCTGTTGGTTTATTTCTAGCTTGACTTGCAAGGTTAACTCACCTGTTGCCTCCCAAAAAAAAAAGCAGAATTTTGCTCATGTGGTTGAGAAAAGACAATACAATATTCTAAAGCAAATAGGGAGGTTGCCTCAAGTGCAGCCCTGCTCAGGCCAAGTGCCAGCAGACCACTTCAATTCATTGGAGTTGTAAAAATTTACTTGATCAATGGATTGGGATTGTGTGGTGAACCCTGGATTAATAAATATTGATTCTGACTACACAAACTTCTTCTGGCAAGAAATCGAGTTTGGCTGGTTTAAAGCTCCAGCTGCTGTCTGAGACACTGGACAAATCTTTTTCACATTAATCCATCCTTTCTCTCCCTTCTCTTTGCTTCCCAAGGATGTGAATACTGATTAGATCTGGGAGTTTCTTGCTCTGGGCTGCACAAAGGTGATGGCCCTGGCTCTGCTGCTGATGTTTTCAAGAGGCCTTGTTTGCACACATTAATATGCACAAAAATCTGCATATTAATGCACACTTTTGAGTTGAAAAACCTATTTTTGGATTCCCTAAAAATGGCTGAATTGGCTGTTTTTTATCCCTGCAATGTTCCCATGCCCAGGCAGTATCAGGAGCCTTTTGTCCTGTCAGACAAAGGATGGTGAAAGTGTGTTCTGGAGATATCCTAAAGCCAGCACTAGTAAACAGTGTAGCACTCTGCTGAGGTAAAATAAAAAATAAATTAAAAAAAATAATCTGGATTTAGATACAAACAGCCAACAAGTTTTCTTTTAACTTTTACAAAACCATCTGTTCCCTCAGTACAGAACAATTTCCAGGAATAGTCTTATACTCAGCTTCTAGAGCCCCAGGAAAAGCACAGTGAGTCCAACTCCTCAGCGAGAGGCCTTGATCCCTCCTTTATTTCCCCCAAGTGCCTTTTTATGAAGCAATCCACTCCTGGGAATGCTCAAATGTGAATGGAAGCCATGGGAAATGTAGGGAGAGGTTTTTTTTCTTAGCAAAAGTGTCAAGGTAACCATCTGAGAGTTCCTTCTCCTGGAGGATCCACGTGAAACAAGCGTCCTTTGCTGAACTCCAGGAGGATTTAAAACTCATTGTAAACACATCAGGGATGAGACAAGGTGAGGTGAAACAGAAAAGGAAAATATCATCCTCTAAAGCAGCTGGAGTTTGTGATGGGGGGTGACAATACATCATCAGCAAGGAGACTATGTCCTCACATGACCTGCTACAGATCTCTGTGGACACTCTGGCATTAAATCCGTTCTATATCTCAACCTCCTCTTTCTCCTCAGAGGAAAACAGCTGAGAGATATCCAACACTATCAAATGATGATGCTCATTATCAGCATCCCATATTTGTTTTAAGTAGCAGCAAAGAAAGTTTCCCTGGACATCAATTTACAATTTATCTATTCTGGCAGTAAAACAAAATCTTGGCCGAAACAGCCCCTCCAGAATTAATGAATTTATTGCATCCAGCCATCCATGTCCTCTTTATCTCTGTGGTGAATGGACTCAGATTTCTGATCTGAAGGTTAAAAGACTGGAAATGGTTCTTAAATAATTAACTGCCACATAAACACTGTGTTCTGATGAAGGCCAGTGGTCAGAGAATGAATATCCAGTGTGAGCAACCTGGTCTAGTGGGTGGATCCCTGCCCATGGCAGGGGTGTTGGAATTAGATTATCTTTAAGGTCTCTTTCAACCAAGCTTTTCCATGATTCTATGGTTTGTGTTCCTTTAATTAATTGTCTCCTTTTTGGTTCCACGGAATCACAGGATGTTTTGGGTTGGATGGGACTTTAAAGCTCATTGAGTTCCACCCCTGTGCCATGGGCAAGGACACCTTCCTCTATCTCAGGTTGTTCCAAGCCCTATCCAACCTGCCTGGAACATTTCCAGGGATGGGGCAGCCACAGTTTCTCTGGGCAGCCTGTGCCAGGGCCTCACCACCCTCACAGTGAGGAATTTCTGTCTAGCACCCAATCTAACCCTAATCCTTTCAGTTTCAAGCCCTTCCCCCTTTTTCTGTCATTCCAGGCCTTTGTAAAACATTCCTCTCCTTTCCTTCAGGCTTCCTTCTGACACTGGAAGGCCACAATTAAGTCATCCCAAAACCTTTTTGTCTTCCAGGCAGAATGACCCCAATTTTCTCAGCCTTTCCTCAAGGCAGAGCTGCTCCATCCTCTGGTCACCCTGGTGGCCTCCTCTGGACTCTCCAGCAGCTCCAGCTCCTTCCTGTGCTGAGGACCCTCCCTTTTTGTCCTTTCCAGCATCCCCTGGAGGTCAGTGTTCCCACAGACCCACAAAGAAGGGTTGATGGGGAGAGATGGCAAGTGAATTCTCCCCACTGAGGCCTTCTGAGCTCAGACTCGTTCCCAAGTTGTTGCTGAATTCCAATGACAGAAGCCAAGAGGAATTAAGATGCAACGTCTGTGTGTAGGTGGAGGTTAGGAATATTTAATGAGTTTACATTAAATTCACACCTTTACTTTAGGATGAGGTAAAAAGAGGGATTTTCTTCATCACCAGTTCAAGTTCAGCTGAATCCTGAACCAGGTCCCACTTTGTGAGCTTATTAAACTCACAAACATGAACATTAAACCCAGCTCAGATCATTTTCTACCACACATCCTTGTCCTGAGGACAGTGTGACAAAACTTTCCTGAGGACAACATCAGCTCCTTTTACAAAGAGAGAACAATCTCAGCTCCTGGAGAACAGGCTCAAGGTTTTTGACTCATTTGTGTTTTACTAGAAGGGTTTTTTTGTTGCTGTTGTTTTGTTACTGTGGGCAACCAGCTGCCTTCCCAGGGTGCTCCCAGGAAAAATGCCATGACAGGAGCTCTCCTTCCAGTGGTAAACAACAGTTCTGAGGTGTTCTGAAGATGCCTGACAAAGCTCTGGCACTGGACTGGGATGAAGAAAACAGCACAGAAGGGAAAAACAACCCTCCAGCAATGGCAGCCTTGTGAAAGGGTCCCTCTGCCTGCAGATTTACATGGTTTTGTCAGTGATAGGGACACAAGTGCACAAATCCTTTTGAAAGCAAGTAAGTCTGACTTAAAATGCTGGGCTGGAATTGTTGGGGACTGAGTTTCTCCTCACTCGAGATGTGGGGGAGCAGCAAACTTCCTATCCAGAATCAATTCCCCATCTATTCCCTGCTCCCTTTTTTTGACTGGTCAGTCATTTCTCAGAGGAAGATCAACTGAGATTTTCATGGCCCGTTGATGTTCTGATTTCTGTGAGGCACAAGGGAAAGATGTCACTGTAAATAATGATAGTGGTGATTTGTTCCCCTAAACTCATGGCCAGTGGCCATTCCACAGTAAAAGTGGGATTTTGTCCACAACTGTGACATCTCCTTATCGCCAGTCTCCTCTCTTCACTCTCATGCAATGGGATTTTTCACACTTGTAGGATTTATTTCATAAAATGCCAGAATGGTTTGGGTTGGAAAGGAAGTGGAAGATCATCCATTCCACCTCCCAGCTGTGGCAGGAACACCTTCCACTACCCCAGGCTGCTCCAAGCCCCATCCAACCTGGCCTTGGACACTTCCAGGGATGGGGCAGCCAAAATTTCTCTGGGCACCCTGTGCTAAGGGCTCAACATCCTCCCAGGGAAAAATTTCATCCCAATATCCAATATAAATGTTCAAATTGTCTGGACATCCAAGGGTTTCCTTAGTCACAGAGTGACATTTCTGCTTTCTCCCAACTGAGATTGCAGTTGTACTTATATTTCTTTTTCTCAGCCGTAGCTGTGGAGTTATGTCTATTCATGTCAATTCTGATTTTTTTTCTCTCTTTTCCTACTTTCTATCCCCCAATCCTTGGTTTCCTAAGCAATATAACTGGAAAACATCTCAGGAGAGAATGGGTTTATTGATAGCAGACACTAAATCCACGTGAGAAGGAAATGCCACCACATGAATAACAGCCAAAAAGAAACGTACCAAACACGGAATCACATCCAAAAACCTGGAAAATAATTCTTTAAAATTATATAACCAACAAAATCTTCAAACAAACCACCCCTACCATCCAACAAACAAGACCAATTAGCCAAACTACAATTCATTAGCAGAGAGAAGAGAAAATATTCGGAAGTTTCATTCCTGGCATTGGCAGGCTGGGCAGGATGCAACCCCAGCCAAGAGAAATATGAGTTTTTATGTGGAAAAAGACAGCAGGAGATGAGGAAGCAGCTCTGATGGATTTCCTGATTGCCCAGAACCCCTCAGAATGTAAAGATTGGTTTTTATTGTTTTAATGGATTTCATTTACAGAGCTGATGAGATATTTCACGTCCAGCCCCAGTTTCTTTGGATTCATTCTTTCTTCCTTTTAACTTTAGCTCGTCTCTAATCCCCACCATCAATACCAATATATACAAGACTCTTTCTACAACCTGATCAGTGAAAAGAAATGCCCAATAATGAACTTTAGGCAGCATTAAGGAATCTCAGTGATTCCTCAGTGAAATTCCCTTCTCCTGGAATCTCCAGTGGCTGAAGGCAAATGACATTTCAAGAGATGCATTTCCAACCTGATTTCCTCAGAAAATGAAGGGTTTTGCACATGGGAGCAAAGACAGGAATTTCCATTTGCTCAGTTGTCACCTGCATCTATCATGGAGGCAAAATTTCCAAGTTATATTGACTTCTTCCACTGTAAAAGTTGGTTTTGAGTGAGCACCACCCTTCTTAGAGATTGACCATCACAGTCCTTTGTGCCTATTCAAAACTGAACTGGAAATCACTGCAATGGTGCTTACTGACCAAAATAAAATTACAAACCAGCTGGAACACTTCAAGGAAAATTAAAAATTGCCAACATTTTCCTTTTATATATTTAATCAAAGACTGTCAGTATGTCCAAGCATTTGCAATAGGAAAGAGGGTCAGATAAAGCATATAGGAAAAGGAGAGGTTTTTTTATCCCTATTTTAATGATAGGCAGCAAGGATGCAGAACTATTTGTGATTTTTCCCAGGTTATGCACTGACAGTCAATGGAGAAAGCAGCAACTCTCTTGAAATTCCTAACACCCAATATAAAGCAGGAGAATCTTTTTTCACTTCTGGATCTCATTTTCCATTGCAAATGATTTATCTGAATGAAGTTACAGCTCCAGGGCAACTGTTCCCATAAAACACCAAAATGTGGTTCGATATTTTGAAGAAACAGGTGCCATTAGCTGCTTCTGAAACGGAGAGAGAAGAGAAACAAACAAACAGACAAAACCAAAACAACAACAACAACAAAAAACCCCCACCCTTTTTCCCTCTCCTTGTTTCCCCTTTTGTGGAGGTCTGAGCTGAAGACTCCAGGAACTTCATGGTAGGAAATAAGCATAGCAGAGATAGCAGCAGAATTCCTCTTTGTGTTCCAAAGGCATTGAGCTGGAATTGGAATTTTCTGCTGGAATTGAGAATTTTCTGCCCTCAGGGTTGTGGGGAAAGAATGTCCCAAACAGCATCAGCTTTCAATGACAGCAGTCAAGCCCCAGGTCTGCTAATAATGCTTGGATTCGAATGGGTTGGGATTGAGCCTAGGGAAAAGAGAGGTCTTTCCCCACCTTAAACAACTCCATGATTCTGTGATTCTCTACCCCCAGCAGATCCCTTAGCTCAGCTGCCCAGTTTTTCCCATTTAATCCCAGTTTATCCTATTTCTTACAGTTTATAATTTGTAGCATGGATAGTCTCTGTCTCTAATAAATATTCCACTCAAAGGCTCTGTCAGATAAGCTCTTATCAATTAAAATGCCAGATACGTACTTTTTCAGCATTAACATTTCGGTGACAAACGCTGGAGCAGGTCTGGAAGATGGAGTTTCCTCAGAGAGGAAGAAGAAAAACCAAAATTACGCTGCTTTGCTTTTCGACCTTTAGAACTGGAGCAGAGAACTGAAGGTGGAGACCTCAAGAATCAGGAGGGGAAAGGGCAGCACCTCTGGCCTGTGCTTGTGATCACCTACAAACTTCTGTGTGGGATTCCTTGTGTGTCAGGTGACTTAAACCAGCTTTAACACTACAGAGGTGCAGAATCCTAAATGGTTGGAAGAAACCTTAAAGATCATCCTATTGCCATGGGGCACGGACACCTTCCACTATCCCAGGCTGCTCCAAGCCCTGTCCAGCCTGGCCTTGGACACTTCCAGGGACTGTGGCAGCCACAGCTGCTCTGGGCAACCTGTGCCAGGGCCTCACCACTCTCCACAGGCAAGAATTTCTTCTGAGATTTTCATGGCCCGTTGATGTCCTGATTTCTGTGAGGCACAAGGGAAAGATGTTGTTGTAAATAATAATAGTGGTGGTGTGTTCTCCTAAACTCATGGACCAGTGGCCATTCCACAGTAAAGTGGATTTTGTCCACAACTGTGACATCTCCTTATCGCCAGTCTCCTCTCTTCACTCTCATGCAATGGCATTTTTCACACTTGTAGGATTTATTTCATAAAATGCCAGAATGGTTTGGGTTGGAAGGGAAGTGAAGGATCATCCTATTCCACCTCCCAGCTGTGAGCAGGAACACCTTCCACTACCCAGGCTGCTCCCAAGCCCCATCCAACCTGGCCTTGGACACTTCCAGGGATGGGGCAGCCAAAATTTCTCTGGGCACCCTGTGCCAGGGGCTCACAACCCTCCCAGGAAGAATTTCATCCCAATATCCAATCTAAACCTTCTCTCAGTGGGAAGCCATTCCCCCTTTTCCTGTCACTCCAGACCCCTGGAGTGACAAAAACCTTCACAGCTGTTTCTCAGGCACTCCATGATTTGTGTCATGGGACTTGTTACAAAAATGTCAAACACGAAAGTAAATTATTAATGGTGCATTTAATGCTGAACTGTCTCCTCAGCTTAATTAACCTCCCTGCTAAATGCCTCTCTCTTTGGATAATTCACAGCATGATGGAGTCATTGAGGTTGGAAAAGACCTCCAAGACCATCAAGTCCAAGCTGTGCCTGATCCCACCTCGTCACCAGCCCAGAGCACTGAGTGTCACATTCAGGAATTCTTTGGAAATCTCCCTGAGCATCCTATTCCAGTGCCTGACCACCCTTTCCATGCAGAAATTCTCCTAATGAAGAAATTCCTCCTGATTTCCAGTAGCTGCAGTCCTTTCAGTTGCTGTCAGATGGAGTTTGGGTGTGTGTTCCAATAATGCTATTTCTCTCTTCACTCCGTCTACATTTCTATCCCAGCAACAAAATGAAAAGAATGAATAATTTAAAAATTAAAAATAAAATTTTTAGACTTTACTTTGGCCTCTTTGAGAACTTTTGCTTAAATCCAGGCTCACGTATTTGGTACAGCACACCACTGAGATGACATAACCCTGCTGACAGACTTGTTTTTCCTCAGCATCTTCTGAGTGAAGTTTTCTATTTTTGTCTAGCACATGTCTGGTGTTGGCTGCTTTTCTCTCTTCCAATTTCCTGTAGAGAAAATAAAAAATAGTAAAGGTAATTTTTTTATGCCATTTATCTTCTTCCAGGATTTATAACAAGTCTTATTTTGTCAGCAAAGTATGAGAAGCAACCACATTCTGCAGATGGTGTAAATTGAGGAATGCCTCTAATTCCCCTTCCATGTGTAACATCTTCTCCAGAGCAGACTGTTCCACTCCCACTCCTGAATTTACAGGAGAGTTTAGTCTTTAGTATTACACTTGCTAATGGAAAACCACGGAATGATTTTTTTTTTTCACCATATAAAAAAAAAAATAGGTAATTCCATTAAAATGTAAACATTCAGATAACTCACACCCGTTTCAGTGGCATTTTCAATGTTGTTATGAAAACATTCCAACCAGCAACTTAATGAAGAGTTTTGCAGCTTGTTTTGACTTCTTGAAAGATGAACATTTCACTTCTCTTTGAGGGGTTGAATTTCTCACTTTTTAACTTCACACTTCCTGTCTTTTTACTGTGGAAACACGAGAAAAAAGAGAAGTGGAATGACAGTGACTTTTGGTGAAGTTTTGTCAATGCTACTTCTTTCGGTTCCATTCGTTTTGCAAGGGAAATAACAAGGGCTAATTTAAAAATTAAGACAAAATAATGGACTAACTTCAATTAATCCCTCTGAGAAAGCAAACTATCAAGCACTTCAAAGAAAACCCTTTCTCTGTTTGCTTTTTCTTTATGAAATCCAAACAAAACTAAACCTAAACTCTTCGTTATCACCTGACATGGTTTTACTGCCTCGTATTCCATTTGTTCTTTGTTCCTTTTCCCTGTGTTCTGCCCTTAATAAATTATACAGCCAGGCAGATAATTTAAATATCATTTTGTCAGGAAGAAGATTTATTAAATATTCCTAATTTCAGAGAAACCTGTGGCTTGAAAGGAGAATAGAAAGAGGCATGAGGTGGGTCATTCCTTCACCCTGGTTTGCTGTCAGAGGATCCACACTGATCCTGAGCTCCAGGGATACTTTTTTTCAGGAAACCAACTGTGGGTTTGTCTGGTGCTGTTCGGGGAAAGAAATGAGAATTTGATGATCCTTGTGGGTCCCGCCCAGCTCAAGTTATTCCATAATTTGGAGATTTTGTCTTTCATGACTCAGGGTGGGTGTTTCTGAGGAACATGATTCCAGCTGGGAAATACCACTGGAGGTTCCTTGCTCCACCTCTGGAGAGCAAGGCAATGGGATTGTTGGGAGTTTGGGATGTAATCTCCACTCTACACCTGCACAAGGGGGACAAAACAACATCCTACGCTCTTGAGGCTCTTGGGAGGCTCTTCATTTCCACAAAAATGTTTGAATTGAAAGGGACCTTAAGGACCATCCAATTTCACCCCCCCGCCATAGTCAGGGACACTTCCCACTCTCCCAGGTTGCTCCAAGCCGCATCCAACCTGGCCTTCGACACTTCCAGGAATCCAGGGGCAGCCACAGTTTCTCTGGGAACCCTGTGCCAGTGTCCAGTTTGCTGTCACAGGGAAAGATTCATCCCTAATATACAATCTAACCCTTCCCTCTGGCATTCCAGATCTTTGTCCAAGCCCCTCTCCAGCTCTCCTGCGCCCCTTTAGGCACTGGAAGGAGCTCTAAGTTCTCCGTGGAGCCTTCTTTTCTCCAGGCTGAACAAATCAACTCTCTTTAATTATTAAAATAAAGGAGACCCATGTGGGGAGCCGAGATTTGAAATCAGGTGACAGAACCCAGCCTGAACTTTCCAACTGTTCTGAAGCTTCCCTTTTGAAGACGTTGCAGGAAGTTTATTCTGTCAGGGATTTACCAGAGGTTTGCACTTTCCAAAGGCTGTGCTTTCCAGCAAACATCCAAACAAAACCACCTCTCCCTGACAACACGCTCCTGTAATTACATCCTTCAGCAATTCCTTTGTTGTTTCATCCTTTCACTGAAGGCAAAGAGAAGCAAGATCCCCCTTTCTTCTCCCAGCCCTTCCTGCTCTCTGACTCACCACCGAGGAGAAGGTTTGGAATCGGGTTTGGAATCAGGGTTTGGAATCAGGGTCCAACCCCCCAGAAATGCAGATGCAGGATGCTTTCGGAAGCGAGGTGGGAGTGGGAGGCATGTGATTGTTAAAATGTAATTAGAGAGAGGCTGCCAATTAGTAGGTACCCCACTCTGCCAGAAGATGACAGGAGCAGAGGAACAGGAATTGGTTTGGGGGGAATGACGTAACAGGAGCTGTTGATGCTACCTGTGCACCTCAACAGGTAATTACCTGGTAATTAGCAGTCGTCAGATGAATGAATCAGAAAGAGGAAATTAAGAGGGTGATCTGGCTTCACAATGGAGCTACATCAGCTCCCAGCTGTGACAGAAGTCCGAAATGGGTGTAGGTGAGGAAGGGAAGATTCTGGCAGCCCCTCCAGCCCTGCTAATTGCTGTATAGAAGCCACTAATTAGGCTTTTGGGTAGAATTCTCACCTTGGAGAAGGAGCAAAGATTACATTGAGCAGTGTAAGGTCACCTCAGGGGGTAAGACCCCAGCCCAGGGTGCCCAGAGAAGCTGTGGCTTTCTCTGGATGTCTAGAAGTGTCCAAGGACAGGTTGGACAGGGCTTGGAGCAACCCGGGATAATGGAAGATGTCCCTGCCCATGGCAGGGAGGTGGAACTGGATGATTTTAGGTGCTTCTAACCCAAATTATTCTGGGATTCTGTGATTACTACATTACATGAGTTTCCAGAGGAATTTCTCTCAAACTCCTCTTCCCAGATATTGCAGATAGAACAGGGCAATTGATGCAGTTGAGGACTGAAAAAAAAAATCAGCATGGGAAAAAAAATCCCCTCCATTACCTCTGCTCCCTCCCAAGGAGAGGGAAAATGGTAAAACACCACCTGAGATAGAGCTAAACTCTTCCTTTTGACTCAGAAAGTGCTTCTTCAAAGTAGTCCATTTATTAACAAAGTCAACCATTATTTTATACCGAAGCCAGTTTTTCAAAATTTAAAAACTGCTATTTGAAATTAGGGGTGAAAAGGTCTAACTTAGAAAATGTCACAACAAGGTATTTGGCATTTCCAAAGTGAAACTTTCATCTAGAAAACATAAATGGGAAATACCCTGACATTTAAACATATTCCCACATTAATGGCTTGCAATTTTGGGCGAAAATGCTTCTAAATTCAGCCCTAATTCTGTGAAGATTTTCATTCCTATAAGAATTTATTTTTATTTGAACTGTTGGTTCTGACATGTGAAATGAAAATAGAAATACCCGTGTTTGTTCTAAATGAATTTATAGCCAGTTTTATGATTGTCTGCCAAAGGTTTGATGCACTGATATTTAGTGTAAGAACAGACGGTCCTGCTGCATTCGAGCTTGCTGAGCAGCCCAGAAAATACTGGAAAATCACAGAGTCATGGAATATTCTGAGTTTGAAGGGACTCACAAGGATCAGTCCAATTCCTGGCCCTGCCCAGGACATCCCAACAATCCACCCTGTGCCTGAGAGCATTGTCCAACTCCCCTGGAGCTCTGGTTTGGGGCGTGTGAGCATTCCCTGGGATCCTGTTCCACAGCCAACCACACTCTGGATGAAAAACCTTTTCCTAATATCCAATCCAAACTTCGCCTGAATAACTTCCTGCCTTCATACCAAAAATATCTGTATCAATCCCACTTTCTCATCTAAAATAACTTGTTAATTCCTGATACTCGCAAATTAAACAAATCTCCTTAATGCCAAAGTATCCCCTGGATTGGAATCTTGAAGGAACTCACATATAAAATTTTGGCTGAGATCTAAACCTTGCATTACTCATGGCCACAGTTCCCAGAGGTTGAAACAACCGATCTAATTCCCATCTACAAAATATGGGATAATAAGCATTACACTCTTTATGTCTTGGAAATTACTGCCTGGTTCCCTGGGAAAAATGTGTATTCTATAGGAAAGAATGAATTTATGGTAAATATGGATTGTTGGGAAAGAGTCGATATGGGTCTGTGAAGGCAGATGAGCAGCAGTTCAGCAAGAGTCTGCTGGAAACCCAGTTTGGACTATCAAAAGCCAAAATCCCTTCAAAAAATTCCTTCAAAAAGGAACATTTAAAATATAACATGCTACAGGATCAGAGAAGAGGTTCCAATCCTTCTCCAGATAGTTTAGAAGGAAAAGTAGGACTGAGTGGTTGCTTCTCAAGCTATTGAAGAGTGGGATGAATTCCAAGTGGAACTCCAGAGGAACCTCACAGGGATTTGAATTAAACAAATAGAAAAGTGGCTGTTGAGCCCAGGTTGGATGGATTCCCTAAATAACTTGGTCCAAATTACTACAAATAAATATTTTGTGCCCATGGGGATGCAATCTAAACCCAAGCCTGCATTCTGCTGTGCTCCAAAGTGCCTGTGAAAACTCAGGACCAACATCCTGGGGTGGTCACTGGAGGCACCCTGAAATTCCTGGATTTGTGCCACAACAGCCAAAAATGCTGGCAAAGAGCTGGGAATCACCAAGGAGGATTTTGGAAATGAGACAGGGGGAAGGATTTTTGCTGGTACACAGAATTTTTATGCCCTCTCATACTGAGTTATCTGTGCAGTTCTGTTCTCTCTCTCAAAACAGACCCTACTGAGATAAGAGAAAGTCCAGATAAAGCAAAATAATCAGCAATATGGAGTATCTGACATTAGAGGAGAGACTGAAAAGGCTTGCAGAGACTCTTCAGTCTGGAGAGAAGAAATCTGGGAAAGTGGAGGACGAGGCTGAGGATTAAAAAATCATGAAGGCAGTGGGATAACCAAATGGGGACTGGTTTTCAGAAAAAGTAAGAACAGAAAAAAAGACCAGATTGCTTCTTAATCCAACAGACAGAACATGTGACTCTCTGCTCTCCATGGCACTGGAGTCAGACAACAAAATGTAAGGGCAAAAGACAATTGAAACAGAAATAAAACGGAATTGGAAGAACTTGTTCCCTCTACAACAGCTGTGGGTGCATGGGAATAAACTGCAGAGAGGGGATGAGGTTTTTACCCCCCTAATTCCAGATTTCCATGCTGGACAGGGAATCCTGTGCTAAAACAACAGAATCCTGATCCAAAAATTAATTTCTTACAACCTTATCCAAGTACTGGGTAAGAACATGGCTCATAGGCTGTTTATTAAATTGTTAACAAGCACCCTCTGCTGAGGTTTGATGTCACAATTTCCCTTTTACCTATTTGACTGTGGCTTATTTTTAAAACCTGATTTCATCTGAGCACTGGAGTGACCCAATTGCAACAATGGGAGGGTTGTGAACACATGAGTAACAAGGGTATTCAATTATTCTCCGTGGTTATGAGAAGTTGAATTAATTCAGGAACCACTGGTGAAATATGTATCAAGCAATCTATTAATCATTATTACTCCTAGGTAAAATTTGAATAAACACCAGAATAAATGACCCAGATTTCAGTGTCTCTGCATGGATTTTATACTTTGGGTGCTTAAATGTGGGGAAAAATGGATTTATTAACCTGTTGGAGTCCAGACCTTGGGAATACCTTCCTTAGGCTGCACAGTCTGTATTTCAATTAGGACCCAACTCAGATCTTAGGTGTGGACCTATGACTATTTCATTGTTTTTGTGACCACCAGCTCATGTCACAAGTTCAGGGAGTTCAACTCAAGCCTTCTCAGTTCAAACTGAAAGAGAATCAAAATAAATCGAGTCAGTATTCCCTCTGAATAAGGACATCTCCATTTGCTTTTAAATATGTTTCTAAACTTCCAAGTCACACTTCCATGTGAGTTCAGTGCCTGATGGTGTCTCCTAAACAAGTTACTGCACAGAATTACATCTGAAGTCCATAAAGCACTGAAAAAGAATTAAAATACAGTGGTTGAGTAAAGTAGAAAATGATTTTTTTTATTTTTTTTATTTTACTGTGCCTGGGAAATGCATGGAATCTGGATGTGGGTTTGGATGGAGGACAATCAACTGTGCACCCTCCTTACCCTGCAAACCTTGCACAGTCCAGACGGGGCCACACCTCCTGATGCAGCTTTTCCAAGGCTACAGACTGGCATAATCCAGGTCACTTATACACTGCCACCAGGAATTCAGCTTCCCATGCTCCCTGAAGAAATGGATAACGTGATCCTGGTGAAAGTCATCTTCCCCAGAAATCCCAGGGATAAGCAAAGCCAGCACTTGCTTGGACAAGCGAGGACCGAAAGCAAAGGATTGAAAGTAAAGGTCAGACAAAAACTCACTGGAAAACAGATGGAGATTCCTCACAGAGCAGCACTCACAGTTCAGAGTGAATGTCCTGACACTCCACCAAGATTTTTTCCCCAAAATATTTTGCTGTTCTCACATTAAAAGCATCTCCAGGGGCTCTGTTTCAACATCAGCAGCACCAGATTGTTCCACAGGGCAGTCCAGGCTCACTTGCAGTTGTCCACACCAGGACACCCCAAGGGTATATCCATATTTCACTGCCAAAGGAGAGCAGGGCACAGGATATTAGGAAAAGGAAGCATTCCCTTTGTGTTTTTTCACAGTGTCAGGATGTGGTCAGAATGCCCAGTCTGGACAAGGATTGCAGTAGAGACTAAGAAAAAACAGGTTTTGGGGTAGAAAAAAAACCCACATCCTGCCCCCAAAGGATTCCTCTTATCAGCTGTGCTCTGTGAGTTATTCAGCACAAGAAAATTTAAGGGTCTGGAGCTCTTCTCTGGCTCTGACTCCAACTGGGATGACACAGGCTGACTGCATGCTCCCAACCCTTCCCCATAAAGCAGAGTGGATTAATCCCAATTATCTTCCACAGAAGGTTTACAGCTGGTTTTTAACTTCTAAATGACACCCGGTTTTGTTGGTTTGTTTCATTTTTTTCATCCCATCCCATGGTCCTGTTTACTTGGCTGTGTCAATACAGGCATTTAATCCAGTTATATTCCATTTATCTCACTGCTCAGGGTGTTTTACTAAGCCTGGATTTTACCCTGCCCTGCAATTAACACCAGCTGAGGTGACACCCATCGATCCCTGCATCCCTCAACACTGTCCTGACAGAGCAGTTTGGAAACATCCCATTTCTCCCCCTTCAAACAGGACCAGCCCAGCCCTTTGGATGGAGGGAGTCTGTGGAAACATCACTATTTCTACTTGATAATAAATAAAATTTTAATAAATTTTTACAAATTTGGTTTAAGACAGGATGCTCAGGCTGGCTTAATTAAGTAAGTAATTACACCTGCATGCATCAATGGTTCCCTCTACAAAGCAACGTAAGAAAACCCAGGTGGGTGAAAGTTGCAGCAATGAATAAAGTGCTTCAGTGTGTTCTAATAGATTACTGATAAAAAAACTTTGGGTTCAGAAATGCTGAAAATTTTCATTTGGATCCTTTTAATGTGTTTGAACTCTGAGTTCATTTTGATTTCGGATTATACTGGTCCTTTAAATGTTATTGTGAAGAAAAAGGTCGGGAGGATAAACAGAGGGGATAAAAAGCCCTCATTGAAACACAAAAATAATTTGGGGGTGAAATAAAGTTCTTTGGACTGACACCAATTTTTTTTCCCCCTCACTTGGTCAAAGTTGCTCTGCCTGGTTTTGGTTTGCTTTCACCTGTACCCATTGCTCTCCACCTTTCTCTCACCTCTACTCAAACCTTTTCCTTCTTTTGGTCTACACTGTTTTGCTCTGCAAATCCTTTTGCCCCCAGCTGTTTTCCTTTCCTTCACTGCTATTTTTTCATTATTTTCTATCTCCCTGTTTTCTCACTGCAGATCCTTCTTGTTCTTGTTCTTGTTTTCCTTTTTGTCCTTCTTCTCCTTCTCCTTCTCCTTCTCCTTCTCCTTCTCCTTCTCCTTCTCCTTCTCCTTCTCCTTCTCCTTCTCCTTCTCCTTCTCCTTCTCCTCCTCCTTCTCCTCCTCCTCCTTCCTTGTACATCCCACCCACTTCATTGTCTCTCCACCCTTTTCCAAAATCCATTTCCCAGCTGATCCTGATCCTGTTGAGGGTTTCAGATGTCTTTTCCAACCTGGAGTGAACAAGGTGTGCAGATATCAGGCCCCTGTGCTGCGATTCCCATCCGTTGCCTTTCGTAGGGACTCCCGAGGGCTGAGCATTGGATAACAGGGACATGAAGGAGGCACCCAAGACATTGGTGACATCCTGGCCTGTGACAGCAAAATTGTGGCCAGCAGGACCAGGGCAGGGGTTGTCCCCCTGTGCTGACACTGGTGAGGCCACACCTCAAATCCTGGGATCAGTTCTGGGTTTCTGATGACATGAAGGACATTGAGGGGCTGGAGCATGTCCAGAGCTGGGGAAGGGTCTGGAGCACCAGGAGTGGCTGAGGGAGCTGGGAAAGAGGCTCAGCTTGGAGAAAAGGAGGCTCAGAGGAGACCTCACTCTCCACAGCTCCCTGGCAGGAGGGTGCAGCCAGGCGTTGGTCAGGCTCCTTTCCCAGGTAACAATCATTTGGATAAGAGGAAACGGCTTCAAGTTGCACCAGGGGAAGTTTAGGTCAAATATTAGGAAAAATTTCTTGACCTAAAATGGCTTTTAAGCCTTGGCACAGAGGCCCAGGGCATTGATTTTAAACACAACCTCTGGAGGTGTTTAAAAACTTGGCACTTAGGGACAGGGTTTAGTGCTGGGCTGAGTAATACCAGGCTAACAACGAGGCTTAACGAGCTCCTTTCCAACATAAATAATTCCATGATTCTAAGAGTTGTGAACGGCTTTATCCCTGGGATTTTCCCACACAGATGACAGATCCATAACCTCCCCTGTTCACTGCAGCCCGATGGAAATCAGTTCCTGATTGATTTCCTGGCTCAGGCACTGGGATAAAAGCTTTCAGCCTGTTTTAAGCAAATGAGCCTGGTGCTGTTATTTTTCTGAGCAGTTATTCCAGCAGGGAGGATCCCAGTGCCAGGCTGCCTGACAGCAGCTTTTAGAGGACCTTATTAAAATCAGGGTTGTCACTTCCAGTTAATGGCTGGGCTAAGGAGAAGTGTTTTGCACAGAGTACCTCCAACAAGTGTAGGAATAAAATCCAGATCTCCTGAATCTGTGTCTGTTGTACCAGTCATTAAAAAAAACATCACAAATGGGTAAAACTGAACTTTATTCAGTTCCGCTGAAATTTGTGACCTCTAAAACCAACAAACATTCAATTCTTTTTTCTGAAGTCAAGGCCTGTTGTTCACCCCTGAGGTGCATTCTCGGCTTTTGTACAGAGTGGAACCTCAGCCAAGCTGGGCTTTTGCCAGCTCAGTTCAAAATTTAATGAGATTCAGCTTAATCTATAAACACCCTGAATCATGGGGTATGAAAGCAAAATGAAAGATGCTATTTTGTTAACAGTATGCAAGACTCATAAATAAGCGTTTTTTCAACTGCAGCATAATGTCTGTGGTAGCCCAGAATGTTTCTGATGGGCTGTAAGAATTCTCTGTGAGTGAAAGCTGCCCCCCAGACCCACAGACAAAAAAAAAAAAAAAAAAAAAAAAAAAAAAAAAAAAGACAGAGATATTGAGGTGTTAAAAAGGATGAGGAAGAGCTGAGTTCTATTTTCATTCTCTAATTTCTAGTGGCATCAAGCTCTTTGCAGGTTGTTGAGGGAATTTGTGTCCTGGGAAGCTCAGCAATGACAGAGTGTCACCAGCAAAGATTAGAGGGATGGAGCACCTTTCCTATGAGGAAAAATTGGGAATATTGGAGGTGTTCAGACTGGAAAAGAGGAGCTTTGGGATAATCTAATTGCTGCCTTCCATTACCTGAAGGAGGCAAAAAAAAAGATGGAGAGAGATTATTTACTAGTAACTGGAGAAACAGGACAAGGGGAAGTGGGCTCGAACTGAAAGAAAGTAGATGTAGATGTGATAATGGGAATGAATTCTTCCCTGTGAGAGTGATGAGGCCCTGGCACAGGTTCCCCAGAGAAGCTGTGGCTGCCCCTGGATTCCTGGAAGTGTCCAAGGCCAGGTTGGATGGGGCTTGAAGCAACCTGAGATGGTGGAAGGTGTCCCATGGCAGGGCAGATGGAGTTAGATCATCTCTAATCTCCTTCCCAACCCAAACCAATCCATGATTTCATTGTTTTCTGGCCATGTTCGTGCCCAACAGCCACATGGAGATGTAAGAAATCGAGTTAAAAATCAATTTTCTTTACTCACTTTTTGTCCAGCTTTTTGGACATCTGGTTGCAGCTGAAAACCACAGCGAGTGCAGATCCCTCCTCTCTTGGATGGGCTTCCAAGAGCTCTGTAAACCCCACTGGGCACATGCCAGTCTCAGGAATTTCATTCTGCTGGTTTCTTATCTTCTTTTCTTCTTGTTAGAGCCGGGATTAATACACAGGAATCGCAGTTTCAGGTTGGGACTAAGTGTTTATTAATTCTTATCTATATTACAGTCTAACGAGTCATGAGCTCTAACTAGCAAGGTAGAAAATGGAGGTGCCTCTAACTCTTTCCAAAGTTATTTCAGTGTAAACTATCCAATGAGATGACACCTATATTTTTTTATACTTTTAACCCCATAATTGACCACCCAAGGTCAGCAATGCAGGCCTTTTTCACCCAATTAGAAAAAAACCACCGAAACCAAGAAGAAGGTGAAGAAGGGTTTAGACAATGCCTTAAATCCTCTATATTACCTTATATGTATTACGATATACTAAAACCCCAAATTCTAAGTTTTTCAGCCTGAGATATAATACAATATCATACAATACTCTTCAAACCACAACCCCAGTGGTATAACTCAATTTTGGAAACCTGTTCCACGGCCTCGGGTCAAATGCAGTGCCTGCCTGAAGGTCAGTGCCCCCCAGCACAGAAAGCCTGAAATTCTCAGCTTCCAGAATTCCAGCACATTCCACTGCAGTTTTCTTATCAAATCACATGCTGTGCATTAATCCAATTTCAGTGGACCCCTCCCCTCACAATCCAAGAGACCTTACACACAAAGAAATGGTCCAAGATGTGTTCAAGTTGCACCAGGGGAGGTTCAGATTGGATTTCAGGAAAAATTTATTCACTGAAAGGATGGTCAAGCATTAGAACAGGCTGTCCAGGGAAATGATGGAATCACGATCCCTGGAAGTGTTGAAAAATGAGTGGATGTGGCATTTTAGGATGAGCACGGTGGGGTTTGATCTTGGAGGTTTGATTTTGGAGGTCTTTTCCAGCATTAATTATTCTATGAAAATTCCCCACTGGTGCTTTCACATGGACTGGTACAAGCCTGGGAGTGTTCACACAACCTTTTGAAGAGCAAATGTGGAAAACATAAGGAGTCTTCTGAATCTGATAAAACCTCACCTAGACACACTAATGAGTGTTAATTGGCTGAATCAGCTCTTTGATCAGCCTGGCTTTGCAGTGCCCTTTCTAAAAGCACTTGGGCTCTCTCCCTCAGTCAGGATGGAGTCACTGCCCCCTCCTGTGACACAATTGTGGCTCAGGTGTCGATGTGTGAAAGTGGATCATGTTAAATAGATGGATTAGAACTGCCCTGCTGATTCACTGGTGAAGGAACATTCTGTGGATTTTCATTAAGTATCTCTTGGGAAACTAAAAAAAAACCTGAGCAAAATGTTCCAATCAAGCTGAAACTGCCTCTCTGACCTTTCCAGCACATAACATTTTCATTCTTCATTTCCAAATTACTTTTATCCATAGTTTTTCCCTCCCACTGACTGTATATTCTGTTAAATCATAAAGAGTGAAATTAGAAAGTAAAAATCAAAGGACCCCATTTCTGCTTTGGTTAAGTAAAATGTTTTGATTTAACCAAAGCTTTTGGCCTCCAAAGATTGTGTGATACCTTGCCACCACCTGGTTTCCTTCCAGGCAGCTTCGAAACGAACTGAAAAAAGAATTCTAGACAAACAGAAAATCCATTCTCTGTCCTGCTCTGATAGATGGGAAAAACAGTCACAGAATATGATTTATATTCTCAGGAGGAACAAGTTCTGTGTGGTAGGAGCTCTGTTTTAATGTGGTCTGTGTAGAACCCAGGGCTGATCCCCCAGGCAGTAGCTGGGCCAATAAAGGCGTGAAGCCACAGCGTCCTCCCAAATTTCTTCCCATTTGTTGCCTTTGTCAGGACTTAAAGAATCCAGTTAACTCATCCCAAAGCCCTTCCAAAGAAGGAAATTCCCACAGGAAAAGCCACCAGAAGAGGAACTTAAGGTAGGCCCGGAGGTCAAAGGGGAGGTTGTTATATCAGACCTGAAAAGAGGTGAGGGTTTGGAATTTGCCCACTGAATGAAATTCTACGGTGCAACAATGGGAAGATTCCAGGCCTGATGAGGCAGATCCAGACGAAAAATTCCACCAAACTGTGGGAAAAGGAAGCAACTGTGTACACAGAGCCCATCCCAAATTGTGGGAATGGGATGGGATGGGATGGGATGGGATGGGATGGGATGGGATGGGATGGGATGGGATGGGACAGAAAGGAATGGAACGGAACGGAACGGAACGGAATGGAATGGAATGGAATGGAATGGACACCATGGACACCTCTGGATACCTGGGACTTGGGCTCTATAAAAGTGGTTGCTCCAGAAGAACATTTGGAGATGACCACACTGAGAAGACCAGAAGAAGAAGGGCCAGTGGCACACCACAGGGATCCAGGTGGGGATGACTCTTTTTATTTAATCTGTCTCTCTTTGTCTTTCTCTCCCACCCTTTACCTCACACTTTCTGTTCTATAAAAGCTGTACTCTTGATTTTCATGGTCTCGTTTGCACCCTAATTCAGGCAGAGGCATCTTTTAATAATCAGAACCTAACATTATTTCAGTTATCATTGCATTATTTTGGTGTCAGAAGTGGGATCATGACAGCCTGACCCACCAGCTCCCTTGTCTCATCCTTATTTCAGCTCTACCTCCCTCTCTCAATGTATCTGTTTCCCCATTTTAGAGGTGACAAAGCACTTTCAACACTCAGAGAAGGTCAGAGAGATCCAGCTGCTTCTAAAACCCCCCTTAATGGACCACAGGGTTCCCAAAGTACAAATTCCTTCATCCCCAAAGCACAAATTCCTGGACTCAAACTGCCCCCTGCGCACCTTGCGGTGCTCACACCATGACAAAACCATCGGCAGCTTTTTACAGAGCAGATATTTGTGAAGCTGTGAAAAACCAAGCTCCGGTATCTGGCTGTTTCCACCACTCAGGGAATGCATTTCCACACTGGGAGTCACAGCAGCCTCAGAGCTTGGGATGTTCCCTTCTGGTTTTGAGGCCAGTTTTGTCACTTCTGACAAAGTAAGTCAAAGAGAAATAAATAAAGATTCAGTGAGGAATCTGTATGATGATTCACATCTGGAATGCTGTGTCCAGTGCTGGGCTCCTCAGGGCAAGAAGGACATGGAGCTCCTGGAGCAGGTCCAGAGGAGGACAACAAGGATAATGAAGGGACTGGAGCATCTCTGCCAAGGAAAGGCTGAAGGAGCTGGGGCTGTTCAGCCTCGAGAGCAGACACAGCTGAGAGGGGACCCCATTCCTGTCTGTCCCTGTCTGCAGGGAGGGCTCTGAGCAGGGTCCAGGCTCTGCTCTGTGGGGCCCAGCAATGGCACAGCAGGAACAGGCAGGAACTGATCCCAGGAAGTTCCACCTGGACATGAGGCAGAACTTCTTCCCTGGGCAGTGACCAAGCCCTGAACAGAGACCACAGAGCGTGTGGAGTCTCCCTCCCTGGAGATATTCCAGAACCCTCTGGACACAATCCTGTGCTGTGTGCTCTGGGATGACCCTGCTGGAACAGGGAGGTTGGACCAGATGACCCCACTGTGTTCTCTTCCAGCCTGACCCATCCCATGAGTCTGTGAATCACCAAATCCTAGAGTCACAGAATGCTTTGGGTTGGATGGGACCTCCAAGATCATCTCATCCCAACCCCCTGCCATGGGCAGGGACACCTTCCACCAGAGCAGGTGGCTCATCCACGGCTGATGGCACAGTTACACGATTTCTGTGTAGAAGGTTGGTCTGGACGTCAGTGGATTTCTCAGCACAGGAACACAAATCCCATTTGTGTGTATCTGGGACTAGGAATGTACATGTGGTTGGGTCCTGGACCACTGACCATAAGTTCCTGAGATTTCCACCGTGTTTTAGTGTGGTTAGATAGGGACAGGCGGCGCGGAAGATTTCGGGCTGTAACGGAGAGGAAAAGAGCAAGCCCCATCCCCCTCTCAAGATAAGCTACCCCTGAAAGGAATGTAGACCCTCTACTAACATGTGCCAGTACTTTTCCACTCCAACTACTAACCCAGGAAGTGTGGCAATATCCTGTCTGACGTAGTAAAAGACCCGAAAGTATAAAACCTGAAAACTTTACTTAATAAACGTCTTTTGTAACCGTCTGCCATATTGGTACAATGCGTCTGTTACAAGACCCGACCCACTCATGAAAGCAAAGTGGAAGTCGTGCTGTATGCCTAAATACCAGAGCCTCCACTGTGGCAGAAACAGCGGACTGCTACATTTTAGCCACTTAACTGTGCCACAGAATAACTTTAAAGCCTATTTAAATAAGGAAAAACAGCAAACTAATGATCAAGGTCACCTCCAGAGACGTTTTCCTGCTTCCTTTCCCCAACAAACAGCCTGAGTAACTGAATCCTAATTTATCCATTCACTAATTGCTAACTGTTAATTGAAACACCTAGGCAGAGATGAGCATAGGCCTGAAGCACAAACCCAGTTGCTGGCTAATTCCTGTTTGCTAAAGCCTCACTTTGTAAGTCAGGAATTCTTTAAAATTTCATCTGCCAAAGACAAAAGAAATAAATTTAAATATTCTCTCCTCTTTTCACTGAGGCAGTGAAATTCCACCTCATTTGCCCACAGTTACACCCCTGGCAAAGGTAACAATCAAACCCAGCTCTCTCTTGCTTGGAGAAAAAAATCCCAGACCTCCAGGTTTCCACTCAACTTTCCTCAAGGTACAAAAGAAAACAAAAGAAGTAATTTTCCAGCTCCAGAGTTTTGAGCTTTGTGACAGATCCGGGGGTAATAATATTAATTAAAACACTATGCCAGTACTTAGCGGGAATTATTTGGCTGATATAATTAGGAAAGACAACATGTCATTATGCCAACTCCATGATGTACAAACAGTAACAACATCTCCTGTAAATTATAACAGCAATAGCAATTAGCTGGAGTTCTAATCTAACTTATTGTAATGAGCCATGAAAGGAAACCCAGGGCTCAGCACAAGGCAGCAGCTGCTGAATCTCGGGTAGATCCCATCCATAGATTTGGTGTCATGTGGAATGGCAGAACTGACATGGGAATCTGAACACAGATGTGGATCAGGACTCATGAAGAGCATGGGACAGATTTCCACAGTATAAAATTATTGGATTTGGCTGTTTTCAGTTTCTGTTGTCAGCTTGTTTTCAACACACCTGGAGATTGAATTCAATTCCCTTTTTATGCAGTGAAAATCCCTCCTGTGTTGGGATCATCCTGTGGAGTTACCCTCACCTATTCTAAACAGAAACCAAAATCATAGTTGATTAAACAGTGTTAATTATTCAGCTCTTTTTAGATGTTAACTTTCCAAGATTGTGGAACAGGCTTGCCCTGGGCACTGTGGCTTTCCTCTGCTCAGAGAAAGAACAGTTCTAGATGTGGATTGTGGTGCTGCAGGTGCTCTTTTCATCCCTTCTCCACCCGGCAGACTGTTCCTCCTCCCAAATGCTCCTGTTGGTTTCCTCCCCACTCCAGTTTCCCAAATCCACCAGTTTTCCTCCTGTGCCTCCCTTGGAGCCAAGCCAAGGTCTCTCAGTGCCATTTGCAGGTGGATTCTGAGTTCCTGGGAGCAGAAACACCCTCTTGACTTCTCCAGTGAGATACCAGCCCAGTCCTCTGGTGGGGATGGCATCAGGATATGAGGCTGTAGAAGCTACAGCTCCCTAAAATTCCTTTCCTCTTCTGCTTGGAAATTATAGAGCAAGTCAGGTTTTGATTCTTGCCCAGTTTTCACCAAGCTCAGGACAGTCTCTTCCCATTGGTGTCATCATGTCCCGTCACGTCTCAGGCTTGGCCTGATGGAGTTGTTTTTGAAACACTGAAAGAGAGGCTGTGTAAGGCAAATTCCAGAGAATCCTGGGATCATCCCAGCTGGAAAAACACCTCTAAGGTCATCAAGTTCACTGCCAAGGCCACCACTAAACCATGTCCCCAGGTGACACACCTGCTCATACTTCAAGTCCCTTCAGGGATGGTGATTCTACCACTGTCCTGGGCAGCCTGTTCCAGGGATTTATAACCCTTTCAAATTGAAGAAATTCTTCCTAATATCCAGCCTGAACTTCCCCTGGCACAACTCGAGGTGGTTTCCTCTTGTCCTGTTGCTTTTTTTCCTGGGAGAGGAGACCAATGCCCACCTCAAGACAGCCTCCTGTCTCCTGTAGAGAGTGAGAAGGCAGCTGAGCCTCCTTTTCTCCAGCCTGAGCCCCCCAGCTCCACCAGTTTCTCCTCCAGACCCTTTCCCAGTTCCTTGCCTTTCTCTGGACTTGTTTGACATCATGTCTCCAGTCCCACATGGCTCTGAGTGTTGGACTTCGCTTGGCTGGGACCCACTGCAGAGCTCTGGGAGGGGATTCCTCTATTCCCACATTCTCCAAGTGCTTGGAGGTGGTGAAAGGAAATAATTCCAGCTGTGTGAGGCTGCCTGGAAGGTTTCTTGGCAAACCAGGAGCAGTTCTCCTCTGCAGTTCCTTTCTCCTGCCTTTCTCATTCTGCTCACAATAAATTGCAGACCAATTACCGCTGCCTGCTGGATCAGTGGGAAATGAAATGTGTCTCTCTTTTGCCAGGGCAAGGAGAGAGGGAAAAAAAGGAGCCAAATTTACAGTTGACTCCTTTTAACTTCTTTTTGTAGGTACCAGAATTAATCTCACTAATTTAATCCAGCCTTAAGCACTGAGTGTTTTACACATACGTATTTTATAGCTGGAATTATTGATACTGAAAGATCTATATTGAGCTTTTGCGTGGAAAAGAGAGCCACATCCATCACATTGACTTTTTATTGCCAAATTGAAATTGCCATTGAAAGAAAAATTGATTTAAGGATCCTTATATAAATTTGCATATATGTTCAATAATGTTTATGAATATATATTCAAGAAGAAGTTGATATATTGTGATATCTATAAAGATAGACACAAGCTGTGCATTCCTGTGGTGATGGAGTGTGCTGGAAGAACTGATAAAACACTCACAGAGAAATCCTTAATATTATCTGGAGGAGACATTTCCAGATTGAAATCCCTGATGATTTCATTTGTTCTCTGGGACTGGGGAGAAGGGGAGGAAGGAGCTGGTAGCAGAGCAAATTCTTGGCTTCCTGCTGGGGATGAGCTGTTTGGTCAACAGGACCTTGCATCAGGAAATTATCCCAAATAAATACATCAAATAAACATCAGAGGGTTTCGAGGGAATGCTGTCTGATGTAAATGCTGTGAAATATTTACATCCAGATCTTGAAAGGCAGAAACAGCTTGGCCAAATCCACCTAAGTCTTCATTTTTGCATTTATCAGGGAATCATGGAATGATTTTGGTTGGAAGGGACCTTCAGGAGCATCCAGTCCCACACCCCTGCCATGGGCAAACTTCCCTAGACCTGGTTGCTCCAAGCTCCATCCAACCTGGCCTTGAACACTTCCAGAGGTGGGGAATAAATAGTAAATAGTGCCCTGTCTGCAGGAAGAAATGGTGCAGGGAAAGACAACTCTCCTATCCACACAAGTTGAGGAAATCCTGGAATTCACATAGGAAAAATCCAACACCCATGATTAGAGGTCCTTAACACTAAATTAAGTTGAGTTTGTCAAGGACTTTCCAGACAGTGTGAAATGTTGCAGTTTGAAGGTGATTTCCCTTCCAAGATTAGGAGAATACAGGTTGGACAGAAAGAACTAGAAGAAATATTTCAAAAAATAAAAAGCCAAAGTTAAAAATTAAACCAACAGAAAAAAAATAAATGGCTGAGTAGAATTTTTTCCCCTGCATTTTAGCTCTTAAAAATAACAAAAATAACTGCTAATTTTTCTTGGAGAAAAATAAAAAGTGCTCCAAAATTCCAATTGCATCAGCTCAAACAAAGTTGTTGACAGTATTATCAAAATCCTGTCTTGCAGGGAGAAGTGGTTCTGAACACATTTCAGTAAAACTGACACTTTTGGGTGAGTTCTGACAAGATTAAAAAAAAAAAAAAGTCCAAAATCAAAAGTTTTCCTGAGCAGAACAGGAACAGCTGTGGGAAGCAGAGGGGCTGGTGGTTTATATCACAGAATTAGCAGGGAATTATGGAATGGTTTGGGTTGGAAGAGAGTTTAAAGAACATCCAGTTCCAATCCCCCTTCCACAGGCAGGGGATCTGCCACTAAAAGTCTTGTATATCATTAGGGAGAAGTGTAAGCAAACCCTTTTCTTCCCAGAATATTCCCAGGCTTTGCCAGCAGCTCACCTTTTGGGACAGATCCCAGCTGCTCTTTCCAAAACAGATGCTCTCTCTGTCCCTTCTTCTCCTTCTCCCAAATTCCCCTATCAGTGCCCTCTTCCCTTTTCCCAATTCCCACCAGATTTCATCCCGTGCTCCCTTTGGAGCCAAGCCAGATGCTCTGGGTGCTCTTTGGAGCTGGAATCTGAGTTTTTTGGAAGTTCTGACACCCTCCCGGCTTCCCCACACGGATGAACCTGCGGCTTCCACTGATTTTTGGGAGCTCATTTCCTGCCCGACACAGCCATCAGCTGGCTGGATTTAAAATGACAGCGAGACTCAAGAGCCATTCCCAAACATTCCGGATTCTGCAGCTGGGATTTCTCTCTGGGGAGCAGAGCATCATCACCTGAAGGAGCTGTGTCCTCATACGGTGGCTCTTTGCTCAGCAAAGGTGAAGCTGCTCCAGGAATGTTGTGGAGATTTCAAGCACAGGGATTTTTAAGTTCCAGGGAAGATTCCCGGAGGTTTTAAACACAGCAGATTAATAGATTTGAATGGGAAAGCTTTTTACTGACCGGGCTGTTTGTTCCCAATCCAACACTGGAAAACCTGGGAAAACAAACCTTTACCTGCTGAAGAAATGCAATATCTCTCTTTCCTCATACATCTCCTGGTTTTGCCTACTCAGGAAGGTTTCCCAAGCAAAACTTTTCCCAGTGGATTGCTCCTGTTGGAGTGGGACACGGCAGCTCCTATCACAGGAACCAAAACTTTGGATAAGCCAAATCAATCCTGCTTCAGGAAGGACTCACAGCTGAAAATTGTTCATAACACAGAAAATACCTTCTTTCTCAGCTTCCTACCCTTACCTGCCTCGCTTTCCCCCCCTCTTTTCCCATTCCCGGTGTCCAGATTCCCCAGGGAAGCTGTGGAGCCACCGTCCTTGGAATTATTCATGGACAAGTTAGTGTGGCTCTTCATGATGTACTTGAGTGGGGGTGGAGGTGTTTGGTCAAAAGTTGGGCTGGATGTTCTTGGAGATCTTTTTCCAATATCAATGATTCCATGATTCCATGATCCATAGGGGGTGGAAGAATGCCAAACATCTCCAGCTCCAGGGATATTCCAGCCTCTTTAGATGCTTCATGAGGGAGTGGGTTTTTAATCCTCAGAGATTTGCAAATAATAAAAACCTCAAAAGCACCAAAGGATGCCATCACTGCTTGTGCACATTGGCCTCTGCTGATTTCATCTCAGACCCCAGTATGGAATTTTCCCTTTTTCCCTCCCTTTCCAGCAATTTCTGCTCATCTCTTTGAGCAAGCTCAGCACCTGCAACCATCAGAGCCAAGATTTTCCAGTTTTCATGCCTATCACATTATTCAGAGGTTTTATCTCTATCTTCTATTTTTTTTTCCTCTTCCCTCTTCAGTCCTCCACATTCAGCTCACTGGAGGTTTCTGACCTCTCAAGGTGCTATTGAGCTGCTTGGTTTTCTCTCCAGACATTTCTCTTTCTCACCACTTGAAATTCAAGTCCATTATTATGCAAAAAAAAAAAAAAAAAAAAAAAAGATCTTCGATCCTCACAGTCAAGGTGAGCTCCAGGATAAAAACTTCCACACCCCCAAGGAAGTTACACCTGGGCGTGTGATTCCTCTGTGTCATTCCTTCCGATTTCGTGTGAAGCACTTTTTATTGTTTAATAGGGCAAATACATACATAAAACAAAAGACTTTATATTTATTGTCAATATAAATTTATGCAGAGCCAAGTATTGGCTTAAATTAAATGACAACACTTCCCATTCAGAATTCATCCAGCCTAGACAAACAAAATACCAATATATGAAGAAAAAACCTTGTAAGATTGATAAAGACAGAAGAATGATGACTTTAAAGTGGATTTTCCTACTTTAAATGCATAGGTTACATTTTCTTTATGCAGTCTTTAAATAATTCATTAGTCCCCAAGACAGTTTTATTAAGTCTGGGAGTATTCCTCTGGAATCCCAAGTAGCTGTAACTTCTCTGAAGCTTATGGGACCAGGCAGTTGGAATGCTAAAACATACTTGGAATGAAATAGTCAGACATTGGTGCTGGGAGATTGTATTTTGTCGGACTGGAGCTACTCTTTATTCTCTGAGATCCCAGATCCCAGATCAAGAGCAATCTATGGAGCTGATCAGCATAGATCCATCAAAACCCAGGAGCTTTTCCAGCTTTTTTCCTACCCAGCAGAGCAGCAGTTGTCACTCGTAAGGACCTCAGGGGTTGATCTGAGAAACCATCAAGTTTTGATTTTTATATTTTATTTTTTTAATGGCTCATAGAATTGGGTTTTAAGGGATTTTAAAGATCATCCAATTCCACCCCACTGCCATGGGCAGGGATACCTTCCACTAGGCCAGGTTGCTCCCAAACTCATCCAACTTGGCCTTTGGAAACTTCCTGAGGTGGTACAGCCACAACTTCTCTGGGAAATTTCTTCCAGTGCCTTATCATTAGGATTTCTTCCCAACATCCAGTCTAAACCTGCCCTCTGTCGATTTGAAGAAATTTCTCCTTGTTCTGTCACTAGACGTTCTTATCCAAAGTCCTTCTCCAGCCTTCAGGCCCCCTTTAGGCAATGGAAGGTGCCATAAAGTGTCCCAAAAAGTCTCCAGTTTGGGGTCCTGAGCAACCTGGTCCAATGGAATTGTTTGGAACTGGATGATTTTGAAGGTTCCCTCCCAGCAAAACCATTCTGTGATCCTGTGATCCTGAAAAAGCTGGAAACTGAATCCACTCTGTATTTACAGGACACTCAAAATCTGTAACACAGACTGTTCTCCAAACTTCATAAATTCCAAAGATTGTGTCAACTAATTAACAGAACTCTGCTCTGTCTTCCCTCCCTGTTGCTGCATCCTAAGTGGAAATCAAACAGCAATATTTGTAATTGTTTGACATTAAATGAGAGGAAACCAAAGCATTGATATATGTATTTATAAAGCAACATTTGTAGGGCGAGGACGACTCCCCACAGTGCAGCTCCCTGGATATTCCCTGAATCCTGCTGGAGAGGAGCATCCCAGCAAATCTCACTTGTTATTACACTCAGGTCCGCCACTCCCACAACCTTATCATGTTCCACACCACTTATCTCCCCTGACTGACACTATCAGGCACGGCAGTAAGTGGCTTAACTCCATGTTCCCGCTCGTAGGAAAATCAGGAAAATCAGTGGGAAGTTGTGCACAAAGCCCTGCATTCATTAACCCCTGCCCGAGCAGAGGGTAGCATTCCTCGGGCTGGGGAGATCAGCTCTTCCCCATAAATTTTACATTCCCTTTGCCGGTTGAAACAGATAAAAAGAGATTTCCAAACTGGAGAAAATTTCGGAGGTTCGTATCACTTCAGCTGCCTATCAGATCATTCCTTGGCTCTCTTTCACAGTTAACAAAAACCAGGCAATTTTCTGGTCTAGTTCACTTGGTCTCCTCTAAAATCTCTGTTAGGAACAGACAATTTCTGTTCTAAAGGCTCTTGACCCTTTAATCTGCTCCTGCCACAATATTGAATTAAACTGATCCCCTCATTTTTCAAGGAAACCGTGTGTTTTGTTTAATGATTCCACCCTGCTGAAAATAATACTCCAACATGAAAAAAGTCTGAAAGACACAGCCAGTGTAGGCAGGTTATGTCTCAAGAGAAAATTACAATAATAGTAATATTTTTTTAATTATTGTAATTTTTAAATTACCATAATATTTAAATTATTGAAATATTTAAATTATTTCTGGCAGGATCCCAGACCCACTGAGAGGCCGTGCATCCCTAAGGGAACACTGGAACTGGAACAAGGTACCTGCAAAGAAGCTAAAAGTAGAAAAAAAAAAAAAAAAAAAGAAGTATAATTGCAGAATATTCAGCTGTGTGATTTATCAGTTTGTTCTATTTGTAGGTTGAAAGTTGTGGCACATGGATTTGTAAAGTGTGAGTCAGATAAGGAAATGGTTAATACCCATTTTAATCTTTTATTAGAGCCTTGAGGGTGAAATCAGCTGGAGGTTAAGGTATAGATGCATTGATATGAGGAATGTAAACTCCCACTCCTGTCACTGCTGGGTGACCTCAGTGGCGTTTGGGGGATTATGGAATCACTAAGTCTGGAGCAGATCTCCAAGATCATCAAGCCCAAACTTTGATTATCACCATACCCACCAAACCACATCACCCAGTGCCACATCTGCTCATTTTGAACACTTCCAAGGGTGACAACTCTGCTGCTTCCCTGGGGATCCTGTTCCAACGCCAGACCACTCTTCCAGTGAAGAATTTTATCCTAATATCCAAAATGAACTTTCCTTGGTGCAGCTTGAGGCCATTACCTCTCCTGTCCCTTGTTCTCTGGGAACAAATCCTGACCCCCATCTGGCTCTCCCCTCCTGTCAGGGAGATATGGAGAGCCAGAAGGTTCTCCCCGAGCCTCATCAGAATTGCTCGATCCCTTCTATTGATGGATCTATAAAACTATAAAATTCAGGGCCTCAAATCCTGCTCTGTCCATTGGCTTTGTCAGGAATGTTTTCACTAAAATAATTTTTTAGGCCCATTGTTGGCTCATGTCACCCCTGTGAGTTGCTCCACTGATCCATTTCCCTCATGTCTTTGTTCAGCTCTATACTGATGCAGAACAAAAATCTTAGAAGCTTTGCCAATAGATTTGTCTCCTTTTTATCCATTTAAATAGAGGGGTTTAGTTTTCATGGCATGTCTTAATTAAGATAAAAGTGCTGATTTTGGTTAGCAGTCTTCCTTTGGGACACTGGCAATCTGAAGGGAGGAAATAATACTCTGGGATATTGAAAAGTAAAAACAAACCCATGCTGGAGTTCTAAAATTCTTAATTGTGCCAGGATAGTTTATTCCAAAGCCCTGAAATCATGCCATGAACCTTATCGCCTCCTGTACTCCCAGCTATTACTGGTAAATCATTGATGATCTTTATTTCCTCTTAGCTGGAACGCTGCTGCAATATAAATACAAACTCCTTATCTTATCCTGTTCATTTGGAAGTTTATTTGCTTGGTTTTTTACAGATGGTTTAATAACCATTTTGAATCCTAGTATGCAGCCTGTTGCTGCCTTTTTCCAGTGGTTTGCTTGGCTGAGTTTGGGATGCCAGGCACAGCAGGGTCACACAGAGTGAAAATCAAGTGTAAAAATACCTCAAGCAGCTCTGAGGGACTCGATGTTCCTGCACTGCTCCACCAACCAGCCATGCCACCACGAAATGAAAACCCTTCTCACTACACCTGAGTTAATTTGCCCACATCTGGGTTCATTACCTCGGACACAAACCAAACCACTGTGTCCCAGCCCTCTGCTGTTGAGGCTTTGTGCAGCTGTCACCCACACCAGGAGAAGAAAATTTGCTGCTGTAGTAAAGCATCCCCCAACCCCCGAATAAGCACCTCTGTATAAGGAAAGAGTTTCAGTTTATCTCCAGACATTATAGGAAGTTTAACTAGAACTTTCCACACCCCTCTGACAGTGATTGGCCTCTCCCTATTGGCAGCAAGCCAAATTGTCCCTCCTAAAGCATTCAGTATTTAGGAAGGAGCCCAAAGGAGGTAAGGGGATTTTTGGAGTGTTTTTAGCAGGGTGTCAGGAGTTTCCTTGGACACCTGTGAGCAGCTTTTTTTTTTTTGTTTTCCGTAACATTTGTTATTTTTCATTTATTAAACCTTTTACTTTCCAAAACACCTCTGAAGAGCAGCCTTTCTGAAATTAATTTTAGGGCAATCTGCAAGGGCTGGACCCTCAGAGATTGTTACATTTACACCTGGTTCATAACACTCTGGCCATGCACTAACCTGTATCAGGCTGTGAATGAGAAAATCAGGAAATCACAGAATGGTTATGTGTTTCCAACAAACCTGCAGGAGCAAATCCATCGTCCAAACAAGCACCACCACCATGCTCACCATTAAACCACCTCCTCAAATGCCACATCCACGTGGCTTTTGAATGCTTCCAGGGGTGGATATTCCACCACCTCACTGGGCAGGTGGTGGCATGCACCCCACACCCCCAGCAAGTGTTTCCATATAGAGAAAGTCTATATGGAAAGGTCTCTTTTCCAAAGACACAGAAAGGTCTTTGCTGTCCTGTCAGTAATTAGCTCAGTGCCAGCACAGAGGCATTGATTGGGCTTGGAAAGTGTAACTCAAAGCCTGTTGCTGATTTCATTGTGCCAGGGGCCAAATAGCCCGCCTGGATTATTGAGTACTAAAGAGAGAGAACAAAGGGGCTCAGCACATTTTCAGGGTGTTATAACAAATGTGTGGTGCTGGAGTCCAGGACATCCCCTTGGATAACCTGGGACCCGAGGAAGGGAATTTGAGCCCTGGACAGGGGCGTGTGGAGCCGGCCCAAGGGGCTCGGAGACCTTGGCACAGAGCCCAGGAAAACACCAGGTTTGATTTTAGTCCATGGGAGAGGCTTCTGACACAGAGAGAGGAATTGCAAACCACCATGATGTGAAAACAGTAGTTTAGCACAGTAGAAGACACAGAATTCAGTAGTTTTAGGGTTCATAAATAGAGGTAAATGGGGATAAGATAGTGGAATTTGGGTGGTACCTCATTTACTTCTCCTTCTTCCTCGTCCTCCGTCTTCCGGGGTGGTGATGGCACAAAGTAGTTAGAGTGGATTGGGTCAAAGTAGAAATGTCACTTTTAGTGTGGGCACTGGGCATTGGTACAAAACAGTAAATAACCGACACGTAGTTATCTGTATAAATGTTAGGGAACATCCCATCGTGGGGCAGTCGCCTCGTGTCCCAGCTGCTGTCCGGATCTCGGCTGGGAGCAGAGAAAATTCTGAGATATCAAATAATAAACAACACGAGAAACCTGAAAACAAACCTTGAATACTCTGCTTTTTTATACCAATGCAAATCAGGGCTTTTAGAGGGCCAAGGACTTTAAACAATCTAAATCTCGGGTGAGGAAACATTCCCCAAGATATGGGACCTGTCCTATACTGTGCTCAGCTTTGCTCTTGGAGTTTGTATTATTTTCTTTCCTTACTTAAACCTTTTTGATTTTTCAAGACATATCCGATAATGCCATCTAGCTAATTGATTTAAGCCATTGCTCTCTAAGGGCTGGACCCTCAGAGATATTGGGAGTCCCAACAGGCAGCCTGTTCCAAAGCTTTACAACCCTTCCCACGATGAAATTTTCCCTAACATCAAATCCCTTGACACAAATTGAGGCCATTTCCACTTGTTTTCTCAGAGCCTGACACCCATCCTGCTCCTCCCTCCTATCAGGGACTTTTGGTCCCCCCTGAGCCTCCTTTTCTCCAGGCTGAGCCCCTCTCCCAGCTCCTTCCCTAGTGCTCCAGACCCTTTCCCACCTCCATTCCCTTCCCTGGACACGCTACAGCCCTTCAATGTCTTTCTCATAGATGAGGGGCTCAGAACTGGACAAAAGATCTGAGGTGTATTTAAGTCTCCTAAAGAACTAATCTTCTTTCAGGTCTTCACCAAAAAAAAAAAAATGACGTCTCCCTACCTTTGCAGATGGGTATATTAAGGCTGTATTTATTGATATTTACTTTCTCCTAAACTTTTTCTCATCAAAATAAAAGGTTTTTTAGACAGAAAAAGAGTTATTTCTCTTTTCCCCTTGAAAACATATAGGAAGCAAAATGAATAATTTTCCCCCAATCACTTGCTAATTATATTTTGGCTCTGTTCAATTTTCTGTTACTCCTAAAGTAACAAGATTTATGAAAAAAAAAAAAAAAAAAAAAAAAAAAAAAAAAAAGCTTATTCTTCATCTTGTTTTATTCCTTGCCCTGAAAATACAACATATTTCCTGATGTCCTATCTCATCTACAAATCAGGGGTTTAAGTAGTGCTGCAGCAGTCTTGACATGAGATATTGATAATCCTGAATTATAAAACAAAGACTTAATTGCCTCTATAGAGATGGACACTTCCTCAGGATATATGGATTTTTGCCTGGCTGGGAGGCAGCACCATTGGCATTTTACCCATCTCCACTTTTTTTCCATTTTTCCTGGGAAAAGCAGGCAAGAGTCCATTTCTGGAAATTACAATATGATTTTTTTTTCCCCATGCTGTGAGCATCAAAAAAAAATAAAAATTATGTCCTTAACTACTCCAATTATCTTTTCCAGCAATTTCATTTTTCTCTGACATCATTCTGTTGGATCCACACTGTTCTCCAAAATGTCTCATTTATCCCTGGCGAACGGTTGTGGGATCGATGGATGATTCATATTCCAGGCTGTAATTTCCTGTTGATTTTTAGTGACTCATTTGCATGCTAACTCAGCATCACTTCAAACTGGGCTGAAATGGGCTTATATTTGCACAATATTGGGTTGCACTTAATTTTCCTTAAGATTTGAAGAGGATAAATCATCCTGTTCACATTAATTTAATGGGATTTTTTTTGAAGAGACCAGAAAAAGGTATAGTGGGTATTTACCCTATACTTGTGTTCCTACTGACAATTCCTGTCCCTTTTCCCACTCTGTTCCCTGTGAAGCCAACAATTCCCATTCTCCAGTACTTATTTAACAGGAAGGATGTGAGAAAATGGGAGTATTATGGGTTTTTAGTTTAACAAAGGTGTAAAAAACAGCAATTCACTGAAATTGAATCAAGACAGAACTTGTTAAAAATAAAAGCAAAAGGTCAAAGCATATAAAGTTTGAAAGCATGAGTTTTAAAAGCATGAGTTTATTTATGGCCATGAATAAATATGTCCATTGATTCTTTATGTTTGGGATCACAAAATCATGGAATGGTGTGGGTTGGAAGCAACCTTAAAGATCACCCACTTCTAACCCCATCCAACACCTTCCACTATCCCAGGTTGCTCCAAACCCCATCCAAACTGGCCTTGAACATTCCCAAGGATGAGGAATCTACAAGCTCTCTGGACTCTTCCACAATTTTCCAAATCTCCTGAATAATATAGTCAAATCTGAATATTTCACTGGAAGTTAAATCTAACTGGAAGTTAAATTTCCAGTTCAGAACTGGAAAGAGGACACTCAATAGTTGTGTTTTTTGTAAAGAAATTTGTTACTCAACAGGAGTTGGCCATGAATAAAGTGAGGCAGGGTAGATCTACTTTTACATTATAAAATCTCCCTATTTCTTCATTATATTTGAGTTTTTCTAACCAGTGAGATTTCCAAACACATTCCCTAGCTCATGAAAACCAAGATGTATTTGATTCACGGTCACATCTATCCATTATTTTCCCTTCCAAATGGATCTTTCGGGTGCCAAATAAACCACTCGGCTCCTTGCCTCAGTTTCCTCCCCACTAATATAACAAGATAAGACTTCTCCATCTCGTTTTGGATCATTAACATTCCACAAGCAGAAGAGATTGGTGTGAGATTCTTGCTGGTTTCCATCACCTCGCACAGGAATCACTTTTGGGTTCATCACTGTTGCTCCTCTGTGTGTTTGTGCCCTGTAGATGTGTTGTCCTTTCAAAAAGCCTCATTAATAACATTTTTGTCCCATCCATCACGGAAATTCTGTCAGCTGAGTGGAGCAGAGCTGCTGGTTTTAGCTCCTGGATCAATATTTTCCATCTATTAAGTTGGAGAAATGACCATTTCTACCACATGAGGTGATCTACACAAGGAGGGTGTTATTAATTAGCACTGCAATTAACACGGTTGAGCTGCCCATTACTAATTCTCACCCAGTGACAGCAGAAAAGGAGGAAAAAGTTGTGTAATTTGTGCCATTATCATCACATTTAACCTAAACAAGGCCATTCACCACCATGTCCTGCCCTGGCTGCTGCAGTCCCAAGAAATTCTACAATCCCATAATTTCCCAGGAATTCTAGAACTCCCGAATTTCCCTCCTACAGTTTTGCTTCCTTCAAATGCTTTTTCTTTTTACATCTTCTTCAGCACTCAGGCTTTGTTGCTGTGCTCATCCAAGAAGCTCCCACCCACTTCCCCAGAGCTGGATCCAAAATCCCAGAGAAAAGGATTCTGCAGCACCGGGGATTTACGTCAATGAGATGTGTCCCTGTAAATGAGGGCAGAATTAAAAATTAGGGTTAGCTGAACTTTGCACGGAACTTATAGAATATTTTTCAAGGATGAAGTGTATAAAGACCAGCTCCTCTTTGTAATTTTTATTTTTATTTTCATTTTATTTTTTAATTTATTTATTTAGTGTAAGCAGATGAGAAAAAAAAGATGCAAGAGCAGCAAAACAAAACACTTCATTAAGTTCTGGACAGTTTCCCCCCCTCTTTTTTCTTCTTCTGTTTTTCAAAACAGGGATTATTAAATAGAAAAGAGCAGTGTAACAACAGTAAGTGCAAGGCAAAGGTTCATTCTGTTTATTTTTCTCTGTAAATTCCTGGGCTTTGTGTAAATCAATTTTTTGTTCCCTTGGAACTTTAGTATATAGTAGAGTAGTTGTTTTTTTTTTTTTTTTTTTAATATATAAAATATATAAAAACTTCTCCCTTTGAGCTGGGTGTTTTTGTCAGCAAAAGGACTTGAGAGCAACAGAAAAGAAGACAACGAATCAAAGAATCATAGAATTATTAAGGTTGGATAAACCCTCCGAGAACATCAAGTCCTACCTTCAACCAAGCGCCACCATTCCCACTAAACCATAAGGTGAAATGCCAGGTCTACTCAATTTTGAACCACTTCCAAGGATGGTGACTCCACCATTCCCTGGGAAGCCTGTCCCATGCTTAACCACTCTTTCACTGAAAAAAATTATTCTTGATATTTAACCCAAACCTGGAGATCACCACGCAAATGTGATAAAGTTTGCAATGACCAAGGCAGCAAAGAGGAGAGGAAAGCACAACTTCCATGACTGGGTTGTGTCTCATCATTTATTTGGTTGAATGCTGGAGAAATTATTCCAGGCTGACCAGGAATGACTTCTTTACCTCCCTGAATTTCACAGGGAAATGATATCTCTTGTTTTTCTTTGTTTTTGTTGGCATTTGATGTATGTACGTTCCTCTCTGTACCCCTCCAAAAAACTCCAATTAATTCCCACCCAGCCTCCTGCACCTTGTTCCTCTCCCTCCTTTCCCATGGGAAAACTGTCACTATTTGGACAGTGCTGGTTTCTTTTCCATGGGGAATCTGCCCACCCAGCCGCCCCGCAAATCCACTGCAGGATGGAATTAGCCATTCCCTGTGTTATTTCCTTCTTCCATCCATGTTGGATAGAAATCAAAGCCTCCTTAGGGGTTAACATTCTTCCTCCTTCTCCCTTTTAGTTGGAGCCAGCTCCTTCCATGAGGTTTTTGCTTTAATGAGCCCTCTTTAACTCTGCACTGAAACTGAGGATCTCAGGTCTCATTAGTCTGGCTAATTAACCATTCTCCTCTCTCTGTCTGAGGTTCATCTAGGTACAGAGAATCTTGAGAAAATAACAACTACATTATCATGCAAACTCTTTGGAAAAAGGGAACCAAAGTCCCTGATGGAAAATAGGAGAAGCTTTTAAGTGTGTAGGCAGGACTGAATTCCATGATGATTCAGGAATTGCAAAAGCCGCCCCTCTCCACTTCCTAAAACCGGAGTTTTAAAAAAAGGATAAACCCCAGCGTGCTTGGAACTTGCATCAGCCTGGAGCTGGTGGGGGCAGCTGATCCTGTTGGGAGATTTGAAACAAAACAAAACAAAAATCAGGAAAGTAAAACTTCCTTCACAGTGCTCACTTAGTCTCTGGATTTCCTTGGGTGATAAGAACATTTTCATCCAACCAGTCACTTCAGAATATTCCTTCTTGATCTTGGAGAACAACACAATGGAGGCAAAGCAGAACTTCAAAAACAATTGGAGCATCACTCCTGACATGGGGAGATCTCACCACACTCCACAGGTCCCTGGAACAAGGTTGTGGTGAGGTGGGATCAGTCTCTTCTCCCGGGAAACAAGGGATAGGACAAGAGGAAACAGCCTCAAGTTGCACCAGAAAAGATTTAGATTGGATATTAGGGATTTTTTTTTTAGCTGAAAGGTTTGCAAATCATTGGAACAGGCTACCCAGGGCAGGGGTGGAATCACCTGGAGCTTGGAATTGTCCAAAAACCTGTGGATGTGGCACTTGAGGACATGGGTCAGTGGTGAAGAGGATGTGGTGAAGGTTGAAGGTTGGACTTCATGATCTTGAAGACTTTTTCCAACTGTAACCAGTCCATGATTCTCTTCTGTGATTCCATGAGCTGATCATACCATCAGTCGTCATATCCTAAAACCCCACAACTTTCATGTTCAGCCAAAAAAAAAAAAAATAGGAATAGAATTAAATTTAAGGATCTCAAGTGACCTTATTGTGGCTTTTCAGTACCTGAAGGGGCTCCAGAAGAGCTGGAGAGGGACTTTGGACACAGGGAATGGCTTCCCACTGCCAGAGGGCAGGGTAAGATGGGATATTAGGAAGAAATTCTTCCCTGTGAGGGTGGTGATGCCCTGGCAGAGGTTTCCCAGAGAAGCTGTGGCTGCCCCATCCCTGGAAGTGTCCAAGGCGAGGTTGGACAGAGCTTGGAATAACAAACATTTGACTTTCCCTTTTTTCACCAGGGTTCTTTGCATCTGAGGGGCCTTTAAGAAAGTTGCCTTTAGAAATGCAAAAATGTGTTTGACTCCTTGTGGCCTCCCATGTGAACGATGCTATTTACATAATTCCAAGCTTTTCAAAGGAATTATATAGGTTTTTGTCCACAGGGGCTCCTTTTGCTGGATAATGTCCCATGGTTATGTGGAATAGGGGTTAAATGATGTTTTTAAGCTCTCCTATGTCCCTTTTTGATGCAGATTCTCCATAAAAAGGTGAATTAACTGGATATTACCTATTATGTGCCAGGATGGGGTTGATTTTAAAGGAAAGGAGAGGATAATAATATGGAAAAGAACAAAGTGAACTAGACATAAGCACAGCTCCAGCCCTGAGATCCCCCTCCTGCGTCTCTCTTCCTTAGAATTGCTGCCTGTTGGGACCTGCTGGTGACTGCCCCAATTACCCCACAGTTTCCATTCCTTGGCTGAAGATCTCCATGCCAAGATGAAGATAAAAAAGTTTCTCCTTCAAAATAGTCTGGAATCTGCCTGTATTCCCAGTGTGATCCCAGCATTATGAGGTTTCTTATGTTCTTTTCTTGTGTTAGAGCTGGGATTAAGGCACTGGAGATGCAGCTTTCTTGTGTTCAGACTCGGTTGTTTATTCATACTTTGTCTAAAGTGCAGTCCCACAAGTTGTGAGCTCTAGCTAACAAGGTAGAAAATGGATGCACCTAACTCTTTCCAAGGCTTTCTTAAGCATAAACTATCCAATAATGAGACAACACCTATTTTATTTATACTTTTGACCCAATAATTGGCCACCAAAGGTCTGTAATGCAGACCTTTTCACCCAATTAGACAAAAACCACCCAAAATGAAGAAGAAGGTGAAAGAAGAACTTAGCCAACCCCCAAAATCCTCCATCTTGCTCCATATGTATATAGGTTTTTGTCTATGTACTAAAACCTTAAATTCTAAGTTTTCCACCCTGTGAGATCACACAATTCCATTCAAACCACACACCCACAACCCCAGTGGTATCACTCAATTTTGGGAGCCTGTTCCACGGCCTCAGGTCAAATGCAGTGCCTGCCTGAGGGTCAGTGCCTGTTAGCACACAAAGCCTGAAATTCTCAGCCTCCAGGGTTCCAACACAGTGCGGTGGTCAATCCCTGAAAAACCAAACATGTCCAAGGGAGATGGGCTGGGAAACCAGCATTACTCTGGAGACCTTCCCCTGTAGCCAATGAGACTCTCCTGCAACTTTGGGAAGCACAGGATCAGTTTTGGTGACTGAACACCAGCATTTCTCAATTCCCTGAGTTATCCCAAATGGATGCTGTGTGCTGGGACACACATCCCTGCAGGATGCAACTGTCCCCAACCACAGAGAGCCCCAAGTTCTGAGGTATCAGAAGGAAAAAGGAACCTTCTAGGCCACAATAAAGCCTCCCAAGGGTTGTAGCAGGACTTTCAGTGCCTGGCACGTTTGTGCCAGGATTTGCACTTTAGGAAACAAAGTTCCCAAGTATTTCCTGGAGGATGTAAAAGATAATCTGAGTTTTGCAGTCCTCCAGGTCTGACTCAGGACTGCTCTTGAGTTAATGTGAGGGCACATCACCTCCAACACTGCTCTAGGGCAGTCTAATATTTCCCAGATAATAGCCCTTAAATATTTTGTAGCTGATGTTTGCAGTCGAGGTCAGTGTCCTTGAACTTTTCTTTTTGGCTTACCCTCAAATTTCTACTTCAGAAAAATAGATGGACAGGCAGACTAAAAATCACTGCTCTAAGTGCCAAAGGAAGAGACAGGGTCATAGAGACATTTAATTATCAGAGAATTGAGTATCAGAGAATTGAATTATTCAGATAGAAAAAGACCTTTAAGAGCATCAAGGTCAAGCTGTGACCAATCCCCACCTTGTCACCAGCCCAGAACAGTGAGTACCATGTCCAGGCCTTCCTTGGACACCTCCAGGAATGAGAACTCCAAACCTCCCTGGGCAGCCCCTCCCAGTGCCTGACAACCCTTCCCAAGAAGGAATTCCTCCTGATGCCCAACCTGAATGTAATTTGGGGCCATTTCCTCACATCCTGTTCCTTGTTCCCTGTGAGCAGAGCCTGATCCCCACCTGGCTGCATCTTTCTCTCAGGGAGTTGTGGAGAGTGAGAAGGTGCCCACTGAACCTCCTTTTCTCCAGGATGAGCCCGTTTCCCATCTCCCTCAACCACTCCTGGTGCTCTAAACTCTTCTCCAGCTCTATTCCCTTCTCTGCACATGCTCTAACCCCTCAATGTCCTTCTTGTCATGTGGGGCTGGAATTGGACACGGCATTCAAGGTGCTTCAGCAGTGCCCAACACAGAGGGACAATCCCTGCCCTAGTCCCCTGGAATTCCTTTGATGGATTCCTTATGGCTCCCTTACTTTGCACTTACTTTCACCAGGAGCAGCTCTCTACTCTATGCAGCTTCACTGAATTCTGAACATGAAAAAAAAAAATCCTTTTTAAATTTTTTATTTTCCCAAAAGAGACCTGCAAGACAAAATTTTTAGAAACTCAGCAGAAATGAGGCATGATGCCATATCCTGAATTCTTCTCTTTTCCACCACGCCCTGGTGCATTTTCAAGGATTGCAGCTTTCCTTGCGCAGGGCAATGCCGTTCCATGACTGCGTCACTGTGATCACATTTTGAGCTAAAAAATCCCTCGAGCTGGGATTCACTCCTCCAGGTTTTGCATCAGAACTGCTCCCTCCCAGCTACCGAAATTATCGACACCTCTGTCATTCCTCAGGAGGGGGGATTTGTGCTTCATTTGTACACACTTCACTCTGTGCTGACAGATGTCTTTGGCTCCTTGGAGAATGCCTTTATGAAAAATGTCAGTGATATCAAAATAAGCCACAGGGATTTATTCACATGTTATCACTAGAAAAAGATATTCCTCCTCTGTCTTTTATTCCCTGCCTTACAGTAGCAATAATTTTCATATTCGCTTCAGTTTAAACATTGATTTTTGGTGACTGGGCTGTGCAGCTGCACAGGACATAGAGAACAGATCAGAACCTTCAGGTGGGTGATCTCTACATGAATAATTAAAGGTCAAACCTGCTGGGGGTGGAATCATGGAATGGTTTGGGTTGGAAGGGACCTTAAAGCCCATTTTATTCCAGCCCCTGCCATGGGCAGGGACATCTTCTACTATCCCAGGTTGCTCCAAGCCCCATCCAACCTAGCCTTGGACATTCCCAGGGGTGGGGCAGTCACAGCTTCTCTGGGCAGCCAATCCCAGTGTTTCACAGCCCTCTCAGTCAAGAATTCCTTTTTAACAGCTCAGATGGTTTTTGTCATGATCTGGACAGAGCACAGGGCAGGAGCTTTTCCCAGCAGGTGCAATGAGCAATGTTCCCTCTTTCTTGGGGATGGGAATTAGGGGTCACACCCCTGGATGTGATCCATGCTATATCAGGGGGCCCTGGAGCCCAAAAATCCTCCTCCCCCCAAAATGTGTTTTATTTATTCATCCCAATGTAGTGTGCATTTTTTAGGGCTGCATTTTCTATTGTCTCCAAAGTTTGCTCTTTGTTAGTGAAGTTTTAGTTTCTGTTCATGGTGCTCAAGGCCATGATGCCAATTCATTCAAAAATCATTTCCCAAAGTCATGGAAATGATGTCTTCCCTCTCTCTTGTAGCAAGATTTCTCCTTGAAAAAAAAAAAAAAGGGAGGCTCTTTACAGGAGCCTGGAGTGACAGGATAAGGGGGAATGGCTTCAAACTGACAGAGAGTAGGTTTAGAATGGACACTGGGAAAAATTCTGCCCTGTGAGGGTGGTGAGGCCCGGGCACAGGGTGCTCAGAGAAGCTGTGGCTGCCCCATCCCTGGAAATGCCCAAGGCCAGGTTGGATGGGGTTTGGGATACCATCCCAAACCTGGGATAGTGGAAAGAGCCTCTGCCCATGGCAGGGGGTGGAATTCCATGATCTTCGTGGTCCCTTCCTACCTAAACCACTCCATGATTCTTGGAAATGCACCAGAGTCCTCCCTCTTCAGAATTCTAGGGGTAAAATTAAAACAAAAACAAAACCAAAAAAAACCCACACAACCCCCCTCCCCAAAAAACCAGAACAAAACAAAACAAAAAACAAAATAAAACAAAACACACACAAAAAACAAACAAGCAAACAAAACAAACAAAAAACAAAAACAAAAAAAAAACACAAAAGAAACAAAACAAACAAACAAAAAAAACTACAAAAAAAAAAAAATACCCACCTTTAGAACTTCTTTGAGTAGAAGAATTCTGATTCTGTAATAACAGTTATGGTATTGCACCAAATTCCATAAATAATGTCTTTCAAGGTTTATTGCTCAGACACCTTAAAGGAGAAGATAAAATTGAAATTATCACATTACAGATGTTGCACAAAGAATGACTTTTCCTGTCTAACGTTAACAGGCAAATAAGATATATTTATGTTCATACATCACCAGTTTTGAACGGAATATATTATTATGCTAAAAGTGCCATAAAATAGCACAGCACACTTGGACTGGCAGTCATCCGTACCAGAAATGACATCCTAGAGCTTGGTCCCTAAACACAAAAATCTACAAGACTGTGAGAAATGGGAAAGGGTCAGAGTTAAGGTGACTGCACCTTGGTTAATTCCACAATTTCAATGCAACATCTGGCTTCCAAGCCTCCCTGTTTTTCTCAGTTCTTCACCCTTCAGAAATCACAATCTCCAAGATGATCTTGAGGAGATGACTCAGTCTGCTGGAAGCTGGAATCAGCGGATAAAATCCTGCAACTACTGAAAATAAATGCCAAAGCACACATCGCCTTTAAAAAAAGGCAAGGTTTCTGCCTTAAAATATTTTAGACTTGTTCGAAGACACAGTCTGAACTTGTCTCCTCTGGAAATTGTGATGGAAGGCAGATTCCAGAAACGCCTGAAAATAATTAAGAATTGTAGTAGCAGAGATTGGATTGTGTTGAAAGGGACTTTGGGGATAATTTAGTTCCAATCCCATTTTTTTTTGTTTGTTCCTGTCTAGAGACGAATGATCCAGCCTGAGTCTCTGGGACTGCAGATGTTAAATCTGATTAAAATCCTGTGCACGGGCAGGAAGGACCATCCTGTGTCCGAAAGTCCTTCCCACCACCTTGCAAAGCAGGGCAGGGAGTCAGGGGATGAATCCCACAGCGAAGTCAAATCCTACAGCCTGGGCCAAAATAGGTGAGCCAGTTCCCAGGTCAACATCAAAAGATTAATCCCTTTCCAGTTCTTTTAGGAAAATGGGAAATAATAAAAGGATTTTTTAAAAGGAAATAAAAAAGGTCTGAGCTCAACTAAAGCTCCCCAGCATCTGGAATCTTGCTGCCCTCCCTCACTCTCCAAAAGGCTCCGATTCCACTCCAGTGTTGCAAAAACTCATGCTCTCGTCTGTCACTAAAATTTTTGCAAGGGCATCCAGAGGAGAAATTCCCTCCTGTGCCCCTGGCACTGGAGGAGGAGCAGAGGCACAGATCCAGCAAAGCCACTGGATGTTGTTTGCAAGCACAGTCCTGTCCTGGGGTTCCCAGGACTCCGGGCACATCTGGGGGGCCCTGGTGTGATGAGGACTGCCACCAGGCACTCTGCTGCAAGCAGAGCAGTGTAGGCAGCCTGCTGTCCCAGGAAATGGAGTAAAACCTGGATTAACCAGGGCTCTGAAGGCACAACAAAACCTGGAGGCTCTCACCCGGGCCAAGGAAGGTGTTAATTAAACCCACACTGACTCCTGCTAAAGCCTCAGCAAGGTACAGGCAGAGCCTGTTCAAGGGCATTTTTTTCTCTCATTATTTACACAATTCATTGTATTTAAAGTCACTCTGTTGGCTCATTGTTTTGTTGGTTTTTTTGTTTGTTTTGTTGTTGTTGTTGATGTTGTTGTTGTTTTCATATTATTTCTGTCAAAAGGTAATTTATGGAATGAAGCTTGTAAGAGAAAGCCACAATCCCTGCTGAGACACCTTTTCTGAGGTTGGCTGTAGAAGGATTTTCACCCTCCAAAACTCTGGCACAGCAGTTTGGACAGAGAAGAAAATGCTGGATTTTGTTCACTGTGTCAGGCGTTGCCTTCCAGGTCATGGTTTACAGGAGATACAGGGGGAACTGGGAGAAAATTCCTAATTTTCTGCTCTTCAGCTGCCGCAAAAAGAGGGTCTGGAAGCACAAGAGGACTTATGAGGAATTTATCCCTATTCCTAGTTAAAAAAAAAAAAAAAAAAAAAAAAACAAAAAAAAACAAAAACAAAAAACAAACCAAACCAAACCAAAAAAAAAAAAAAAAAAAAAAAAAAAAAAAAAAAAAAAAAAAAAAAAAAAGAGGAAATAGGTTTGTGTTTAAAAATTAGGATTTTTTCTATTGTGTATCAATACTAATATTAGTATTGTGTTTGTATTAGGCTTTTAGTAACAGGACCAGGTGTTGGTGCTGCTCCAGGGTCAATCCCAGGATCAGTCCAGGCTGGAGATGAGCAGATGGAGCAGCCCTGGGGAAGACGACTTGGAGAGCTAGAGGGTGAGAGGCTGGACATGGCCCAGTCATGTGTGCTCCACCCCCAGAAATCCACACATGTCCTGGGTTCATCCCACAGTTTGGGCTGCAGGAGAGAGGGGAATTCTGTCCCCCACCTGCAGAGCTGCCCCAGCCCTGGGGCCCAGCACAGGAAGGAGCTGGAGCTGCTGGAGAGAGTCCAGAGGAGGCACCAGGATGATCAGAGGGATGGAGCAGCTCTGCTGTGAGGGAAGGCTGAGAGAATTGGGATTGCTCAGCCCAGAAAAGAGAAGCTTTGTGGCGACCTAATTGTGGCCTTCCAGTACCTGAAAAAGACAATAAGGAAGATGGAGAGGGATTATTTAGAAGAGCATAGAGTGCCAGTGATGTCTTAAGTTTTAGCTTTCAGATTCTGTGCTGCCCAGGGGTGCAGTTCTGAGCCTCACATTAAGTGTCAGCCAGCTCTCTCCACAGAGCAGGGAGACAAAACAAATCCTTTTCCTGCTGGAGACCAAGGACAACGAGTACAAATTTCAGGCCCAAAAGCACAAACAATGATGGACTGAAGAGACAAAACAGGAAGGATGAGACTTCATGACCTGAAGCTGTAATTGGACAATTAAACCCCAATATGTAAATGCATCAAAACTTATAAAAGTGTGAGACCTTGTGACCAGTGGTCCATTCCTTGTGACCATTTTAAGTCCACCTTGGGTGTAGCCCTGGCCAGGCTCTTGTCCTGTCCAAGGTGTACCCTTCAAATGCCTTTCAATAAATATCTACTTTATTCTCCAGCTCTGTTCAGTCTCTGTTCCAGATCAGCCTTCCTGAGGCATCACCAGGACAAGGGGGAATGGCTTCAAACTGACAGAAAATTGGTTTAGATTAGATATTTGGAAAATACCTTCCCTGTGAGGGTGCTGAGGTCCTGGAACAGGTTTCCTAGAGAAGCTACAGCTGCCCCATCTCTGGAAGTGTTCCAGGCCAGGTTGGACAGGCCTTAGAGCAACCTGGGATAGTGGAAGGTGTTGGAATGGGATGATTTTAAGATCCCTTCCAACCCAGACCATTCTCTGATTCTGTCATATGGATATAGATAGATGTAGCTATAGATACTGATCTATATGGTATAGATAGAGATGCTCACAGGGATCTAAATATATGTACTGTGAAAAGGAGAGAACTGTTCTTAGTCACACCATCCTGGCACGGAGCTGTTCACACCAGGATTTGTGTGACTGGTAATTTCTTTCATGCAAGGAAGGAGACTTTGCCCTGCAGGCCCAACCTGCTGTCACACCACAGAGTCATCAAAACAACCCTGAGATTCCCACCTTCATCCCCAAAATTAGCCAAAATTGTCTCAGGGCTTCACGTATCTCTGTTGGAGATATCATGTATATTTCTTGGAGCAAGTCCGGAGGAGGCCATGGAGATGCTCCAAGTGCTGGAGCCCCTCTGCTCCGGAGCCAGGCCGGGAGAGCTGGGAATGTCCAGCCTGGAGAAGTGAAGGATCCAGGGAGACCTCAGAGCCCCTTCCAGTGCCTAAAGGAGATCCAGGAGAGCTGGAGAGGGACTTGGGATAAGGGATGGAGTGACAGGTCAAAGGAGAACAGCTTTAAACTCACAGAGGATGGGTTTAGATGGGATATTGGGAAGGAATTCCTCCCTGTGAGAGTGATGAGGCTCTGGCACAGGTTGCCCAGAGAAACTGTGGCTGCCCCATCCCTGGAAGTGTCCAAGGCCAGGCTGGATGAAGTTTGCAGCCAACTGGGATAGTGGAAGGCATCCCTGCCCATGGAACTCAATCTTCCAACTCAAACCATTCCATGTTTCTAGGAAATCTACAGAAGTGAGAAGGAAAGAAGTGGTGTAGAAATATGAAAATGTTATCCTGCTCCAGCCTTGTTCTCTCTGGAGAAGAAAGAAAGCAAGGGACAAAGGAGACCTTAATTGTATCTTGGAGGAAGGTGCAGGTTGGCCTTTAGGGGATGCATAAAATGCAGAGCTGTTTGGGAATTTGATGCATTTCCAGCATGGATTGTTTGGAGAGGTGAGCTCTCTCTTCTCTCTTCACTAATATCCATGTAGAAAACTGATAGGAAACTTATGCCTGATAAGGGAAAGGATTAGGAAAGGAATCTCTGGAGGAGATAAACCATCAACTCATTTTTAGCCTTCCAGAGAAATCAGCCTCAGAGAACATCCAGAGCCACCTTGCCTGGCAAATTTGCCTTCCTTCTCTACAGGAAAGCCAAAAATTGATATTTTAGGGAGCCACTGTGAATGTGAGTTCTTTTTTTGGAAGAGATTTTAGATTTCCATCATCAGCTCTCTCATTTAGTGACACTCATCAACCACTGCTGCTTCCAGGTCACAGATGCAAACCAACTTAACCTGACTTTGCAGTTTGCTACCTGGAATCTCAAAAAAAATTGGCAAACAGCTAAATTAAGGAGCTTTGTTCATGAGTATCCAGGACTCTAATATGCAGCAGACAGTGCTGAGAGTTGGGAAAGGAATTAAAACTTATTTTCTTTTCAACCTGTTTAGAAATCTTCGGCTGAGTCCCATCAGCATTTGGCAGAGCAATTCCTCACAGATCTTTATTCATCCTGATTATTTTGTTCTGTGCTCAGTAGGATTTATTTTTTCCCCCTTAATGAAAGCCAAATTTTATGCTTGAAATGGAGAATGACCATTTTCACCTTCCATAAAGTGAGAGGTTAATTGTCCACCCAAGGAGAAAGGCTCTAATGACCACTGCCCATTAAAAATGTCAGGAAGATTCTGCTGTGCACTTTCTCTTTTGGAATAAACCCTGTAGGGAAAAAGGAGTCAGCAGTGTGTAGTTTTATAGCACAATTCCACCCCATTTTCCATTCATTTTTCGCTAACTCTGCGCTGTAGTCAAACAAGTCATGTCTGCATTTTATTCCTCTGGAAAATCATCCAAAACCAAACGGAGACTTTACCTGCTGCAGCTTGGCAGGTGTTGTTTGAAAGTTTTTCTGCCTGGATAGGAGGGAAAGGTGTCCTGCTGTGACAGGAGCAGCCAAAGGAGGAATTTACCACTTGTCCTCAGATCCAGACAGATGTGAGTCAGCTTTAGTCTGGAATTCTGCCATAAATCTATTGGAGGAGCCAAGGTCTGTGCCCATGGCTTTATACCCCACATGGGGCCAATATTACACAAGACTTTTTTTTTCATTTAAAAACTAGGGGAAAAAAATAAAGTCCAGCTTCAGGCATCTTCTGCTCTGTAGAACAGAAGGATGTGACAATTATCAAGGAATTTATCTACCTAAGGGGTTCATTGTCTTCATCTTAGATGTGGGAAGTTTAGATGCAAGGAGTATTCCTGATCTGCTAAAATTTTTGCTATCTGTTTGAAGATTCTTCCCTTCTATTCCACCCTCATGAGACCCCACCTGAAGCACAGAATCCAGCTCTGGAGTCCAGCATCAGAGGGATGTGGAGCTGCTGAGGTGAGTCCAGAGGAGACTTCAGAGATGCTCCAAGGGCTGGAGCTCCTCTGCTCTAGAGGCAGGCTGGGAGAGCTGGGAATGTCCAGCCTGGAGAAGAGAAAACTCCAGTGAGAACTTCCAGTGCCTGTAGGGTCTCCAGGAGAGCTGGAGAAGGACTTTGGATGAGGGATGGAATGTCAGGACACAGGGAATGGCCTCAAACTGCCAAAGGTCAGGGTTAGATGGGATATTGGGAAGGAATTCCTCCCTGTGAGGATGGTGAGGCCCTGGCAAAGGTAGTCTAGAAAAGCTGTGGCTGCCCCATCCCTGGAAATATCCAAGTCCAGGGGTAGTGGAAGGTGTCTCTGCCCAACTTAAAGTTGATCTTTAAGTTCTCTTTCAGCCCAAACCATTCCATGTTTCCATGTTTTTTTAAAAGGTCTGTCTGTGATATGAAATACATCAGTGCAGGGACTGTTCGCTGTCTCTGAGGTGAATCTGCCCAAACTTACCAGGTTCACATCAAACAACATTTTTCCCTGATTCCCCTGTAGAACTCCTCTGATTTGGGTTGATTTTAACACACAATAATAATCCAGGTGCATGTGTCCCACACGTCTGATCCCAAGTGTCTGATGGAAGGAAGATAAACAAATAATAACTTCTTTATTTTGCCCCATTTACTGTTTAATTCCAGATCTAATTTATTAATTGGGATATCAATATTAATAACCCACCCCAGACTGTGGGAAATGCTGAGGAGTCTGGGAGTGCAAGGTGAGAGTTGAGAGCTTCCAGCCTTGATGTTTTCTTATTTATAAGGAATATCTGTGGTCTCTCAGCAGGGATAGCAAAGGCTGCTGGAGAGGAAGCTCCCCAGGTTTATTCCTCTCTCTGCCAGCATGACCTGGAGCAGATGATTCCATGATTTTCTGCAAAGACAGCTCCTTTGTCCAGCCTGTGGAGCAGTGCCAAGGAGAAGCCCTGCAGACATTCTGGTGTTCTGTTCAGCTGCAGCAGAGATTTTTGTGTTCCCACAGTGCCCAGCACAACAGGGCTTTGATCCATGATTAAGCAGGGAATAAATAAGGAATACTCAAGCACTTACTTGTATTTTATCACGGATGATCCCTGCAACAAAAAAACTACATCCAGAGTAGTTTTTTAGTAGTTTTTTAATTCCTCTGGCACAAAGTGTCTATTTCCCGGCACCACACACAGGGAACACATGAAAATCTTCCTGTGGGATATTGCGTCCACTTAAAGTGGTTAAAAACAGGATAAATTCCTGGGGAAGGAAGGGAGGAGCTATTAATACAGGAATATACAATACAAAAATCCCATGTCTGTGTCCAAAGACCATGGACCATGATGTCCTGACAAAGGACAAACATTTTTGAAGAATATATCCCTACATCCCTATCCCTGGAAGCATTCATGGCCAGGCTGGATGGGCTTGGAGCAACCTGGTCCAGGGGAAGGCATCCCTTCCCATGGTAGGGGGCTGGAACTGGGTGATATTGAAGGTCCTTTCCATCCCAAACCATTTTGGGATTCAATAGTCCTCACCCCGTTATAGCTTTTCCTATTATTCTCTTATCTCCTGTAATATAACTTTTATTTATATATATAATTTTTATAAATATAATATAATATAATATAATATAATATGATATAATATAATATAATTTCCTGTATATAATATTTGATGTCAGTTGACAGGGACTTTATCCTGACCCTGTCCAGATGTTCTTATCTAAATCTCTATGGTCACTCCTGACTTGCAGATGACACAGATGAAACCAACATCCAGACTTTTCCATCTCTGGTTTTCCAGAGGGTTTGGGGTTATCTCCCCATCCAGACAGTGACACTCAACTCTTTGCAGAGCCTGGTAATCTGAATTAAAATTCTGGAGAGCAGCTCTGGGTTATGGGGGATCACAACACACCTTTTTTTATCAAATGAAACAAAGAAGCCAAGATAAATATGTAGACACAGGAGACTTCTTCAAAACTTGTTTCTGTGTCTGTAGGTGCTTTAGTTCCTTTGATATCTCAGTGCTTTGATGTCAAAGAATTGACAAATCCTTTTGCTTTCTGGCCTCGCCTTAATCATTAGGTCTGCTAAGAGGGATTCCCCTGGGATGAATCCAGAGAAAAAGGTGGAGGGAGTGAGAGATGAAGGTTTTCGTACCAAATTTGTGAAATCCCAGCACTGGGAGTTGGAATGGGCCCTTCCCTCTCTCAGATGTCTTGAACATTCAGCCACACAATTTTTACAAAAGTAAACCCATCATTGATGTGGATTTTGATGGACAAGTCTGAACAGAAAAGACCTGAACAAAAACCTCACAATGAATTCCATTCCGAGCCCAAGTTTTGGAATGACATGGAGTGAACAGAAGCACCAGGAGAGGGAATATCTCTGTAACAAGTCCCAGATGTGCTCAGTGAGGCTCTCCCTGATTTTTTTAAACTCACACATGGATCCACAGATCTCCTGGAAGACTGCACTGAAACAGGGAGAGGCCATTATGAGAAGCAATAACTGGGGAGAGCACAAGGGAAATTAGATGCAATGGGACTTGAAAAACTAATTTTTTTCAGGTAATTCCCTCTGAAACAATTTCATTTCGACTTAAAATGGAAAAGTTTTATCCTGGATCTGTAGAGATATAAATTCAAGCATTTTTATCTGAGAATGTATAAACCAGGTTTAGGCTTTTTCCTATTTCTTTTCATTTCAACACGCCTGAGTAGATATCCTGACACCCTCAGATCACTGAGGCAACCCTTTTGATGAAGAAGCTTTTCCTGATATCAAACTAAACTTCCCATGGCACAACCTGAAGCCATTTCCTCTTGTCCTGTTACTTGTTACGTGGGAGAAGAGACCATACAACCTCATTTCAGGGACTTGCAGAGAGCAATAAGGTCCCCCTTGAGCCTCCTTTTCTCCAGGCTGAGCCCACCCAACTCCCTCAGCCACTCCTGGGGCTCCAGACCCTTCCCCAGCTCCATTCCCTTTTCTGGACATGCTCCAGCCCCTCAATTTCTTCCCTTTTTTTGGTTTTATCACTGTCACTTCATTGTCATATTGCTTCCAGCCCCAAATCCCTAAATATGAAACAAACACGACCTCATGCAGTGACTGCTGATGTTCAAGAGAGCCTTAACTGGGATTCTCTGTGGTGTCCCTCTGATTTTTCCTTTTTTTCCCCCCTTTGTTTGGGTTTTGGGGGAGGTTGTTTGGGTTTGTTGTTTTGTTTGGGTTGTTTTTGTTTGGGGTTTTTTTTGTGGTTGCTACCTCTTCTCCCTTGTCTTGCACCTGCACTGTGGCACTTTGGGAGATGGAATCTCATTACTGTGTGTTTGTACCTCCTCCTGATCCACCCCTGGAACAATTCAATCCTGTCCCAACAGCAGCCACCCTGCTCTGCCAGAGCAGCCAAGCCTTTCCTGCAGTCCACAGTGATCCCAGCTTCCCATCCATGTGGATTACACAGGTTTGTAGTCATATATAATGTCTCGGCTTATGTAACAAAAAGAAAAAGTTTATTCTATTTCATCTGTTGAAACCAGCCAGGGAGGTGTTTTATTTATCTCTTGTAACTCCAAGGGGGAGGGAGTGGGTACCTTCTGATAATGGGCCAGCTGTTAAAACAGGGTGGGGCAGTGTTCTTATCTCTTCCGTGACATGTCCATCCTCCATGGGGATATCTTCTGTTAATGGGTCATCAAGGCTCACCAATAACATGACACATTACATCATCCCATTGTGAGATGCTCCACCCAGTGGGAGGAGCCAAATGGTTCCTACTCAGATAAAAACTGAGATGTTGAAACACCAGATATTCTTTTTTTTCCGCTGGATTCCCAAAGGAAGACTGGACCCATCTCTCCACTATTGGACTCTTTTTCTACAGGACCATCTCTACTCCAACAGAACTGCATCTGCCACTCCAGGAGGGCTGACTTTGGACTGCTTCCAACACCCTGAACAACAGGGCATCAGGTTGTATTTCTGACTCTGTCAGGGTTTCTGGGATTTTCTCTTTGTTTTTTTTGTTTGTGTTTTGTACTACTACATTTGTATTCTTAATATTTCTAGTAAAGATTTGTTATTCCTCTTCCCAAGTCTTTGCCTGAAAAGACTTTAATTGAAAAGTTATAATAATTGGGAAGTGGGGGGTTACATTCTCCATTCCAAGGGAAACGCCAGCTTTCCCTGGCATGTACCTGTCTTCCCAAACCAAGGCAGTCCTCTACCATGAGAAGGAACAGGGCTCTGCTCCTCATCACAGCCCCTCTCTGGGACTGCAAAATTATTCTCTCACAGATGCAGCAAACTCTGCAAGGAGCCAGGAACACTCCAGGCTAAGAACCTAAAAATGACATTAAAATGGTCTTGTGACTCAAACTCAGTGCTGGGAAAGGAGGAGGGATGCAGAGAGAATTTTTTAGAATATATTTTAACAACCCCAGTTTAGTCAGGGATTTTACATAAGTTAAATATCACTATTACTAAATGAAGCAAGAGGTCGGAGATTAAATCTGCATTTGCACTTAAGGACTATTTTATCATTTGTCTTTTGCATTATTTTTAGTTTGGACAGGATGGAAAGTAAAAATAAAAGCCAGTTTGACATGGATGACTGAAATTATAGGGGGAAAGTCCTTCCTGATCAGACCAGATTTGGTGCAAAATCCAGCAAATCTTTTGCCATAGCCTTGGGAACACCAACAACCCATCTTTGATGACCCCATTCTCAACTTCATCTTCCCTTCCATGAAATCTGGCTTTCCCAGGCTTCCCCTTTGACATCATTTGGTGTTTCTAGAAGGCAAGATCTGAGCAAATTATCCTAAAATTTCTTTCCAAATTGTTCTATTATTATCATCATTCTTGTTTCTATTATAATTTTCTCTTTTTGTGTGTGTGTTTAAATTTATGGAAATGCTCAAGGAAAGCTCTGCATAGATTTTTGGGATGATTTATCTTGGTTTATCTTCAAGATAATCTCATTCCAACCCCCTGCCATGAAGAGGGACACCCTCCATTAGACCAGGATGCTCCAAGTCCACCCAGCCTGGCCTTGAAGATCATTCCTCAGGAATAATGAGTAACCAATCCAGCCTGGATGTTTCAGACAATTTTTACCTTTAAAAATAATGCAAAGGAGTAAAAGAAAATGTGTTAAGTGATTTAAAGCCTTTATTTGGTTTAAATGATTGCCATTTGTATCTCCTAGCAGCGCAGTAGTGTGGAAGCAATTCCTGCTGCACCCTGGGAACAGGCAAACACCTCTTTGCTGTGAGTTATTTTAGGTGACATTCTGTAAACACTCAGCAATTCATCAGATCCCTGTAATGCATTGGTTTCTCAGCACAGGATTTCTGTGGGAAATAATAAAATAAAGGAGCATTTGGAGTGATTTGAAAAGCTGAGAGTGTTTCCTAGCTATACAAAAAGGGGGATTGGATATCTTGGAAATTTTGCTTTACTTTCTGAGAGCTTTTCAGAGTTAAAACTCTTGGAATGACACTAGGGTCTAAATATGAGGCCAAAAATACAATTTCAGTGAAGGTGATGGTGTCTCCATCTCTTGTTTCCAGGAATTTCCACATCAGATGGTGAGGACACACTCACAGCATCAGCAGCAAGTCTAACTTGGTGCTTTCCCACCTCCCAGCCATGAAAATCCCTTCCATGGTAAGTTGTGAAAATGTGACAGAGAGAGGACTGTGGATGTCATCCACGAGAGGAAGCGAGCCATGACCCAGCTGCAGCTCCTCTCCTGCCCAGGGTTGCAAAGCTGGATCTACAAAGGAGCTGCACCTCTGGCATTTTGGATATCAAGGTGAGAAAGTGGTCCTGATGCCCTGAGAAACAGCTTGGCTTTGTAGAGGATCATAAAAACCATGAAATGGTTTGGGTTGGAAGGGACCTTAAAATCCTCTCATTCTACCCCTCTGCCATGGGCAGGGACACCTTCTACTATCCCAGGTTGCTCCAAGTCCTCTCCAAGTCAGCCATGAGCACTTCCACAGATGGAGTGACCACTATTTCTCTGGACAATCTGCAGCCCAATGTTCTGCCCCAGCCAGCTGAGCTGGGAGCTGTCACACTGTTAATATTGAGAAGAGATGGTTGACTATAAACCCCCAGAAGTTACTCTCCTAAGTGACAAGAGGTGAGTCCTGTTCCAGTCAGAATTTGGGGACAAAGGCCTCTTCTGAAGCAGAAATGTCTTTGTTCCAAGTGTGCTTTCCCTACTCCTCTGCCACAGATCGGCTTTCTCAGCATCATGGAAATGAGAAGGCCTCGAGTCTCTTTTCCTCTCTTCTTCTAAGGATTTGGGTAAAATCTCTTCAGACAGATTTTGCTTATCTGCTTCTCCAGTAATATGGAAATCTGCGGCCTTGGAGCAGATAGAGATTCCGTAATAGCTGGGGAGCATTAGCAATGCTGGAAGTATCTAGGCAGGATTTTTAGAGTCCTCAGCTTTAACCACTGCTTGTGGTTCCATGCAGATTTAATCATAAGCATGGCTCTGCCTTTTTCTGACACTTCCTGACAAGTATTTTTACAACAGAGACACCTGGAAACATCAGCTGGGATCGAGGCAGGGAGCTGTGAGGAGGAAAAACCTTTCCCTTGGAATGGCTGCAGCCTGAACACGGCTGATGAATGTGTGTGTCATTGTTTTCCAGATGGGAGGCAGGGAGGCTGTAGATGTCCTGCAGCAGCCCAGACACAACTGGAATGGGAGTCAATCCAACCTCAACGACAGCAGGGGCTGCATTAAAGGACGTGGGACCAGGTGGGTGAGGGAAGGGATTCCTCACTCTGAAGGTGCCCCACATAGAGCACAACATCCATCCCTAAGGTCTGCAACATCAGAGGGATGTGGAGCTGCTGGAGCAAGTCCAGAGGAGTCTCTGGAGATGCTTGGAGAGCTGGAGCCCCTCTCCTCTGGAGCCAGGCTGGGAGAGCTGGGAATGTCCATCCTGGAGAAGAGAAGGCTCCAGGAAGAGCTTAGAGCCCCTTCCAATCCATAACAGGGCTCCAGGAGATTTGGAGAGGGACTTTGGATATGGGGTGGAGGGACAGGACAAGAAGGAATGACTTTAAATTGACAAAAGGCAGGGTTCGACTGAATATTAGGAAGAAATTATTGGCTGTGAGGGAGGTGAGGCCCTGGCACAGGTTTCCCAGAGAAGCTGTGGCTGCCCCATCCCTGGAAATAGCCAAGGCCAGGTTGGATGGAGCTTGGAGCAACCTGGTCTAGTGGAAAGATTCCCCGCCCACGGCAGGATCTTGGAACAAGATGATCTTTTTGATCCCTTCCAACAGTTTTGTGACTCTGACTTACTGGGAACATGATTTTCAGCTGGCCCAGTTTCCAATAGTGTGTAATTCTTCCACCAGGAGCTCTTTTTTCCCCTAAGAAGGAACGCAGAGGGCTGTTGGAAAGTTGCTCTGGCTTAGTCTTCAGCTGTTGCCTTGAAATAAATGAGGAACCCAAGATCAACTTTAAATCCAGGACTACCTTCATGTAATAGTGAGGACTGAGGGTGGCCTTCAGCTGGATTTCATTGTCTGGTGTCAATGGAGACAAGAGATAAAAACTTTTATCATTGTAGACTTGGCCCCTGATATGCTGAGCCATGGACCTGGACTTGTTTGGGGCAGTCCCTGAGGTCCTTGGAGCAGCCAGGGCAGCTCAGACCTGAGGTTCATTCCAGGATTGATTCCATGTGGGAGGACAGGGTGGGCTGAGCATCCCTCCCTGCCAGTCCTACCCTCCAACTGAGATATCACTGATGAGACCAATCTGTTCCTCTGAAAAGTGGTGCCACTTGTTCCTCTCCTTGGACCAGCCCATGCCTTTTTCCATCCATCCATCCATCCATCCATCCATCCATCCATCCATCCATCCATCATCCATCCATCCATCCATCCATCCATCCATCCATCCATCCATCCATCCATCCCACATAAGCAAAACTCTCACATTTTGAAAACAGAACTCTCATGTTTTGCCAAAAGCTTTCCCTCTCACTGTTGGCATACACCCCACAGCCCCAGGCAGTGTTCCTATATAAGGAAAGGGGGTTCAGTTTACATCTGGACATTTTAAGAAATTTACCAAGAACTTTCCATACCCTTCTGATAGTAATTGGCTCAGTACCAAGAAAGAAGCATCTGCTGGACCTTGTGACTGTTCATCAACGCCTGTACCTCTTTCTCTTGGCAGGTTGTCAGTGGACCAGCCTCAACGGTTAAGTAGAAAAGAGAAAGAACAAAGGTGTTCCATGCATTTTCAAGGTGTTGTAGCAAGTGTATGGGATCTGTCCCTATACTGTGCACAGCTTTGCTCTACGTGTTTGTGGTTTTTTTCTTTCCTTGGTAAAACCTTTTTGATTTTTCAAGACTCTATCGTGCCGTCTCACTAATTGATTTAAGCCATTTCTCTGCAAGGGCTGGACCCTCAGAGGTATTGGGAGCCCAAATATCTCACCCAGATTTTTTCCTACCTTGTCAAAATTAGGGCTGACTCATCTCCTGTTCCAGCAGGAGTTTTCTCTGCCTCCCAGCCTTTCCCTCGGCTTTGCCTCCGAGCAGGTGACACGGACGACTTGTCCCAAAATCACGAAACCACGCCGTTGACAAAATGTTTTATTCAGACAGTGACAGACACAGAAAGGCCGGGGGGGTGTTGTTGGTTGTCAAGTTAAGCAGCCCTTTCACTGCAGCTCTTAACACCTATTGTGGTTGCCAGGCGCTGAGCAGCTCTCGGATGATCCCACATCATGGAGATGCAAAGTGACTTGACAGCTCCGGGGCGGCTCCTTACATCTGTTAGTGGAGCTTGGGAAGTTGGTGCTGGTTGCCGAGCCACGGGACTGCGTATCCAGCAAGGAATGACTGCTCCCAAGGCTCTGCATCTCTGGAAAATTGCCCCCACAGTCCCACTGTGCTGCTGGAGGAGCACAGTTCCTTTAATTCCTTCTGGGAGAGTTAGGGATGTTCAGCCTGGAGAAGAGAGGATTTCAGGAAAATTTTAGAGCCCCTTCCAGAACTTAAAGGGGCTCCTAAAAAGCAGGAGAGGGATTTTGGATAAGGACATGCAGTGATAGGACAAGGGGAAGGGCCTTTAAGCTGAAGGAGTGTAGGTTTAGATTGGATATTAGGAAGAAAGTCCTCCCTGTGAGGGTGGTGAACCCCTGGCACAGGTGTCCCGGAGAAATTGTGGATGTCTCATCCCTAGAAGTGTCCAAGGCCAGGTTGGATGGGGCTTGGAGCAACTTGGGATGGTGGAAGGTGTCGCTGCCCATGGCAGGGGAGTGGAACAAAATGCTTTTTAAGATCCCTTCCAACCCAAAAAATTCTTGAAGAACAATCCAGTTCCAACCCTCTGCTAGGAGCAGGGATATCTTCCATGAGACCGGGGTGCTCCAAACCCTGTTTAATCTGGCTTGAACACTTCCAACGCAGGAGAACTCAGGAGAAATTACCCAGGCAAGAAACAACACAAACTTACTCCATTGTCCACAAATAAACACATTACCACTGATTCCAGATGTATTCCCAAAGTTGTAACTTCTCTGAAAGCAAGAGGATTTTGACAGTCACAAGCTTCTAGCAACAGAAAAGAAAATGGGAATGAGTTCCTTGGGGACTGTGTTAGAACTATATTAATTAGCCTGGGAACAATTACATCTCTCTATTCACTGTGAGCTCCTGTTGCAAGGAAATATGTTTCTTGTAAAATATATTTTTCTTGATTTTGTTGTAATGACAGAAAATTGCTGTCCTGCAGGCAGGTGTATTCAGAAGGATTTATTTCCAGTAGGGATCCCAAGCACCAGAAACTTCCCAGAAACTTCTTAATAAGTTCCTCAGCTCTTTATTAAATGCGACTGATATTTTCCTGGGTTTATACTCTGCTGCCATCATCTGTGCTTTGCTCATATTGCAGCCTGCTTCCCACAGCACAGACCAAAATTCCTCTCCAGATTGTTTTCCCTGCTGCTGGAGAAGGCATTATTGATTTATCACCTTTCTAGGACATCGCTGTCACTGATTCCTCAGGGGAAGGGAGCCCCAGCATCTGCTTCGGGCAGTGCCCACCCCACTGATTGTCAGGACACAGATGGGATCGGAGCTGGGAGGATCCTTCAGACCAGCTCTGTGAAATCCCCACGGACCAGGTTTACCCATTGCCGCCTCAATTATTCCACAGTGTGAATGTTTTTCCAGCACAAAATTTTGCAGAATAGCCCAGAGAGAGCCAAAGTCAAACTCACCGCAAGGACAAGTCAGGGCAGGGCTCATAGCTGTAAATTAATTGACTTCTGGCTGTTTCATTCATTAGTTCAGCCAGAGGATGTGCAGTGGGTAAGGCTTTGCTCTCTCTAGCACAGAGAGGTTTCTCCCACCTCCCTTCTAATGGTTTCCTCAATGAAAGCCAGTGATTCACCCAAGCCCAGTGTGGGTTTTATCCATGTCACATCTGGGATGTAAAATCAGACCCAGGGGCAGCTGTCATTCAAGCAGAGACTGTTTGAACTCAAGGAGAGTCCAGCTGTGATTTATTGACGTCAAAAACCATCAGACTTTCATAAGAGACAGTCCCAGCATGTTTTCTGGGGAGGAAAATGAGAGGCCTCCCAAAAAATGAGTCCTAAACTCCACACATTTACAGGAGCTGCTGAATTCTGTGCAGGACTTCAGAGCTAATCCAACACTGTCCAAACAAAATGGAGAACCAGGCACAGGGAGAAAACAGCTGGATTCCCTTTTCCTGCAGCTGTTTCTTCCCAGTAGTCAAAACTAAAACTGAATTCAGCCAAAAATTCAGCCATATAAACCACTTTGAAAGATCTCACTGGACAGCACGGTCATGGTACTGAGCCTGTGAGGAACCAGTTTTCCTCCTCTCCCAGTTGTTGTTGAGGAAAGTTCATGGATGAAGATAAATTCTGGAGAAATCCTTTATTTCTAGAGAAAACAAGGGAAGAAAATACAATCAGTGGTCAACTGCCCTCTAAGCTCCTGCTGGGAGAGGAGCTCAAGGAAGGAAGAGAAAGAGAGAAAGGAAAAAAGGAGGAGGAGTGGAAGAGGAAGAAAGAGGGAAGAGAAAAAAGGGTAAGGGGAAAGAGAAGGACAAGGGGGAAGGAAAGGGGAAAGGGGAAAAGGAAGGGGAAAGGAGAAGGAGAAGGAGAAAGGAGAAGAAAGGAGGAAAAAGGAGGAAATAGGAGGAAAAAGGAGGAAATAGGAGGAAAAAGGAGGAGATGGCTTGGCAAAAGTGACAGGGTTTTGTTTCCTATTGCAACATATTTTCTTGTGAGACACAAAAGACTTGAGTCCTCATCCCTCCCTCCCTCCCCCCTCCAAAGTCCTTCACCACCAGGAATATTCCCCCTTTCCCTCCATTCCCTCAGTGTCTGATCCAAATGATTGCCAAGGGCAAGTTCTCAGCTTTCAACTTTACTCAGTCCCCGGGAGAAGCTGGACTTTGCAGTCACATTTTTTTGCCACCTCGTGGAGGTTCCTTAACAGGGAGATCGAGATAATTGATTTCTAGAAAAGGCTTTTAGGAAAGAAAAATGAAGTGTCACTATTTAGCAGAGGATAGAGAAGCACTTCCCGTCCTCCTCTCACATTCATTTTCCAAGCTCAAATGCCACCAGTTCAGCATCTCAAAAGTACCCTCAGGACCCACTAATTTAAGTAATGTGTGTCTGTAGTGTGACCTTGCAAGAAGATGAGGACTTAATGTCCACCTGTTGTGCTTGGAGAATGGAAGTCCCCAGTACCTGCTTTTTGCTCCAACACTGTTTAAATACAAAGCGATTATTTGTTATGAAAATTTGATAACGTTTTAATGCTCAAAAAAATAAATCCCATCTGTCTGATTCTCCCCAAGAGGAAGCGGAAAAGATTCATTAATAGAAATACATGGCATTTCTATGGGAAAAAATAGCTTTATTTATGTAACTAAGGGCAACCACATGAAATTAGAGATGACAAAAATTCAGCAGAATAACATAAAAACCATCCTAGAATTCTATTTATAATTTGAATTTTACCAGTGGGAACCCTGGGGTTGGAGTTGTTGGAAAGCAGTAGAGGAAGCACCAGACATCATTTATCCCAGGAAACCAAAGCTGCAAAGCAGACATTTGAGTGCCCACCACCTCTGGGCAATGGATAGATCAGGAAATCATGGAATCATAGGATGGTTTGATTGGAGGGGATCTCAAAGATCATCTCATTCTACCCCCATCCCAAGGGCAGGGACAACTGTCACTATCCCAGGGTGCTCCAAGCCCTGCCAAACCTGGCCTGGAACACTTCCAGGAATGGAGCAGCCTCAGCTTCTTTGGGAAAACTGTGCCAGGACCTCACCATCCTCTCAAGGAAGAATTTTTTTTCCAATATCCCATCTATCCATGCCTTCTGGCAGTGGGAAACCATTCCCCCTTGTCCTGCTATTCCATCCCTTCCAAGTCCCTCTCCAGTTCACTTGGAGCCTCTTTAGACACTGGAAGAGGCTCTAAGGTCTCCCTGGAGCCTTCTCTTTTCCAGGCTGGATATTCCCAGCTCTCCCAGCCGGTCCCCACAGGCTTCAGCCACCTGAGAATCTTCATTTGCCAAATTTACATCAGGCTGATGCTTTGTCCTCATCCCCTCAGAGTTCTCCTCTGGGACCCAAACCCTGGAGATCACATTTGAAATTACTTTTTTCCTGAGTTTCCAAGTCAGTGCCTTGCCAGACTTTGGGTTATGGCTCACTCACAGTCTGCAGTAATTTTGTCACAAGTGAAAAAGAAAATTTTTAGATTTTCTGTGAGAATAATCAGCTGATTATTTGTCTCTGCCACTGGTCCTGAATCTTTAAACTGGAAAGAAGGAAAAGAACCAAATTAAAATCCAAGAATCCTAAATCATTCATGGGATAGAAAAGCAGCGTTATGGGTTTGCAGGTGAAGAATCTCCCAAACTAATCAGCTTCAGCTTTCCTGCCATCAGCAACCCTGGCAGCCACGACCTTCAGAACCAGGCAGTGACCTTGTTAAAGAGGACATAGTGGCATTCTCCTCTTCCTGAGGGTCCATGGCTCTCACAGGGAAACCTAGGATTTCTGCTTGGGAAAACCTTTCCACCTATTTTGCACACAGAACAAATAATTTGGTTATTTACTGTCCCACTTGAAGGGGGGGGTTTCACACTTTTTAAAGAAGATTCCTCTCTTAGACCTCATCTCCTCTGATCCCTTGGCAAAATAACCTTTCCTGGGTTTTTCCTTTTCCCATGCTAGATTTAAAGCAGCCGGTGTGAAGCCATTTGTCAGCCTCTCCCGTCTCCACTGCAAAGTCTGAATGCAAATCAATAAATTATTCCAGTTCATTTCTCATGAAAGTAGCAGGCATCTCTCAGAGAACATCGTGTACAAGAGTTAATCAAGAGAGGCCAGAAGAACAGGGGGAAAAAAAAAAAAAAAGGAAATTATTTTTCTTGAGATCTGGGCTCAGGGAGGTGACATGAGATCAAGAGAGAAAGAATTCTGGATTGGCTTGGGTTGGAAGGGAACTAAAAATCAGTCAATTCCATTCCCTGCTATGGGCAGAGACACATTCCACTATCCCAGGTTGCTCCAAGTCCCACCAAACCTGGACTTGGACACTTCCAGGGATGGGGCAGCCACAGCTTCTCTGGGAATTCCATGCCAAGGTCTCACCACCCTCACAGAGAGGAATTCCTTCTCAATTTCTCATCTAACTTTTTCCTCTTTCCTTTTAAAACGATTCCCCTTGTCCTGTCACTGTCTGCCTATGTAAAATGTCACTTCTCTCTCTCTTTTTTTTTTTTTTTTTTTTTTTTTAATCCCCCTTTAATTAATCCCAAGGAAAACTTGTTCAGAAGAAATAAACCACAATGTGAATGGGAACAAAACCGGCAACTTGGGAGAGATTTCTTTAAAAGTGGACCAGACATTCTGATTACTGTAAAATTCCAGAACGTGCTGGGTTTTTCCATTTTGAAATTGAACAGCCCCTGAAATGCTGAAAACTTTGAACAAAGGCACCAGAACAGAAAACTTCAGGTGAAAGAAAAGGTTTGTTTCAGTGACATCAGAACACAGTGTTTTGCTTTTTGAGGTTTATTTCTGTGTTGAGTTGGTTTTTTTAGGTTCTTAAAATAAATTTTTCAGATAAAAGAATGGGATAAATTCCAAACAGGCAATTTCAGATGAAGGACTGAAACATTCTGTCCTTTTCAACATTGTAAAGAAATTTTTCAATACCTGACATTTGTTGCTGAAAATGGTGTTCTGTCTGTTGTTTGACTTTGACTGGAGCAGAATTTCACTTCTTCTTGAAGTCTGCCGAAGATTTTCTGCACCACACTAAAAATATGATCTCACTCTAACCTCCCACCTCTTTCCTTTACTTTCTTACACTTGACAGCTCCAAACTTTTGGAAAGTATTTGATGATCCAGGCTGGATAGGGCTCTCAGCAACCTGGTCTAGTAGGTGTCTCTGCCCATAGCTGAGGGCTGGGATAAGATGATTTTTAAGGTCCCTTTCCTCCTAAGCGATTCTATGATTTTGTGGTTGATCCTGAAAAGACATTTTATTCACGGAGCACAGAACTCCACTGGTCTTTATCTGCCACCTCCCATCATGTCTGTGCACATTTAGACACTCCCTGATCAGCATCGTCTGCCTGCTTAAGGCATTGCTTGAAAAACAAAATTAAATTAAACCAGAAAATTCCTTGCCAAAAAAAAAAATAAAAAAGAAAAACAAAAAAATGTGTAGTTCTTAAAAACAGGAGTCTTTGTGTTCAGAAGATAAAGCATCAAGGCTAAAATTACCTCCCTGTGGTGGGGAGAGGATGCAGATTTAGAGAGGTGGTTAATGGAAATGTTGTATTTTCCTTAGGGGATACTCAGCAGAGGATGGTGATCCATAGATCTTCCTTTGGCTGTAATTTCCAAGCTCAGAGCAGAGATCAGGACATTTGCAAGGGAGGTCTTGCCTTGTTCAGGGTGATGCGTTGAGTTATCGCCCACCCAGCACCTGATTCCACCCCGCATGCTGCCCACGAGGGGCTCAAAGACTCACAGAGGTCACCTGGGTTTCAGGAATTTGTGTAGAGAGGGATTTTACACCACCCTGAGCTGTGGCAGCAGAGCTCAGCCTGGGTTTAGGCAGCAGGGTGCTGTCCCAAGTCCCTGGGTGGTTTTTGGCAGCCGTGGGGGCAATCACCAATCCATCACAAGATGAAGCCTTATGGGTAAGTTTGCTTGAAAGAGGGGAGGTTCACATGGGCTATTAGGTAGAAATTCTTCCCTGTGAGTGTGGGGAGACCTTGGGCTGGGTTGCCCTGCCCTGTTTTGAAAAGACAGGTGTCTGTTAAGGAAGGCAGGAGCCTCCATGGAAATGAAGATTGTAAACCTCCTTCCTCCAAATAATTATAATTTTGAAATTAAGGGGCTCTCAGGCAAAGACATGGGAACAGGAATAACAGCTCTACACTGCGAAAATTAAAATAAAAATGTAGGAGTAAAAAAACAAACAAACAAACAAAAGGAAACACTTACAGAGTCAGAATACAACCTGACACCCTGTTGGTCAGGGTGTTGGTAGCAGTTCAATCAAGTCCTCTTGGAGTGACAGACGTGGTTCTGTTGAAGCAGAGATGATCCTGTAGAAGGGTGAGTTTTCCTCTGAAGGTCCAGTGGGGATGAGATGTGTCCAGTTTCCCTCTGGGAATCCAGTGGGAACAGGCTGTCCTGGTGTTTTGAAATTCAGGTTTTATCCAGGTAGGAATGCTTGGCTCCTCTCCCTGGGTGGGGCATCTCCCAGTGGGATGATGTAATTGTATCAGCCATGCAGTGAGCCTCGATGGCCCATTGACAGCAGATATCCCCTGGAGGGAGGATGGATGGTGGAAGAGATAAAGAACACTGCCCCAGCTGGTTTTAACAGCTGGTAATAGAACACACACTTTTGGTTACATCCTGCATTGCAGCCTAAGACATGACCAGGGAAGTTTTGGCTGCCTCATCCCTGGAAGTGCCCCAGGCCAGGTTGGATGGGATTGGATCAGCCTGGGATAGTGGAAGGCGTCCCTGCCCATGGAAAGGGGTTGGAACTGGGCGATCTTTAAAGCTCCTTTCCAACCCAAACCATTCCATGACTCTCTGGCACCAAGAGCAGGAATCTAATTTGGGGTGAGATCCACCAAGCCCTGACCACCACTGCATTCCTCCTCACTGACTGTACTCAAATGAGAACACCCAAATTAGATGACTCTGCTTATCACCCTCTCCCCTGATATCCAAGGTGCTCACAGGGGTACAAGGAGCAAAACCTGGCTCCAAACTCCAGAATCAGGGGCTGACAAAGTGAACTGTCTTCATAGGATTAGGGTCTTGCCAAGTTATATCAGCCCTAGCATAATTCACCAGATCCTCATGATGCCTTGGGAAGGCTGACCTGGAACAGACACTGGACAGAGCTGGAGAATAAAGTAGGTATTTATTGAAAGGCCTTTAGGGTTCACCTTGGGCAGGACAAGAGCCTGGCCAGGGCTACACCCAAAGCGGACTTAAAATTGTCACAAAATGGTCACGAGGTTTCACATTTTTGTAAGTTTTGGTCCATTGCATATTGGGGTTTAATTGTCCAATTACAGCTCAAGGTTGTGAGGTCCCATCCTTGTTTTCTCTCTTCAGCCCACCCTTGTTTGTGCTTTTGGGCCTGAAAGTTGTCCTTGGTGTCCAGCAGGAAAAGGATTTGTTTTGTCTCCCTACTCTGTGAAGAGAGCTGACTGACACTGAATAGGAGGCTCAGAACTGCACCCCTGGGCAGCACAGAATCTGAAATACATGAAAGGTAAAACTTAAGGCTTCACAGGAACTGAAAGCTCAGCATTCTGGTGGCATATCCCAGAATGGTTTGGGTTGCAAAGGACCTTTAAAGATGATCTCATTCCAAGCTCCTACCATGGTCCAGGTTTCCATTTGACCAAGTCCCTCAGAGCCCGGTGAGTTTTCTTTGCTTTCCTTGTTTTGTTTTCTTTTCCTAGACTTCCAATTTCCAAAGGGTCTGGTCCAGTGAAGGGAAGGAGAAAAAGATCCTCAGAGGGTTAGGACATGGTGGTGACAGTGCAACAGCACTGACACCCATGTCCTGCATTAAAACACCACTTCCTAAGGCAATTGATAAAGGAGAGCATGAACCCAGCCTTGAATTTGAGCCTGTTTGTTGCAGATTTTCTGTCCCTGGTGGAATTCTTGGGGTCGCCTGTGCAGGGAAGGAATTGGACTTTGGAAATTGGATGATTGGACAGTTGGACAATTGGATCTTTGTGAGTCCCTTCCAACTCAGTATATTCCATGATTCTATAATTCTGTCAGCTGCTGGGAATGCAGAAAAAACCTCTCTGAAGTGATATTGTGCAGTAATTGTTCATCTTGTTTAACCCTGCCAATTTCTCATGACCTGCAGTTAAATATTCCAGCACGAGCTCATTACAGCTTTCCTACTAATTATATCTCCTTGCAGACCTCCTACCAGCCAAATCTCAGGAGCTGGAAGCACTCAAACTTGTAATTTTTTTCCCATTCTACCTTTCTTTGGATTTCCTCTGATATTTTCTTTCTGCTCCTGTGCACAAGCCCTTAAAGCCATTCCCACACTCTGAAGTCCGACTCCCACTTGCTTCCTCAACTCAGATTAAAAGTTTTCTCCTGTTGCTTTCTGCAGCAAATGCTGGTTTAACTCAGTGCTCAGATCAGTTTGTGACAGGCCTTGACAATTTTGAGGGAGAAGGGAAAGAAAGAGAAAGAAGAAGAGAAGAGAGGAGGGAAAAGAAGTCTTGTAAAGATTAGTTTCTCAAGGGGGAACTAAAAACAAAAAAACCCTCACTCTGGAGAGAAAGTTTAATTAAAAAGAGCAGAGTTTTTAATTACCAGGGAAATCTACTTGAATGATTCATTTGCATAATCCCGAAGGCAGTGGGAGAACAGGCAGGAACAAGATAAGCTTTCTTTACAATCCTTCTCTTGCTTTTCCCTATCTCTTCAAAAATGACTCTGATCCTTCACTGCTCCTCTCGCTCCTTCCCTGCTGCATTGTTCTTACATCTGATGGCACATCTTGGCCTCTGGCTGCTCCTGCTTGTTTGGCTCTTCCTTTGTTCTGGGATGATCCATTTTGCTACAAATCCTTCCCCTTTCCTCTTTTGGGATTGTCCAGGGGAGATGAACCCATCCCTGCCTCCTCCTCCCACGGCATCCAGACTCTGCTGAATGTCAGAGCACCAACCAGGGGTGAGTGTCACCACTTGGTGACGTTCAGAGTGAGAACAGAGAGAAATCTGGTAGCAGAGGAGGTGGCCAGGAGGTCAAATTACATAGAGCCAGCTTTGGAGGTCAGCAAAGGAAGGGCCAATAAGCCAGCACAGCCAAGGCCACCACAAAGCCAAGTCCCCCAGTGTCACACCCACACATCTTTTAAATCCCTCTGGGGGCATGACTCAGCCACTTCTCTGGGCAGCCTGTTCCAGGGCTTGAGAAGCTTTTTGGAGAAGAATTTTTTCCAAATCGTAGCAACATTCAGGTTGGAAAATCCCTCTAGGATCATCAAATCCAACAGTTCTCCCAGCACAGCTGAGCCCACCACTCAGTCACGTCCCCAAGCCTCACAGCTCCACATCTTTTAAATCCCTCCAGGTATTGTGATTCAGCCACTTCCCTGGGCAGCCTGTTCCAATGCCTGACAACCTTCTTGGGGATGCACTTTTTCCTAATTTCCAATCCAAACCTCCCCTGAGGCAACCTGAAACCTTTTGTTTTCTTTTGTCCCATCACTTTTTACTTGGGAGACACTTGGTCAGTGGTCAGTCCTGTCCCATCCAATCTCCTACAAGATGAAAAGGAGGCTTGAAATCAGCTTTTATCTCCAAGTGTGATGGCTCACATGATTTTGATCCATGTTACTGACTTGCTACCCACTGAAAGGCTCATTCCTTTTGCAACAAGCTGGAATCCAGGGACAAAAGCCTCACACTCTGCCCTGCCACTGGTAAAATGTCACTTCACACACATCTGGCCTGCACCTCTCCGATTTCAGGGGGTCGTGGTCCAGCAAATCAGGAGATGGAAAAAGCCATTTTATATCCCAAGTGAGGAGGGATTGTCCTGCGGATGGAGGAATGTCTCACTCATCCCCAAGGCAGACCAGGAGCTATTTTTACCTGCCTGTAGAGGGCAAATTCCATCAAAAGACAGACGTCTGGGCTCTCCCCACATGGCCATGGCCATGTTCACCGCACAGCCCAGGGCTTGGGGAAGTGGAGAACACCAGGCCGCCCTCAGAGTTCCTCCAGACAAATCTGGATTTGAGCATGGGCACAGAAATCAATACCCAGCCGGGAGAGGTGTTCAGCTCTCCTGAATCACAGCCCTTCTCCCCTGGATGACCCTTTTTTCTCCCTCAGTGCCTGCTGAGCTGCCTCATCCCTCCCCTGCTCTGGGAGCGTTGCAGGTTTTTCCTTACAGCAGCACTTGAAAAGGTCTTTTATTGGTGCTGCTTTTGAGCCTCAGCAGCGAGAAAATTGATGGGAACAGCGCGGTTGTCCGACCTTTCCAGGCTTCCTGACATCCTTGGCATTACCGTGTGTTTGGGATGCTGGGAACCAGGAAGAGTCAGGAGACAACAACCTGTGTCTGGACCTGAAATGTGAGAGAGAGAGAAAAAAAAAAAAAATTAAGAAACAGCGAAAGGAGCAAATGTAAGTCCCAAAATAAAGGGTTTTTTAGTTTTTTTTTTTTAAGGAAAACGAAAGCAATAAAGGAAAAAGTACAGCTACAGAGATGTGCAGGGAATATTGTTCAGTTGTATGCAGGGAGACTAGCTCTGTTGAAATCAGGATATCACGACACTCTGATTTGGTGACAATTTATCCCCTCCAGCCCCTCCTGACCCACAGGATGGAGGTGTGGGGAGTGCCAGCTTGATGACTGTGTCTTTAGGCTGATGGATGGGATGTGGAGCACAGATTTTTTGTGTTTAATTAAGCTGAGGGGGTGACAGGCACCACAGGAAACCTCCAGAAAATTGATTTTTTCCTCACATATCCACCCACACAGGAACTGTTGTGTGCAGATGCCTGGAGGGTGTATTTTGGGGGATCTGCCTGTGTTTTCTTTGTCTGCTGAACTTAAAACCAGACAAGGTTTGTGGAAATACCTAATGCTTCTTCAAAAATTATTGTAGTATTCTATATTTAAATTACATTTTGGGTCTATTTTAGGCATTCCAGGGATGTTGCATCCTTCAAAGTGCTCAAGGCCATGAGGACTAGGTCTAGGGGAAGGTTCCCTGTCCCTGGCAGGGCAGGTGGAACAAAAATGAGCTTTCAGGTCTCTTCCAACCGCATTCTCTGTGATTCTATGATTTCATAATAAATTTTATATTGAATTTGAAGATTCATACTCATCCACAGAAAACAGAGTGCTCAGAGACCTCTGTTAGTGGTGTGCAAGTCCAGAGTGAGTGGGTTTGGGGAAAAGTGTGGCTATTTTGAGGAAACAGGGATATTTCAGCCTGTGAGAAGCTCTGAGCTTGCTGTAAGCACTGAGTGTGTGTGTTTGTGTGAGTGCAGGGAGCCAGGATGAATTTTTCCAGGCTGTGAGGGGGAGGCACAAGGCTCTGAGATCTCCATTTCTGCTGTGAGCAGCACACTGGTGTAACAGCAAATGGTGAGTTTGTGCAGAAAACAGGGATTTATCCCTGCCCGAGCATGCTGCAGGTGTGCAAAGAGCCAGCACAGGCTGTTTGTGCAAGGATTTGTGTGTGATGGATGCAGCAGAGGGGAGGGAGGGAGTCTCCCCACCTTCACTCCCTCTTGAGACCATTCCTAATATCCAGTCTCAGTTTGAACAGCAAGCACTGCTGGAAAAGGCAATAAAAAAAGGGGAAACAAGGGAAATTTCACCTTCCTGGAAAATATCAGCTGCCAAAAGTGCACTGCACCCAGAAAAGTGTTGTAGGGACATCAGATCCTGCACCCAAAAGCAGATGCTGGAAGTATTAATGCTATTAATGCTATTAATGACTGTGGAAAATCAGGGATGAGGATCCAGAGGGGAGCTGGGAAAGTTGTTAGTGGTGTAAGGAGGCTCACTGCCGATCCTTCCAAACGCCCAGAGCTACAGCTCGGGTACCAGAGCTCATGTTTTTAGCTCTCCAAGGCCATTCCACAATTCCCCCAGTCCAGTATGATCCAAAAATTCATCTAAATCTATCTCCCTGTGACTTTTTCTGTCTTGCTAGCTCTTCCTTTCTGCTCTCCCTCCACCTCCATCCCATGGCAGCCTGCTCTGCCTCCCTGCAATGCAGACAAGAGATCTCCTCCCTCAGACAGGTGTTTCACCAGGCAACTCACACATTAAAGGCTTCAAACTCCTTTCCACAAAATCCCAGAATGGTTTATCTTGGAAAAGACATGGAAAATCTTCTGATCCCACCCCTCTACCACGGGCAGGGACACCTTCCACTATCCCAAGTTGTTCCTGTCCAGCCTGGCCTTAAACACTTCCAGGGATGGTGCAGCCACAGCTTCTTTGTCCAAAAAAAAACAAATTCCATTGCCTGTTCTGTGTCAGTGAAGAGGATGAACAGGTAACAAGGGATGAGACAAACACCCCCTGAGGTGTATCCCATGTATTCCCTTTCCCTGGGAAACCAGTCTGGAAATGCAGCCAGCCACAAGTGACGTTTTGTAATGAACCGAGTGAGTGGTTAAACATATGAATTGAAATAAAACTGAGTGAGTGGTTGAACATATGAATCGAAATAAAACTATTTCAAACAACCCCTCACCAAGCTGCCTATTGCAGGCTCAGCACTCAGGACTGCAGACTTCTGGAATTACTGATCTCTGGGCAGCTCCCTGTTCTGACAGGGTTCTGCCACTCCTGACATCAAACCTCATCTCCAATGCCCCAGAGATAAAAAATCTCCCCTGTAGAATTAAATAGGAGATAATTCATTGGGCATGTCCTGGGGTGGCCCTTTCACTGTCACGGGCCAGCTGTGCTGTTAACAAGCCCCTGCAGAAATTCCAGCAGCTGATCTGAGCTCTCTCACATCCTGCTGCACTCCGCTGATGTTAAACTGCAGCAGAGAAACATGGAATGGGTTGGAAAGGATCTTAAAGGTCATGAAAAATTCTCATCCACCCTCCACTGGGCAAAACACGGCTGCAGTCACCTCCAAGAGTGCCCACAAAAGGGATTTTGTGAACTCCTACCAGTTCAGGACAGTCAAACACAAATATCCCAGATTTATCCTGGGAGAATTGGGCAAGGAAGCCCAAAGGAAGATGGTTTCATGTATATAAGCAAAAATAATAATAAAAAAAAAAAAAAAAAAAAAAACAAAACAAAACAAAAAAAAAAAAAAAAACAAACTTGAGACAGCTAAATATCACTTTTCATTGAGTGAGGGGGAATTTCTAGGCAGGAACTCAGCACTCCCTGCTCTTCACTCAGGATTTGGCTTTCCATGAGCACATTCCTCATGGAGACAGGGAGCAGAGGAAAGGCCTCACCTCTCAGCGTTCATTCAGCTGCCAAATCATGGGAATATGAAATGCTTGGGGTTGGGAGGGACCTTAAAAAACATTTAGTTCCATAACCTGTTAAATATATAAATAAAGCTCATCAGAGTGCCACAGTTCGGGCAAGACGATCCATGAAAGTCTCAAACTGATGTCGTGTGGAACAGGAGAAATGAGATGGCAATTATCAGCTGCTGATGGCAATTATCAGCTGCTGATGGCAATTATCAGTTTCTAAGCCTGAGCATCAATTCTACACAAAATAGTGAGGGGGGAGAAAAAGAAAAAAAACAAAAAAAAAAAAAAAAAAGGCAGCTAAATGATGCAATCAATAAAGAGCCAGAGGGTCAGAACACAATTAATGTCAGTCAAGGTGATTATAGGAGGGAGCCTTGTCAAGCCAGCCTGATCATGTTTCTGAGGAGATAAAAGGTTGGTGATACCAGGAACAGGCTCACTGTGAGACTTTTCTACTGGGTTTGATTCATTTCCAACAGTCATATTAAAAGAACAAAAAAAGGAGAGAAATATAAAATATCAAATCAATTAAAGGTGGTCAAATGGCAGACCTCAGGAAGAACTTGCCAGTGGAAAATCATCGCTGATGCAGGTTCTGCAAGAAGTTTTCAGCATCGTTGTCAGTGATTTGGGGAGAAGAATAAAATCACTGCTGACAGCATTTCTGAAAGGTGATGATTGCCTCTGAGTAGGGCAGAGGGATTCCACAGAGATATTGGAATTTGGGGAGAAACTGGGCTGAGATGATTCCAGTCAGTCCATCTGAATGCCAACTTTTATATTCAGAACCAAGAAATGAGGCTCAACTTATCCGAAGTCCTTCCGGTACCTGAAGGGAGCTGACAAGAAAGATGCGGAGAGAACATTCACTGGAGTGTGGATTGACAGAACAAGGGGGAATGGCTTCAAACTGACAGGGTGTGGATTTAGACTGAATATCAGGAAGAAATTTGGGATGTTGAGGCCCTGGCACAGGTTGCCCAGAGAAGCTGTGGCTGCCCCATCCCTGGAAGTGTCCAAGGCCAGGTTGGATGAGGCTTGGAGCAACCTGGGACAGTGGAAGGTGTCCCTGACCATGGCAGGGAGTTGGAACTGGATGATCTTCAACATCTTTTCCAACCCAAACCATTCCAGGATTCTCCCAAAACCAAAGCTAACTAGGGAAGTTTTCATGAAGGGAATAAAATGCAGAATCTAAATATTACCTGTGGGTTTTTTCTAGAAAACCTCTGCTTCCTCTGCTTGTTTCTCCTCATAGCACAAAACTCACATTTAATCCTGTAAGGGATCAGATCCCAACTCCCCAAGGACTCTTCATGCCATCACCTTCCTTTCTATTTTTTATCCCAAAGCAGATGCTCAGGACACTCTTCTGTGTGGGTTCTTTCATCCCAGGATACTTTCCTGAGTGTATTCCTCCATTTCATCACAAACAAAAGCTGTTACTTCGCAGGAGGTCCACGTGTGACCCATCTTCAAAAGTTCAGGATGAAGAAATAAACTGCAAAAAGGGCTCGTTTGTGCTCTATTTAACTTCCAGTGAAGTGATGATGATGGCTCAAAGCTGCCTCCCAAACAGTGTCTGCAGCCCCTGAGCCAAATGCCAGCCAGGAAGAGAAATCTCCAGGAAAGGAGCAGACAAACATTGTCTTTTATAGCTTGGAAACAGCTGTTCCTGCCTTTGGGCCCGCACACTCAGGACTCACTGACCTGGTTTACCCAGCCCTTGGTTTCTGGTTTATATCCCCGTGTCTGCTGATAATTCATGCACTTCTAATTGTTATTTAAACTCAGTTAAAGTGGATATTGGTAATTAATTATCTCTCGCCTTGCTGAAACAACTGCACTGCCAGTAGAAATAGTGAAAGTGGAGACAAATTATGCAAATTCTTTAGTGAAAATGATTAGACAGGGGGGTTGTTTTATTTTTATTTTGTTCTAGGAGGCTTTTTGAGGGTTTTTTTTGAGCTTGTTCCTTTTTTGCTCCCAGCACTGAACTTTCTGAACCTCTGAAACACCAACTTGGCATCTTTTCTTCAAACAGCTTTGCAAAGAGGATAAAGATGGAAATAAAGAGACATATGGTGCACATGAGCCTAATTCATGCAAAGTTGCTTATCCTGGGCAGATGGAAATGGATGTTTGAGTGCCTTGGCCGGAAAGATGCCTTAAAACTCACCTTCTTTTTATTTTCCCTTTGTCATCAGCCAGGATAATGAGCAGCTCCAAGGCAACTTTTCTTGCTGCTCAGACTCTTGTGCAAATTAATTTTGCAGCTGTGTGTCTTCCTCAGCCCTTTTCTCCTGAGTTTGGGTGACAGATTTATTTCTTGAATGGCAGCAAATGCAAAGCACATCCAAATATTCCCAGTGTTAATGAGGAAGGGGTTAATCTGATCTGGGAGACAAAGGGAAAGGGGAAGGAGAGGCAAAAATGTGTTTGGGACTTCCCCACCACCCAATGGGACCTGCAAAACTCACTTATGTTTCTCTTTTTCCTCCTTTCATGTCTTAATATCCTGTCTGAAAATACAAGCCTGCCCTAGGCACGGCTCATGTCAAATTATTGACTGCCTGGAGCTTGGGGGAATTCATAAGAGATTCATCACTTCTTTCTCTTCTTTTCCCCTTTTTTTAAAAAAAAATCTGTTCTCTTTTTTCTCTCATCCTTCTTTCTTTGCATCACTGATCCATCAGACATTGATCTTCACATAAAGGTGCAAAGTGAGTCAACAGACTCCTGCCACATTTTTATTAAGCAGCTCTCCACTGGGAATCAAAAGACATCAGGTAAGAGAGAGTGTTGCCAGTATCCTGAAATAACATCCCCCAAAACCCTTCTCTGAGTTTGTCTGGATTTTAAGACCCCAAAGTAGTTCAAGCCTTGAGAAGGATCAAGCGGTGTCTGGTTTTATAAATCCCTGATTAAAACTTTAAACTGAAAGGGAACAGGTTTAGATTGGACATGAGAGAGGAATTCTCCCCTGAGGGTGGTGAGGCGCTGGGACATGTTGTCCAGAGAAGCATCCAAGGCCAGACTGGATGGGGATTGGAGCAACCTGGGATAGTGAAGGTGTCCCTGTCCATGGCAGGGGGCTGGAATGAGGTGATCTTGAAGGTCCATTCAAACCCAAACCATGATTCCATGATCTTTAATCATGGTAGCTCAGATATCTGGATAGGATTTTGAGGAACCAAATCCCTCAAGGAGAAAATACTTTCCTGCTTTATCTATAACTCATCATTTTATGTATTCTCCTCTGTTTAGAGGCCTAAAAGTATTTGATCAGCTTGTGCAAACAGGATTTTGTGGAGTCATATTTGGAAGGGACCCACAAGGATCACTAAGTCCAACTCCTGGCCCTGCATGGACAAGCCCAAGAATCCCAACTTGAGGCTGAAATGTTGCCCAAACACTTGTTGAACCCATTTTCCCTTCTGGTGAAAAAGGAAAAGTCAAATTATTAACAAATCAATAAATGTGGGGTTTTTTGAATATATGATATTCAATGGAATATAAAGTCAAATACTGAATAGTGATCAGTTCAGTGGAAAAGTCCCAACATTCTCTGCAAATTCCAGCACTGTTTTTATGGTTTATCCTGCACAGCAGATGTCCTCACCCCAAAGCTGCTTGGATTTTTCAGGGATGAGAGTGTGGGGCTCATTCTTCTCCTACTGGCTTTTGTTTTTACACCCCAGCTTTTGAAATTCAGAGGAAAAGCATTTCCTAAATGTGAGCACAGCTGGAATTTCCACTACAAGGTAAGAAAAACTAAGGAATTTATAGAGAGGGGTTTGTGCACCAGGCAGATCCTCTGGGATTGAGTTGGAGGCGATGAATTCTTCACTATTAATGTCCTTATTTTCTCAAACTATCAAACCAATGTAAATCCCTTTCCACTGCTGGCAGCACTGGAGTTGGGAAAATGTGGAACACGGCAGCAGCTCCTTGAACGTCCTTCAGGATGTGGCTTTGTTGCAACCACAGTTGTCACCTGCACTTGAGGGAGAAGATGATGGATTTGTTCATCAGCTTCATAATTCTGATGTTATTGAAATTACACCTGCAAAGGACAAAGAGAGCTGGGTTAGGAGTTTGTGCCTTTGACTTGTTCACAAGGTCCTTGAGCTGGCACAGTTCTGCTGAAATTCCTCCCAGCTCACACATTTTCCATGGATCTGTCTGTGTCACATAGAAAAGGACAGAAAATACATCCTCAAGTGCCATATCCACACTTCTTTTGAACACTTCCAGGCGTGGTGAGTTCACCACTTCCCTGGGCATCTTGTTCCTATGCTTGACAACCCTTTCCATGAAGAACTTTTTCCTAATATCCAATTTTAATCTCTCCTGAAGAAAATTCCAGTCATTTTCACAGGACACACCACACTTGAATTTTGAAATGCTGTACCAGCTTCTCCCACAGTTCAAAGGAGGAGGAAGTAGAATTTTTTTTCCCCCACAGTCCCCTCAAATGATTGAGGTCTCATGGCTTGAAAAGCTGTGGCTCCCTGCTGCCCAAGGATGCAAAGGCAGAGCAAGTGATTCCAGGATAAAGAGTGGAGAATGAGAAGAACTCTTTAGGAAAACAACAGAAGAGAGGGGAAAAAACCTCGCAGACAATGTGAGATTTTCAATACAGCTCTTCAAAGACCTCTGCCATCATCCTCAAATCTCCCTCCTCCGCAGAGTAGTTATTTCAGCACAGATTCATAGAATCATGGAATTATTAAGGTTGGAAAAGACCCCTGGGATCACTGAGTCTCATCTGTCACCTCCTTGTCACACAGTGAGTGCCACATGCAGTTATTTATTAAACACCTCCAGGGATGGGGACTCCACGACCTCCCTGGGCAGCCCATCCCAAGGTCTAACAGCTTTCCATGAAGAATTTCCTCCTGAGAATTGAATCCTGAGATCTACGACACCATCAAATATTTGTGGGTTTGAGGAGATCCAGCAATGAAAAATATTTTTTTAAGTTGACACTTAAAAAAATGCTGAAGTTGGACTTTAAACAGATCAGGACAAGCGGGAAGGGCAACCAAAATCTTGAAAATGACAAATGAAATGGAGACAAGAGGGAAACTTAAGGCACTGGAATTACCCACATGGCTTGGGCATATTCAATTTCTTCCGTTGCATTTCCTAGGAAAATAAATATCTTATTCCCGTGTTCTCAAGAGTTTAAATCAATGCTGGGACTAACTTGAACTGACATGGAGTCATATAGGGAACATCAGCATCGTGCCTTTGCTCTGGGCTGAGGGGTTGCCTAAGCCCAGGTGATGGACAGCAAGGATTTGTGTGGGATAACCCAGCCTGTGTTTGAGCTTTGATCCTTAGGAATGGAAGATTTTCCCAACAAGATGTTACATGTGCAACTGTCCCAGGAGTTTGAGCAGATCAAACCATTACAAACCCTCTTTCTTCCCAGCTCCAAAGCCTTTGGTTTCTCTCCAATCTGCCTTTGTTTTGAGCAAAAATACAAGATTTGTCCTTGGAGCTGGAAACATTCCCTCCCTTCCCAGTCATTTGGTGTGAGCTGGTATCCAAGGTTATTTTGATTTTTTTTTTTCTGATGATGATAAATCAGAGAAAGCTGTTGGTGGGGAAACCTCTTTGTCTGGGTACAATAAAGGAAGGAGCTCTTGGCTGCCATTTGCCCTCTGGCATTTTTCTGTGGTAGAAAACAAGGAAGAGAAATGAGCGCAGCCTTTGGATTGGAGCAAACCCTCATCTTCCAGTCAAAGCTGCTTCCCGTGGCTCAACTTTTCAGCTTTTGCCAGGGGGTGAATGTAACAGCCTGTTCCTTTTTTTCCCCCTCCTGAGACTTCCCTGGAGAACAGCTCCTTGGAGCCCCTGGTTAAAAATAGATGTGGTTTGCAGAGGCAATTTGGGTTCCGGCAGCCCTTCTGCAGGGAGGGCTCAGCGCCCTCTCCGTGTGTGCAGCTGGTTTTTCCTCTTGGAACATCACACACACCACGAGTGGGATAATCCCTCATCTCACCAGGACTACTACAGCTTGTAATCATGGGGATGCAGGATGAGTAAAAACAGCACTCTCCTCTTTGGAGTCATGTTGGAAAATAATTGTACTAATTCTCCATCCCAGGCAAGGTTAATTAGTGTTGCATCTCCTTCCACACCTCCAATTTTTTTCTCCAGGAAAACAAGCTAATCTTTATGGGAATTAAAGGTGTTTTGGTCCCCAGTGGAGCAAAAGGTGTCCTAGCCTTGCTTTGAATTGGTGGGATTATTCCTTGGGGAGATACTTGTCAGGGCCAGTCCTAGAATTGAGCAGAAGAAACAGCCTTTGGAAGTCACACAGGGTCGTACTTCCCATGAGAATTCCCAGACCTGGAAATCTATCTGGAACAAAGTGATGAAGAGCAGCTGAAGGAGATGGGGATGGATGTCCAGCGTGGAAAAACAGAGGATCAGGGCAGACTTTATCACTCTCTACAACTCCCTGACAGGAGGGTGCAGCCACGTGGGAGTTGGTCTCTTCTCACAGGGAACAAATGACAGGACAAGGGGAAACAGCCTCAAGGCTGTTTCAGGTTCAGGTTGGATATTAGGGAACATTTCTTCACTGGAAGAGTGGGTAAGCATTGGGAACAAGATCCTCAGGACAGTGGTGGAGTCACCATCCCCCAGAAGTGCCTGGAAAAGGAGCAGACCTGGCACTTTGCCATATGGTTTATTGGATATTGAGGCACTCAGTCAAATCTTGGACTTGATGAACTTGGAGGACTTTTTCCAACCTTAACTATTCCATGATTTCCCCTGTCCCACAACACCAACTCAAATTTGTCATTAAACAGGGCATTGCATTACTTGCCCTCACAGTTTCTCTCATTGTTAGTCTTTTTTGTCATTCAAACCCATGAAATAGTTTGAGCTTATCCCGTATTTCCTTTTTATTCCCCTTTTTTTTTTTTTCCAATTTTACCCTCCACGTCTCTGCCTGGAAGAACAATTTGCAGCCCCAACACAAGAGAAGGGTGAGGATTCACAGAACTCTCTGAGCACTTTTAAGACGCATTTATTATCCCCAAACCCAGTTTTGCTCCTAATGAATTCCTGTGTCACAAATCCGAATGCCAGCCATGCTTCCAGGGAATCAGGCTGCCATCCATCACTGCTTAATCTGTCCTTAATGGGCAGCACGTGAGGAGCAGCCACCAGGAGAAGAGGGGACATTAATGGGACAGCAGAGATAAAATGGGGGAGGAAAGCTGAAAAGCCTCATTAGGTGCATGGGCAGCCCAAGGAGAGTTTTCTTTTAATATCTCTGCTTTCTGTCAAGGCTGGAACATCTCTCACAGTGAGGTTTCAAGTCACCCACATATGCTCAGATTTTGTGAGAAAAGGCTCTTTTTTTTTTTTTTTTTTTTTTTTTTTTTAAATAGCTGAGGAATATTTGTGCAGCCATAAAAGAAAGGAATATTTTATAGCTTTTATTAAAAAAGGTCTGTACTTGAGATAAAAGACAGGACAGCAGACGATGCCAAATGACTTGGCAAGACCTGAAGCTGTTCCAAGTCTGGCCACTGCAAAGCTTTGCTAAATCGAGCAGGGGGAAAGTTTCAAATCTGCAGTTCTTCCTGCTGCAGGTAAAGATTTATTGGATGTTAAATATCTGTTCAGTGTTGGGGCTCACTGTGGCCCAAAGCCATCCATGCTTTTACAGGCCAAAGGAGGGAAGGGGATGGTTCCACTTCACTTTTCCTTACTGGATTTCCACTTCCATCATCTTGTTTCAGCCTCTCTCACATCCCCTGTGTTGCTCCAAACCCTGTCCAACCTGGCCTTGGATAATTCCAGGGATGGGGCAGCCACAGCTTCTCTGGGCACCCTGTGCCAGGGCCTCCCCACCCTCACAGGGAAGAATTTCTTCCTAATATCCAAATCTACCTCCTCTTTTAGTCTGAACCTGTTCCATGCTCAACCTTTTATCCAAGGAATTCCACAGAGGCTGAGGAAAAAGCAGGGCTGTAGGATGATATCTCTGCACTGTGTCCCATTGATTAAAGTCTGACCTTCTCATTTTCCCCTTTCCTCAGATGGTTTTCCTTCCTAGAGGCAGAACTGCACAACTTCTCTTCTCTTCTCTTCTCTTCTCTTCTCTTCTCTTCTCTTCTCTTCTCTTCCTCTTCTCTTCTCTTCCTCTTCTCTCTCTCTCTTCTCTTCTCATCTCTCTTCTCTTCTCTTCTCTTTCCTCTTTCTCTTCTCTTCTCTTCTCCTCTCTCTCTTCCTTCCTCTTCCTCTTCCTTCCTTCCTCCTCTGCTCTTCTCTCCTCTCTCTCTCTCCTCTCCTCCTCTCCTCCCTCCTCTCCTCTCCTCTCCTCTCCTCTCCTCTCCTCCTCTCCTCTCCTCTCCTCTCTCCTCTCCTCTCCTCTCATTTCAGATGGTGCTTTGGTGTTATTTCAGTCTAAATCCTCCTTTTGGGGAGGCTGTGTCTAAGAATAAAATTGAGAGGGCAGTTTCCATAACAAAATATGTTTATGGGTGTTTTTTGAGGTCTTTTATTGACATGCTTAAAGTTTTATGGTTGGATTAGGGATGTGGTTTATTTTTTTGGTTGTTTGTTTGGATTTTTGGTTTGTTTTATGCAAATTTTGCCATGTTCAATACAATCATACAATCAATTCATACATGAGAATAAAAATAGAGTCAAAAAGTAAAACTATTTCTGTTGGAGCCATTACCAGGCAACAGCTTCATTTCACAAGTGGTCCCAGTGGTTCCAAGTGTTTAATTCTTATCCCTTACGAGTTCATCTCTCTGATGAACAGGGAGAGAACATCTTTCTGGCCCTCCAGGTCCTGGGCTCATTTTGACTCCCCACCTTTGGCTCTCCCTCCACAATTCCTGGTTCTCCAGTGAGACATAAATTCTCTGAAGCCATTTTCTCCCCTTCCTGATATTTACTTCTGTTTCTTTCTGATTTATCCCCACCAAAAAAATTCAATATACAGGATCCAGGCCAGAGAATCACATTCTGAAGAAAGTTTCTTCTCTTCCTGGTATTTTTACTTCTTGTATTATCCAAGATGGTTCAGAATATTGTCTCACTGTCCTAACTTTTTCTCTTTTATTCATTTTGAGGTAATCTGATTAGTAAAGTGGTCTCCCTCTTTTTTTAATGCGTAAGAGTCTTAAGTGTCCTGTCTGGAATCACAACCAGGGTCAATGAGAGGAGGAAAAGACATTTAATTGTATCTCACTGGCCAAACTACAGCATCAACCTACTGAAAAAAGAAAGATTAAACACATAAACAAAGCCATTTATCCATAGAAACAGCAAATGTGAAGGGAAATGAACGTAATGGTGTTAATAAGAGAGTGCTGCAATGTGTTGGCTGCTGTTTTGGGGAATTTTTTCCACCCACAGGGTCTGTGGTGTTTTAGAAGTTGGATGATGCCTCTTTTGAGGATTTGTGCAAGAGGTTGGTTTGCATTTATGCTTGTGAATCCCTACATGAGAAACAAAACAAAACAAAACAAAAACAACAAACAAACAAACAAACAAAATTCATTGCTTTATCCCAAAACTTTTCATCCAGAATTAACCACAAATTGATGGGGTATCACTGGGCTGACACAAACCCCGCCACAAGAAACAATTTGTAGCATTTTAAATGAAACAGATTAAGGAAGCTCTTTTAAACACTTCGTGATAAAACCTTGTGTCTGTGTATACTAAAACTGCTCAAAATCTTTGAAGAGTTGGTTGAAAGAGAGGTTAAAAATGCTGCTGGAGCAGCAGATTTGAAGTGATTAAATCTTCAAGACATAACTGGCTGTGTAGGAATGGTTTCAGGGAGGATGGGGGTTGCTGAGGCATCACTTGAACTCTGTAAATTGACCCTCAGAGAAGGGACAAGAGGTGACATTAGAGAAACTCCTGTGCCTGGACATCTGCAGACCTGGAGGCTCTTCCTGGCTGTTCACCCTCCTTGATGGAAAGAAATGGGTCTCAGTTGTGAGTTGTCACTTCCCATTAAAGCAACTTCCTTCCACTCCTCTGAGCACCAGAGAGGGAAACAACAACAACAACAAAATTTTAAAATCAGAGAATTGTCTGAACATCCCTCAGGGTTGTTGGTAAGACCTTTTCACTAACCAGGGCCAGCTGGCTGCCAAATAAATCCTTCCCATTGCTGTGTGGAGGAGAGAGCAGGGTCATTTGTCACAGCTCTCTCAAGAATAGTGACTCCCTGTGTAACAGGCTGGAGGCAGGAAGGTGCTGGATAAATGTGGTTTGGATTCAGCCTCCCTGTGGATTTCCAGAGATCCTTTGCTGTCCAACTCCCGGCAGTTTGACATCTGGATTAAATTCCTGCTGTGTCCTGTGGGGACAGCTGTGTCAGAGGAATGTGCTGGTGGCTGTGGAGAAAGGGAAAGGAAAAAGAACTCTCTCACCCATGTGTGTGAGGCTGAAATAACCCACAGCCTCTCAGCTGAGGTTGCCCTCATCCATATTCAGAGAGGACAGGAGGGGATGCTCCTGCTGTGCTGGAATTTGAGTGTTTCAGAGTATTTCCAAAATGTTGTTATGGCTGGGCCTTATCAGAGAGTCAATTATAAGCTTCTCCAAATTTGATTTCTGTCTGTACACACAAACCCAGATGTAGCCAGGCTGCATTTTAAATGCATTTCGGTCACTTAGGTAGTTTTGGTTTGGGTTTTTTGTGTTTGTTTTGGTATGTTTTGTTTGGGGTTTTTTTTTGGTGTTTTTTTGTTGTTGTTGCTGGTTTGGTTTTGGTTTTGGGGTTTGGGGTTTTTTGTGTGTTTGTTTTGTTGTTGTTGTGGTTGTTTGTTTGGGTTTGTTGTTGTTTTGTTTGATGGGGGTTTTTCCCCCAGTTCTGCACCTTCTGCCCCAAATAGAGGGGAAACTCAATCATGGAATCACAGAATGATTGGGTTGGAAGAGACCCTCAAGATCATCCTGTTCCAACCCCTGCCATGGGCAAGGACGCTTTCCTCTGGACCAGGTTGCTCCAAGCCCCATCCAACCTGGCCTTGGACACTTCCAGGGATGGGACAACCACAATTTCTCAGTCTGAAACTGTCTAAGACAGTGTGATCCCTCCCAACCCAAATAATTTCAGATTTCTGACTCACTGACAAATAAACACTGACTGAACATATCTGGCAGATCTTCTTTTTCTAGAAATGCCTCTAAAATCATAGGTAAACCTCTCCCATCCTAGCCTCTGGGGTTTTTTTTCTTCCAGCCTTTTTCAATTTTACCTGGATTTTCCAGTCCCTGGAACACGGAGCAGGTTGCCTCTGGACCTCAGCCATGGATTTCTGCCTAGACCACAGCCTCAGCAGCACGTTAATGAATTCCAACACTAAATGACAACCATTAGGCCTGGGCATAAGAAGCAGCTGCAAATAAAAGCAAGGTTTTATTTTGCAGAGTGATTTCACTGCACAGAACGAGTTATTCAATTAATATTTAAAAAACACCTCAAGATTCCATCATTAACAGAACGAGGATGTACAAATACCTATAATTATTATTGCCTCCATAATCAGGGAACAGATTTTCCCTCTCTTTCCGAGGCATTTGGGTAAGGAGCTAATGAGGGGATTCCACTTCAGGTGTGCTGAGCTTCAGCACTTAATTTTGCCGGGTGAGTGATAAACGGCTCTGAATTATTCCTCACTCTCTTGGCCATAAACCTTTTAACAGCTTCAATTTTTTACAAACCATAGACCCTGCATTACAGCCACCACTCTACTCAGCTCAACTCCTTGTGCTGCTTAATATCCTATAAACGGCCCTCCTAAAGAACATTTCCATGGAAACAGTCCATTAAAAATGAATTTTATAGCTTATGTTTTCTATAAATGGACAGCTCATTTAATGGCCTTTTACTATTACACTTTGCCAGAGCGGCTTCAAATTTAGCTGTATTTAATTACTTTATCATTTGAAACAGCACCTTTTTTATTATTATTTATTTCATTGCCATTGCAAAATTTCAGCCGGGTTCAGTGGGCTCTGGGGTATTTTGGAGCACAAGGAGGTGAAAATTAAGAATTGCATCCCACACACAAACTATAATAAAGCAAGGTCCTCTCCACTGTTTAAGTGTCCAGGTTGTCCAAGTTTTGTGAATTTTATTCCAAAATCAGTTCTCTTTCACAAAAAAGTGCATAAATGTGCTGTTCAGGTAGAACAAGAGGACAGATCAGCCTGCAGATACTTTTTTTTTTTGTGTCAAGATGACTTCCCAAAGTGAAGTTTGGGATTGCCTTTATCTAATCTCTTGAAACCTTCCTAAAATAAAGAGGAGATGTATTTGCAATGAAAACCCAGAATCTGAAAAGAAAAAAATAAATTGTGTCAGCACTTGGCCATTATCTGGACTCCTCAGGAACTGAATTAATTCGGTGGTGGATTGTACAATTTATCAGTGCTCTCCCAAGGGAGTTCTTGGCCAGGCTGTGGCTCAATTTCCAGGGAGCTCAGCAGCCTAAGGAAGTTCCTGCGAGTCACAGGTTCTTATTCATCAGCGAACATTAACATCATCATTCCTCAACTGGCGTTATCATCTCCTTGAGAGAACTCAAGCTGGCTTTTGTTGGGCTTTGTTCATCAAAATCTCCTGGAATCTGTTGCCTTTTTCCAATAGAAACCATTTTTTCCTGAGCTCAACCTGAACATTTTGTGTTTGTGTTGAGAAGTCCACGATGTCCACATGGGAACCTTTGGTGTGGGGATTTACTTGGGGGCTCACATGTTTCTTTATGCCCAAGTCCTGGTGCTGCCTTCCAGAAGTGCAAGACTGAGGACCTGGGGGACACCACAGAGACCATGGACATAACTCTGCCCCCGTGAAATTTAGCTCCAGAAGAATCATGGAGTCGTGGAATGGTTTGGGTTGGCTTCTTCAAGATCTCATTCCAACCCCCTGCCATGAGAAGGGACACCTTCCTTGTCCCAGGTTGATCCAAGCTCCAGCCAACCTGTCCTTGGACATTTCCAGGGATGGGACAGTGGCAGCGTCTCTGGGAAACCTGTGCCAGGGCCTCACCACCCTCACAGCCAAGAATTTCTTCCCAATATCCAATCTAACCCTGCCCTCTGGCAGTGAGAAACCATTCCCCCTTGTCCTGTCTCTCCATCCGCTGTCCAAAATCACTCTCCACCTCTCTTGGATCTCTTTAGGCACTGGAAGGGGATCTGAGTTTTCCTAAAACCTTCTCTTCTCCATGGAACACTCCATCTCCCTCAGCCTGGCTCCAGAGCAGAGGGGCTCCACTCCTAAGATTTTTGTGGCCTCCTCTCTACTCATTCCAACAGGTCCATGCCTTCACCCATTTTCGTGCTGTGCTCCAGCTCCCTGACTAGCTTGATGGCTTCCATGGGACTTTTCCCAGTTTTTCAATGTGTTTTGCGTCCCTGAGATAAAAAATAAATCTCACAGAGAAGGAAAACGGGTCCCTGAAAATTCCCCAACGCACACAGTTGCTGAGCAGTCTGCTCTGTGTTCCTGGTCTCCTTACCTGTGCCCTTTCACCAGGCTGGGATTTCTGCTGGGAAACCCTGTCATAAAGCTGAATATGGCTTTAATCCCCAGCAGGGCAGCTCCAGTCTCCTGTTGTCTGCAGTAATTCTCTGAGGGACAATCATAAATGGGCTGCCACTATCCAAATCGACAAGAAAATTCCCCAGGTGTCAGCATCTGTTACAAGAAGAATTTCTTCTTACTCTTCTATTATTTATTTTTTTATAGATTATCTTTTCTATTATTTTATTTTATTTTTATTTTTTACTTCCTTTTTCCTTTTATTTTTTTCCTCAGATAAGTCAGCTCAGGCTGTGATCCCATGCTCAGAGTAGGGATACAGGAGGGAAACAAGATGATCTCTTCCTTTCCCAGTGAGATGTTCCACAAAATTAAAAAGCTTGGACCCTGCTGAACATGCCTGGATGACCAACTGCTGGAATAAAAAAGCTCTCAGAGATTTAGCAGCCCAACCACTGTTAAATTTTGCTGTCCTTTTAACCATGAAAACAGCAACGGAGCCTGACTAACAAGGGACAATTAACTGGAAAACAATCGAGTTTAGAAAGACGCTGTGAGCAGCTATAGAAATATTCTCCATAATACCTTAAATAATATTCACCCGTGCTTAATAAATGCCTAAACATTCCCCTCTGCCCTCAGCAAGCAGATCGAGGGATCTTTATCATCATCAACTAATATTAAAGCATTATTGCAAACTCTGTGTGATTCTGTGAGGATTAGACCACCGGGAAGTTTGAGTAGCAAAGTTTGACACCTACAGCAATTTCATATTCACAAAAGTTCACTCCTCAGCCTTTCAGTCTTGGTTCTAGAAGGTCTTTCCCAGTTTCCATTTCTGGTGTCCTGGTAAACCAAATCTGTCTCTCAAATTATCACATTTCCACCCATGGAAGTGCTCAAGGCCAGGTTCGATGGGGCTTGGATTAATCTGACCTAGTAGAAGATCTGGTGCCTCTGACAGGGGTTAGAATAAGATGATCTTCAAGTCTTTTCAGCACCAAACCATCCTGAGATTCTTTGATCCCTAAAGGAAACTCTTTGTGCCATGACCACCAACCTTTCCCTCTGGCTGCAAAATGATCAGGTTATTTCAGCTTCTCCAACTGCTCAGGAAGTCACCCTTGCTGCCAAATAAACACCAGATGTCCTTGACATCCTGAACTTTCTTCCAGTCTAACTGCCTGGTTGTTTTAACTACGAGCAATTATGAGGGAATATAAATCTTTTGATAATTGCACTGTTTAGTCCTTGGGGCCTCAGTTGCCTCAGGAATTTCCATGCAGATAATTTCCATGATGTTCTGCCACCCTGCCATTATTTCCAAGTTGGCACTGGAATGTCAGTGTGTTTGGTTAATAATTTCAAGGCTGTTGTTTTGAGCATGGATTTTTTGCAACGAGGTTGGGCATTAGGACGAATTTCTTCATGGAAAGGGGTTGTCAGGAATTGGAAGGGGCTGCACAGGAGGGTGGCAGAGTCCCCATTCCTGGAGGTGTCCAAGGGTGTGTCACTCACTGCTCTGGGCTGGATGACAAGGTGGACATGAGTCACAGGTTGAACTCAATGATCTTTCAACCTAAATTATTCTGGGATTCTGAAGGGAAATGTAAGAGGAATTTTGCATTGTGAAAGCTCAAGGAGAAACCTGCTGCCATCTCTGGTCTTCCATTAAGAGAGAGACCATTCCAGTCTGAGATCATGCAGAAGATTTGCTTTTGGGGGGTTCACACTGAATTAATCAGGAAATACAGATATTTCAAACTTGGTCAAGTGGAAGATGTCCCTAGCCCATGGCAGGGGCATGGAAATAGATGACCTTCAAGGTCTCTTCCAACTGAAACCCTTCTGTACTCTGTCATCCTCTGATGGAGTATTATTGATTATGGAGTTCAATTTTTCTGGCAAAAATCTTGTTTCAACACTTTCTGTCTCTTCTCTAGAACAGTAATAAGAACAGAAGATGAAAGTTTTTAAACTGTTCTTTTTAGGCATTGTCTAAGCTGAAATTTCCTCCTGCTCATGGCAGCTGTGTCTGACAGCTGATTATTTCATCTGTAAAAAAATTTACTTTTTTTGCTTCTATTTCCACTTTCAGCCACTGTTCTTGAATCACTTGCAAAGTTCCCTCCTTCATGTCAGGAGGATGTATTTGGAGGGCAATTTGTTGCCTGATACTGATCTTCCAGACCTCAGGACATCCCTCAAATCTTCATCTGCTCATCCAGATGGGGAGGTACCCCATCCTGTCCACCCCTGGATAATCATGGCTAATTGCCATGAAAACAACCTTTTGGACAGCCATATAAGTAGGAAATGCAAATTTGAGCTCAAATACAACTGAAGGCTGTTGGAGTCATGTTTAGTTGAGACAGATTCTGCAACTGATCCCAAAAACTTATCCCGGAGCTCACTGGCATATCTTTGGTCTACAAAGTTGGCACAGCTCAAGGTGGGCACTCAGAATTCAGGGGGTTTTATGGTTTAGGCAATCCAGCAGCATTTGAAGAGCTAATGCAGAAGAAGCAGAGGAAGGAATGAAATAATCTTAAACTGGAGATGAAAAAACTCTGTTAGGACTCAAGGCTACAGGGTTGTATCATCCCACGCCATCAGGTTTTCTTCATCCACACCTCCAGCTATTTTTCCTTATCACTACAGAAGATCAGTACTTCCCAGAGCGATACACTCTTGGGGTAACATTATTTCTGAATCTGGGTTTGTTCACTCAGAGAAATAAAAAAGAACAGCAGATTAAAAAAAAAAAAATGAGATGTTTTAATATTTGAAGATATCAGAACATGTCTGATCCTTCCTCTCATGGTTTATCCCTTAAATCGTGCCTGGTGAGGCATCAGTGCCACAACCCCTATTGTTGCAGGCTTCCAAATCATTTTATTTAGGGAAATAAAATGTAGAAGGTGATTTGAACGTTAATGAGGTGAGATATGAGTTTTTTATGTGTCAAATCCATCCCTGCTTAATGATCTAATTCACTGCAGGCTCCTGGTTAAGGCAGATAATGTGACCCCCTCAGAACACCACAGGACTAAGTGATACTTCACTTAACAGTTCCCTCAAGTCTGTGTGGTGATGAATACAAGGATCTGTGAGTTAGAGAGAGACCAGAAGAGTTTAGGGCGCCTCAGCCTTCCTCATTTCAATCATGCTCCTCACGAAAAACCTCCCTTGATGGAGTAAAGTGATATGGATCACATCACCTGAGGGCTGGATGAATCCTTAAGAGGTCTGTGTTTGCTCATCCACTTGGAGGGAAACAGTCAGATCTGTCCCCAGTTCCACATTCTGTTTAGATGTGGATTTTGTGTTTTCTCCTGCCCTGCAGTGCTGAACAGCTTACACATTGTCCATCGCCGTGAGGAGCAAGGCAGAACCTCCATAAGTGTGGTGGAAGTTTGAAAGTGAAAAACAAGGTCAGAATATGGGGAATATATCAGGAGTGAAACGAAGCACACCCATCCATCCTCTCGGTCTGCGTGGACTACCATTGTCTGGAATTGGTTTGTTTTATAGGGTGAATGCGATAGAATGGTGAAATATTGGGAAGAAATTCCTCCCTGGGAAGGTGGTGAGGCCCTGGCACAGGCCGCCCACAGAAGAGCTGAGGCTGCCCCATTCCTGAGAGCATCCAAGGCCAGTGTGAATGGAACTTGGAGCAGCCTGGGTTAGTGGAAAGTGTCCCATGTCAGGGGTAGAATGAGATGATCTTTAAAGTCCTTTTCAACCCAAACCGTTCTGGGATTCTGTGTGTGATAAATATATTACCGTGTTGGCTTTCACACTGGTTAGAATGAATACATTCTTTTATAATGTTGACTTTGCTGAAGTTTAGAGTCCTTTCAATGCAAGTATTGTGTTGTGATATCCATCTTGGTGAAGAGCTGTTTTAATGTTAACATTCACCCAATGAAGGAATCCAAACCTGTTAATGTATTGAAAAGTAACAAATGACCAGTCTAGGACCATTGCACATGATCTAAAAAGGTGGGAGGAAGGAGGAACCACGTTAAAACATTTGAATATTTATGACCATTTATGATATGTAGCTGGCTGATGCGTACCCAGGGTATATAAGGGGTGGTGCTGTGTTGACTGGTGTGCCTCTGTTCCTTTTGCTTTATTGATTTTTTTTTTCCCTTATTGTCACTTACTAAATTTTCTTTAAATTTTAACTGAGGAGTGGGCTTCATTCTCACATATGGACCATTTCCCTTAATTCTTCTTCACATTATGGATTTCATCACTGTGCAATCCACACCCACATTCCCTCTCGTTCACAGCTGGCTCATGGGTCAGCCAGGACAAGGTACATCTGCTTCCAAAGTAAAAACCAAGAATCACGGATTCGTTAAGGTTGGAAAAGACCTTCAGGATCACCAGTCCAGCCTTGGACTGAGCACCACCATGCTCACTAAGCCATGTAGTCGAGTGTCAATCTACTCATTTTTAGGGTAATTTTTAACGACTTTCAATTAAATCTGTCAGGATATCCAACCTGAACTGCCCTGTAAGAGCCTGAAGGAGAGACAAGGGACTCCAGGCAGTTCTTCAAAGGTGCTGTTTATTTCATAGACTGAAGTCACAGCAGTCCTGGGTCGTGGCTAACAGAGCCAAGCCTAAAGCTGCCAGCATCGGCTTAGAGGCAAAACTGAAGCCACTTTAGCTCTGGTTACAATGCATTATATAGTTTTCTTTACCGAGCATCTTAATACATAAAACCAATCAGCATCATACACAATACTTTTAAACATTTCTTCTAGCCTATCATAACTGCTGTCATTACTATACTATGTTACAGTTTGAGCTTAATTGTTTTTCTGTTTTGTGGCAGTGGAATATTCTTAGACCTTTTTCTACTTGGTAAAAACACATTTTTGTTTGCCTATTGTATCTTTTTCTTTTCTTGAGACCTCATTTTATTTGCTAAAACATCGTCTTTGTGGTCAACATATCCTTTGCTCAAGCTATAAAATCTCATTCCCTTGACTTCCCATTTGTTTCTTAGCTGTCCAGTAACTGGCTCAGCAATCCTTAATTTAGACATCTTTTATTGTTTTATATCAAAACTTGCTTCTATCTCTATTCTGCTCTCAGGTTCTACACTCAGAGAGCCTTCTGCTAAGCATTCATATCTTAAACTTTTCCTGTAAACTTTCATCATTCCCAACACTGCCCCTGGAGAAACCTGAGGCTATTTCACCTTGCCCAGTTGAAGTGTGTGTATAGGAGTTATGGCATTTACCTCCTATCCATAGTTACTGTACATTTTACCTATGTTTATTACAGAGAGAACTGCACCATGAGCAGCTCCACAGATACCAGCAGAGGAGTAATAGAATAAGTCTCAAAAAGCCAAATGATTGGCACTAATGCAGGGAAAAAAAAAAAAAAAAAAAAAAAAAAAAAAAAAAAAAAAAAAAGGAAAAAAATGAGCTGAAGTATTTTTGCTCTTCAGAACTGTTGGACTGAAACAATTCAGGTCCATTTCAGCTGAATTCCTCAGTGGAAAAGAGGATGTCTCTAGGGATGAGGTCCTTTTTCTTTGCACACAGACAATATTTAATTTAGAAATTTAGCCCCAAACAACAAACCATTAAGAGGCAAAAACTTTTGGTGCTGGTGGTAACTGCTCTGCTCAACTCAAGCTGAAAGTTTATTTCAACAAAAGGAGTTGATTGTTTTGGGTTCATTTAACCCGAGAGAGTTTTTATCCTGCCTTCATTACTCCACTTTATCACCTGAACAAGAGCAAAGAAAGAGGAGAAAAACAATTGAGGCACCTTTTACATACAACCTGAATTTGTAATACAAGCTGGAAACCACTGAAGTCTGAGCTCTTACTGCCCTAGGTCTCACCTGCAATCAGCAGAAGGGTTTTGGAAAGATTTGTGACTGTTCCTGGTTTTGTTCTGGATGACTTCAGCAGGGTCCAGCACTCTGCTCTCTTAAATCCAAGGAGAGACCAATCCCCCAGCAAAACGTTTCTGTTGCTGTCCCCATCTTGCTCAATGGCACAGGCATAAAAACTTCACAGCCACTAATGACCTGCTTGGCCCCAGCTTTATCTAATTTGGAAGTCATCTCTTTTATTTTACTTTTTAATGGCCAGGTTTTATCAAAGTGTGCAAAAAAGGGGTGTTGGAGGCAAAGCCGCACACCCATAAAACTGGACTTTATTGGAGAAAATTATTAAACTGATTTTATCTCAACACATGAGTTTTGTCACTTCTATCCTTTCAATTCTCTCTTCCATTCACTGGGGGAGATGACTGAGCATCTCTGGGGTTAAAACACAGCAGGTTTATGAAATTACATGATAATTTATAAACACGCAGATTTTAGCAGCCACATCTTCTGCAGGATGCTGGAGGAGAAGGGTAACAAATCCAGATTCCCTTCATCCATATGCTCTGTGAGGGAGCTGAACTGTTCACACGCAGCTCACTGCGTGTACTGAGAAGCTCTCAGCAATAATTCAAGAAGGATTTTGGAAATTCTAAAGTGTTTGTTGGCATTTTTATAATGTCTCATGTTGCAACTTATCTGTTGTATGGAATATGCCACTTAATTAACAGATGTTAATACACTAATCATAAAATCATGGAATGTTTTAGGTTGGAAGGGACCTTTGACAAGGACGTGCTGTGACAGGACAAGGGGGATTGCGTCTAAATCAGACAGAGAGTAGGTTTGGGTGGGATTTTGGGAAGAAATTCTTCCCTATGAGGTGGTGAGGCCCTGTCACAGGTTTCCCAGAGCGCTGTGTCCCCATCCCTGGAAATGTCCAAGGCCAGGTTGGACAGGGCTTGGAGCAACCGGGATAGTGGAAGGTGTCCCTGCCCATGGCAGAAAGTTGGAATGAGATATTCTTGAAAGTCTTTTCCAACCCAGACCATTCCATGATTTCATGAACAGGGCAGGTCTAGCAGGAATAATTGCAAGACTCTGGTTCAGAGTATCCCTGAGGCTGAGGGCAGCACACCTCAACACAGGAGAATCTGAATTCAGTTTGGTTTTGACTTCTTCTGGGTGGCGGGTTTTTTTGTTTTGTTTGGTTTTGGTTTGGTTTTTTTTTGGTTTGGTTTTTTTGGGTTTTTTTTTGGGGTTTGTTGTTGTTGTTGTTTTGGTTTGGTTTTTGGTCTATGTTTTTGTTTTTGTGGTTTTTGGTTGGTTGATGGTTGGTTGGTTTGGTTTTGGTTTTGGTTTGGTTTGTTTTTGGGGTTGGTTTGTTTTTTGTGTGTTTTGTGTTTTTGTTTTTTTTTTTTGACAGATGCTTCATCACCATTCATGGATTCATCCATTCATGGCAATTCTTCCAGGGATGGGATGGGATGGGATGCGATGAGTGATTTCTGTGGGCTTGCAAGTCCTTAAGCAGGTTGCTCCAGTGGCTACAGAGGGCTGAGAACTTCTGGCAGAAGAAGAGAAACTGGATCAAGGAATCAGGATCATGCCAAGGCATCTCTTCCCAGAGAAACCTTCAGATGCAAGAGATTCTGCTCCAGTTTGAAAGGTGCTCTCTGGAGCTGCTCCATTTTCCAACTTCCTCTATTTTTCAGCTCTTCCCCTCCAGCAGCACTAACAGCACCCAAAGGTAACGATTTGCTGAGATGCCATTTTCCTGTTTTGGTTTCTCCATCAGCCTCTGGGCACTGAGGGTCTGCAGGGTGACAACTGTGACCCCTGGTACTCTCCTAGGAACCACTGTCTTACCTTGGAGTCGCCATAAAACCTGGGATTGACAGTGAGTTTGGCAATTAAAAGTGGCATGAAAAAAGCCCATGAGGTCTTTATGTCTCCTGACATTTCAGGAGCAGTTTATCCAGAAGGAAAAATGATAAAAAAAACCAAGGGAGACACACAGAGGAGAAAAATCCCTGTGAAGACAGAGCCAAGCTTCTCAGATCCATTGCAGCTCCCTTCTCCAAGCATCCATGGGGAACATTTATTTCCCTTTTAACATCATTGCTGACATTTCATTGTCACAAACCTCCCAAATGCCTCGCTCTTTCAGGGAAACATTAATGGAGGCTGAGAGATTATTTGCATCTCTGGAGTTTTTAGCCTGGGAAAGAGGCTTTGGGGCAAGTCTGATGTGATTTTTCTCCATGATTCCCTCCAGCCTGTGGAGAGATATTTTGTTCTCCTCATGGCAGCTAAAAGTTCCCTCATAAGTGACGGGTTAGAACTATTTGGACTAAATCCTGATTATATCCCAAATTTTGCAGACTCTCAATATTTGGAATCAAATTGCATTTTCCCTCACAGCTGCTTTTCCTAACCTGTCTTTGCAATGAAGGATGGGCCCTCTGTACTGACCCAGGGCACTGAGATTCATCTACAATTATGCCTTCTTCCATACTCCTAAGAGGAATGTGCAAACAGAAATAAAAATTAAAGTCTCAGACTCTCCTGGGCTTTCCTGACACTTTGTGATCCCTTTTTTTCCAGCCTGGACACATGACTTGTCATCTTTGCATCACATTTAAAACAAGGTTCATGTGCCCCTGATACAACATCTCCAGTTGGATTGTGTTAAAACCAATTCTGTATTTCATGGCATCTTTTATCTTCTTTGAATAGATTTTTATTTTACAAACCCCATAATTTTCAGGTGAGCAAAGTAAAAGGCAACCTTACAATCAGGAACTAAGAGAAAAAAGAACATTTTAGGCTCCACGAGAGAGAGAAATCTCTCTTGGGCCTCACAAAGCTGTTTGTACACACCTGCCAGGAGGAAAAGCTCTTCAGGACAGAAAGAAGTTTGACTGCAACTGAGACGAGCTTGTTCACCTGCCCACATCTTAATTCAGAAGTTTGAAAATTTTTTTTTTTTTTACATTTTTTAACATTTTTTTAACATTTCCAGGGTAAGCTAAGACCTTCTCCTTTCTCACTGGAATTTTGCTGGTCTTTCACTGGTTGCACCTGGAGCTGCTGCTTCCAGGAATATTCAACAGGAAATATCTGGAGAAGAATGGAGAATGGGCAGATGTAGCAACAGAGACAAGGCTCATGGGAGGCACTTTGTCCTTCTGGGATCCAGAGTCCAATATGAGACAGAGACTACTTGAGCAGTTTTCCAAGGAATGGAGAGCAGCCTCTTTGCAGGGGTTGGTGTCACCCACCTTTGGTGTCACAAAGACAAGAGAAAGGAGATCTGAGTGGGAATCTTCTTCAGGAAGGAGGAGAAACAAAAATGATGCAGTGCCCAGACTGTGTGAGGTGCAAGTTCTTCATCCTTGGTCCAATTAATCCAACGAAACTGGGTCTGTGACTCTTGAGGAAAACTTTTTCAGCAGCCACTGTGGGGACTGGATTTGCTTGTGGTAATTCACAGTTGTCAAAGGGGAAAGAAGGAAATGGCTCCAACTCATAATGCCCCAAAATCCAGATCAAAAAATACAACCATAAGCCCTGGTTGCTTCAGCCAGAGCAGCTTCCCATTCCTGAGGAAAACAGAAGAAAAAACCTCAGTAATTCCACAAACTTCATAAAGAGGGAAATATTATCATTTGCTCATTGATTGCTATCATTAGCTTTAGAAGAGAAACTGCTCTTCAATTAATATTTTAAAAAAAAAAAAAAAAGATAAATAGGTTTATTTTTATTTTCAGCTCTAAAAGAGACCAAAAACTACGACATTACTCCAGGCAGGGAATGAAGCCCAGGAAAATGCTGTGGTGAAAATGTCCAGGGATGAAGGTTAAAATATCTGTCTTTTCCCACAAAATTCTTACTCTGTGTTTAGAGCTATGCAGGCTGTGAAACAGATTCTCCAAGCCCACATTTTGATGGTTACACCATCAGTAAGACTCACAGAAAGTGGTTTTATTCAAGTTTGGCTTTTCCAAAATTATCCTGCAGTGAATCTAAAAAAACAGCGTGTGGTTTGGTTCCTGCCACAGCATCCTCAGAAATAAATTTCCATGGACACACGAAAAGCCCTGATACAAAGGTGTTAATCTCCCTTCAAGAAAGAGCAATTCCTTAGGAAAACTAATGGAGTTGTATTGTAATTGTGAACAATTCCTGCAGCAATTCAAATGCTATTATGTATTCCTGTTATTTCCCACAGGCATTTCCCTTGACTGATGTTCCCATGGCTGAATAAAATATTCCAACCCATTATCCAGGGGATTTTACCTAAGTATTTTTCCCAAACAATCCCTATAACCTTTGTGAACAAGTAACTTCTCGCACTCAGGTTGTGACTAATGAGTAAAAAAATAGATTAAAACCCCCTAAACACAGATTTAAGGTAGCTGCCCATGGATAATGGAAATGAAAAAAGGCAAAAAAATTCCCAGCAGGTTCTGCAGGGATTGCTCCCACACCTGAGGTTATTTTCTGCAGGTTGCTGGAGGCAAATATGAATTTATTGATGGGGAAATGTGTGACTGATGCAAAGATTGAAGAGAGGGGATGGGGGCTGTTGAGGGACCTGAATGGCATTGGGACAGCTAAAGGAAAAATCTGTCCCCATAGAAGCAAAAGATCATGGAACGGAGTCATTAAGGCTGGAACAGACCTCTAATCAAGTCCAATGATTGCCAAGACCACGACTAAACCATGCCCCTAAATGCCACATCTCCATGAGGATTTTTTTAACATTTCTGGGATAGTCACTCCATCCTTTCAGTGATTAATTTTTTATTTATCCAGTTAAACAACCCCTTGAGGCTGTTTCCTCTTGTCCTATCCCTTGTTCCCAGGAAGCAGATCCTGATCCCACCTGGCTGCACCCTCCTGGAATTGTGGAGAGCCACGGGATCCCCCCTGAACCTCCTTTTCTCCAGGCTGAGCCTCCCCAGCTCCCTCAGCCATTCCTGGTGCTCCAGAGATGAATTTGAGATGATTCCTGGGTGCAGGAGTTAATGAGCCATTTTTATCCTTACTTAGAATTTAGGGATGTGGTTTAGGGATGTGCTGGGTTAACAGTTGGATTCAACCACCTTAGAGATTTTTCCAGCCTAAATGATCCCAAGATTCTGTAAAAAAAAAAAAAAATGGAGGCAAAGCAGAGATTTTTTTTCAGGCCTTGCAGCAGATCTGCCCAGGGCAGTGAAGGGAGAAGCTCTGCCAGCTCCAAACTTTTGCAATTCCCTGTGCAAAATCCTCCCTGCAGAGGGAATTCCAGAGGTTTCTTGGCTCTGGAGGGGAATTATGTCAGCTCTGACTTGACACCAATATCACCTGGCTTTCTCCTCCGTTTGAGCTGCCTAATTCAGGTTGGCAGAGGGGAAAAACTCCCAAGATGTCATTGGAAAAAATTATAAGATGCCAAGGGAAAGTGAGGAAGAGATGCAGGGGAGAAGGGTCTGTCACCATTCATTCCCTTCTTTCACAGCTGATCTATGTCCTGCTTGCCTGCTTGTGCTTTCATGGAATATAATAATAATTATAAAAATAATAATATCAAAACCAAGCCAACAAAGACAACAATAAAAACCCCAGCACAAAAACAATTAAACAAAGTGAGTTACAAAGCTTTCAAGGAGAAAATCTTGTCTTCCAACTGGGAAAAATACTTTTCCATTTTCCTCTCTTGGAAAGAACCCAGCTGCACAACGTAATAATGAAATCTGAATGCTGGAATTGGTTCATGGCACAGAAAATAGGACTTGTTGCTGGACCACGGATGATAAGGAGTTGTGAAAAGGAATGGATCCTGGGTAGCAGAGGAATCAGTGCTTGTATTGGAAAAATCTTGGAGAGGATGAGATTCCAGGGAACTAAAGCCCTCTGGGTTTGGACTGCAGCTTACCAGCTTGTCCAAACAAGGGGAGAGTCAGCTTCTTCTCTGAATTTTCAAGGAACTAAAACCCAAATTAAAACTCTTTCCAGCATTTTTATTGTGGGTGTTGCATGAACTCATTCTTGAAGTAGCCAGGATAACAAATATTTTGTCCTCTCAATTTGCTTTTTTGCAACCACGTGATCCTGGAATTTGGGTATCAACAGCAGAAACAGGAGAACTGCGAAAAGCGATTTTCTAACCCTCACAGTAAAAATCTTCCTACATCTGATCTAAACTATTCTGCTGCAACTTGAGGCCATTTCCTCTTGTCCTGTCACTTGTTAAGACTGATCCTCACCTTGTTGGCATTATAACAACTTCTTCAAATCCATTTTTATGGTACTGAGATTTTCACATGGCTGGAGAGTGGTCAATTGCAAGTGAATCAATGAGAATAAAAGAGAAATTCAGTTAATCAGGCTCTTACCCTTATCGTGGGACTTAAATATATGAGAACTCAAGAAAACAATAGGGAAAAGAAAAGAAATATAAGAACTCCAGGACTGAAGAGAACTCTCACTTTTCCTGGACAGATAAAAAAAAAATAATAAAAAAAAAAAATTATGCATCTCCTTCTTCCCAGAATCACAGATTCTAAAGGAAAAGTAAAAAAATGACATGCACAGAGTCACTATTTCCCAGGAGATGCAGATTCCCCTACTCAATATCCTACAAAATACAGCAGAGATTCTATGCAGACACCAAGACCTGAAAAAGGAGTGACAGAATTTTTAAGTTCTAAGTACTGAAATATCGAAATATTATTCCAGAAATTTTAAGGTGTTCTGTTTGATCCAAGGGTCATTGTGAGCTTAGAGCCTTGTGGTTTTTTTTGATCCCAAGGCACATCATGGTAAATCAATGGGCTGAAGCAGAAGGATGGTCACAGGTACAACCTGACCATCGCTGACATGAGAGGCAGGAGAGGTTTTGTTGAACCTTGAAATCCTCTAATCTGAATCCAGATATTTCAATCGCAACACAGCTGAAAAACTGAGACTGATTTCATGGTGGAGCTCCACACAGAATTAAATGCAGATTATGTGGGGTTTTCTTGGTTCCTGTTTTCCCCCTTTTCTAAAGGAAGTGACTGTTCCCGGCGGGGATTTGTTAAAATTCCTGATTTCTTTCCCAGAGATTTCAGGTGCTGCAACAAACCAAGGTCACACCCAGTGCTGCCTCTCGCTCCAGAAATCATGGAATGGAATTCAGAGAGGTTTGGGTTGGAAAAACTTAAAGATCATCTCCTTCCACCTCTTGCCATGGCAGGGACACCTCCCACTATCCCAGGTTGCTCCAAACCCCATCCAACCTTGACTTCAACACTTCCAGCAATGGGGACCCCCACAACCCCTCTGGGCACCCTGTGCCAGGGCCTCACCACCCTCACAGGGAAAAATCTTCCCAACTCCCTTCTAAACCTTCCCTCTTTCATCTTAAAGTCATTCCCCCTTGTCCTGGTACTCCATCTCTTATCCATTGTCCCTCTCCAACTTTTTTTGGAGCCCCTTTAGGGAGTGGCTCTGAGGTCTCTCTGGAACCTTCTCCAGGCTGGACACCCCCAGCTCTCCCAGCCTGGCTCCAGAGCTGAAGGGCTCCAGGAGAGCTTAGCTCCATTTGCTAAACCCATTAATCAATTATTACTGCCCAAATTAATTTTATGTGTTTTTCACCTCACCCATGGAAGCAGATGTTTCAGTAAGAAGGAGTCACAGTGGTTATGTTGGGGTTGGGTTTGTCCCTTTTTTCACTCTAAAGAATTTTTTTCCCCATAAGTTACCAAGAGACCAAGTTGGATACTGAAGAGTACTTAACTCAAACAAGGTGGCTGAAACCTGGTTGGGAAGATTTTTTCTTTATGTCTTAGGGAGAGGGTAACTGCCTTCTCTGCTAACAAGCCAGCTGTTAAAAACTGGGTAGGTCAGTGTTGCTTATCAAGGTGCAATGTTGCTTTTCAGATGGGGCAGTGCTCTTATCTCTGTTCATTCTTCCACTACCCCATGGGGTATCTCTGTTACGGGCCTTAAAGCTCACCAATGACATTACATCACCCCAGTGTGAGGTGCTCCACCCGGAGGAGGAGCAAATCATCTTCATTTAGATAAAAGAAGCCACAGGTTCACCAGACTTTCAGTGTTCCCACGGAATCTGAAGGAGGACCAGATCCATCTCTGGACCCTTTTCTCTATGGGACAATCTCTGCTTCCAACAGGACCACATCTGCCACTTCAGGAGGGCTTAACTCTGGACTGTTCCAACACCCTGACCAACAGGGCGGCGGGTTTGTATTTCTGACTTTTTGAGTTCTCTAGGACTTCTTATTTTGTTTGTATCTTGTTCTTCTGTACTACAACATTTGTATTTTTATATCCCTAGTAAGAACTGCTACACTATTCCCAAATCTTGCCTGACAGCCTTTTAATTGCAATTTATATAATTTGGAAAGGTGGAGGAGAGGGCTTACATTCCAAAGAAAATTCCATCTTCCCTGCAATCCCTGTCTCTCTAAACCTAAATGTTTAGGTTTATCATCCTAAAATGTGGAGGAAAGTGTGAGGAGATGGCAACATTTCACTGAGTGATTTTTCTGGTGAAAAATCATTACCGAGAATCTCACAACACTTCTTCTTTGAACTCAACTTTATAAAATTTTAAATTATTATTCAGGGGGCAAAAAAAGTAAAACTTAAACTCGATAATGATATTTTTTCTGACTTGTCATTCTTTATCAGGCAATTAAGTGCAATGTGACATTTTCCTGACAAAGTAGCTCTGTACAGCTGTGTCTTCCTCCAGACAAAACATAAAGCAAATTAGAATGTGTGCATCCATAAATCTCCATGGCTGCAGCTGTAGCAGGGGTGGGAAGAGGGGGAGGAGGGAATGATGCATGGAGTTATTTCCAGGAGATCAGTATCATATCCACTTTCATTTTTTTTGCTTTATTTTTTTTGGTTGTGATCCTTGATTCCAAAATTTTGGAGCATTGTGTTGTCCCCTAATGGTTATTTTTGGTTCAAGATTTCAGTCTGTGGAAGTTTCTAGGAATCTCAGAATTCCCTGGATTTGGGAGCAGCCCCTGTTCCTTGATGTGAAACTGATGGGCAAACTGAGACCCTCAGGAACGAAACAATTTGCTTAAAATCAGAATCGTGGCACCAAAACCCACATGGAGACACCTCAAGTAATCTTCGTCAGCCCCAAGGAGAGATGAGATAAAGATTAATCCCTCTCCAGACACACAATCCAAGCCATTATTGTGTATCCAAGCCCATTATTCCCAAATCCATCCTCCCCATCTGCTCCAGATGGATGTGTTGACTTTCCCATTCACCAGCCACGCTCTGGCCCTGGCAAAGCCAGACTTTCTGCTAAATTGGGTTTTGCCTGGTACAGGTGCCATCACTCCCTGGCAGGAATTGTTTGCAAACCTTAGAGCTGGGAGTAAGGAGATTCCAGGCCTCCCCTGGGTCTGTTTTCCCGGAGCAGAGCTGATGAGCCGTTTCCCTGTGTATCCCTGGCAAAGCCTCTGCCTGCTGTTTACATAAATCACAATAAATCTCCGTCAGGCAACGAGCCATGTGCAGAGAGAAATCACCACCAGATGCTCCTGCAGCGGGGGGACACTGAAGAAAACCCTGATTCAGCCACCAGCTCCCACAGTCCCAGGTTTTTGTGCTGGTAAACTCGGGATAATGGAGCCCAGGGGACGTGGGGAATTGTCAGATTATACTATTTTTCTGACCCAGAGATGGGGCAACTGAAGTTTCAAAAACTTTTTTTCCATTTTCAGTCTCATGTGAAGGGTGAGACAATACAGATGTTACAATTCATGCCATCACATCAGAAAACAACTATTTCCTAATTACAAAACATTACAAGCATTTCTTGGCCTATTAGTTTTGCCACACAACACCTTAAAGCAAATCAGCTAAAATTAATCCTAATTAATTAAGTGGGTCCTACTTTTTTCCAAAGTATCCAGTCTTATTTGCAATGCTATTATTTGAAACTTGTTCTATTTCCATTTCTCTCTCAACAATGTCTGTCCTATTCCATGGCATTTCTAAGTCAGCATTTCTTACCTCAAAGTTTGCACACAGATAGATATTGTCTGAGCCTTCTGTCAGGCTTGAGAATTCTCTACAAATCCATTTCCCACAGGGGACAGGGTCTGGAGATTTGTATTCACAATTGCAGGTCGAGAACACTTGGAAGGTTTGGTGTTCCTCACTTACGATACATGATTGAATTTTATCCTATCAAGGGTTCAAAATAGACTATTTTTTTTCCAAGAGTTTACCTGTAAAAGACTAAAAAGTGCCTTAAAATTAGGATTAGTAGATGACTGTAGGAACTATGAGTTTGAAGGAAGCAAGCCCAGATTCACCAGCCTGAATTCTCTCCCTGGAGCTGGAATGGGAATTGAAGACTTGGGGCAGAATTTCATCTTCACTTTGACTCTTTTCATATAGAAAAAGCCCAAAACCATATTTTGTGTCTGGTCCTCTAAATTGTAATTGATCCCAAGAGGTGCTGAGCTCTTCTCATAGGATCCAGTGACAGGATGGGAAGGGAAGAATAATAAATACAGGAAAAACAAAAAGGAGCTTAGTCCAAAGGTGTAATAAGCCTTTTTCAGAAAATATCCTAGTGATTTTTTGGTTTTCAGCAGAAAAAAAATAAAGATTCAGACATAATAATCCCAAAACTTCAGGGTTTATATAAATTTTTAGACATTGCTGAGCCTATTTCATCTCTTAGTCACATCTCTGTATGGCAAATTTAATTCCACTGCTTTCAGCAATGTACTTTCCCTCAGTTTAAAGCAGTGTCAGGGAAAGAGAAACATGCTCTGAATTAATCTCTAGAATAAATTGATGGCAGGTTGAGAGAGAGAGAGAGGAGGGTGGTCCCAGAGGGTAAAGGACTCAATTTCTCCAGATGTAGCTCTAAATAATTAATATCTTGTTCCAGGTCCCTGCTAATCCAGCACTGCTGCAGGAATCGTGCTTTCTGTTGCTGTTAAACGTGTTACAAATGCTCTGCATGAGTAAGCCCAGCTCACCAAGGGCCTGATCTGAGCTCAGCTCATCTCTTGGCTGTGATTGCACTCATTATGAGCTTTGGGAGAAAAAAAATTAGAAAATAACACTGTTATGATGTTTAATTTTGAAAAATTTGTTATTTCCAGTACAAAACCAAAAAAAAAAACAAAAAAAGAAAAAAAGTGCAAAATATGGGTGTTGCTTTCTAATCACAATCCAAATTATAGGATACAGAAAACTTCATGGGGTTTGGGCAGTAGGACATGGAAAACAGGAATTTACTTGAGCTAAAGAAAATAAGATTCAAGGAATGACAGAAGTTGGAGTGAGTGCCAGAGGCCAGGTCTGCTGAAAACAGGAATTAACAGCAGTTGGAGTTCTCAATGTGAATGCTGCCTTGCCCCCTCTTGATTTTGTCAAATAGTGCCCAGGATGTTTAAAAAGCATGGAATATCCTGAGTTGGAAGGGACCCACAAGGATCATGGAGCACAACTCCTGGTCCTGCTCAGAACACCCCAGGGATCCCACCATGAACCCTTTGCGCTGACAACTGAGTCAATAAATTGTTTATTTTATTTATTTTTTTATTCTGTTATATTTCTTTTATTTTATTTTATTTATTTCCTTTTTCTTTCTTCCTCTTGGGTAGAAGTGGAAGCATCAAGCCCATCATCAGACACCAGGCTGTCCTTGCTTGCTCCACGGAATCCAGGCCACTTGGGCTGGGTGTTCAGCAGAGATCCCAGAGCTCTTCCCATTTTATAAGTTCAGTCCTTTTGGCTTTGAACCAAGTTTAAGCAGAAAGGATCCTTTCTCACAGCTCCTGGGAATGTGGCATTCCTTATAATTCTCATAGCAGCCTGTGATTACTGAGATGGGAAATGTGGTTTTTGGACCTTCCTGGTGTGAATGTCATTGCACAGTTGTAAATAATGTGGATTTCACATAATAAATGATTCTTTTTTTGTGGAGAATGAAGAAAAGCAAAGATAATGCAAATCCAGAGGAGCTGTGAGGGAGAGGTGAACTTTCTGCCCAGGTCAAATAGTTCAAGAAGTGATTTTTGTGTTTGTCCTGTGCAGGGCCAGGAGCTGGACTTGATGATCCTTGTGGGTCTTGTCCAACTCAGGATATTTTTGATTCCATTTAGAGCAACATCCCAGGAGGATTCCCAACGTCCAAATACCATTCCAGAGGGGTTGTGGGTCTCCCTGTCCACCTCTGAGCCCTGTGCAGGTGTTTCAGACACCCTCAGGTACATTTTGGACATCTTCACCTGAGAGAGAACCCCACTTATCCAGTATCTGGATTTACAAAGCCTGATCCTTCAGCAGAGACTAACACAGCTCTGGAACACAAGATAAGACACTCTTATCTCTGTGTTCTCCTTCCCTCACAAACTAGGGAGATCTCGATGCCTTCCCATAATCCCCCCTTGGCCTTCTTCCCTGAAATCCATGAGGGTTTTATGAAGAATACAGAATTTCTCCACAGGTGCTCAAAGTTCTTTAATCTCTGAACATTTTAATCTCTAATTTTTTATCAATGGCAACAGATCTCTTCAAGGATTTGGTTTTCCTTTTTCATTACAGTGGAGTCAATGCTGAAATTAAAATTATTCCTCACCTGTAGATGGTTCTCAGTGCAAAAGGCAGCTTTGAGGTTTCACTTATCAGACCAAGTCACAGCAGTGAACCTATTCTTTGATGCCTCACTTTCCCTCTTTGGGATCATTCCCATGTATTCCAAGAGCCTGGAGTGACAGGACAGGGGGAATGGCTTCAAACTGAAAGAGAGTAAGGTTAGATGGGATATTAGAAGAAATTCTTCCCCATGAGGGTAGGGGGTCTGGTAGAGTTTACCCCAGAGGAGCAGTGGCAATTCCATCCCTGGAATTTTTAAGGCCAGGTTGGATGGGGAAGTGGAAGATTTCCACTGGGATAGTGGAAGATTTCCCTGGGGTTGGAACTGGATGATCTCCAAGGTTTCCTTCCACACAAACCATTCCAATCATAGAATTCCAACATTTCTGGACTCTTTTCCCAGGAAAGTCTTTGCCAGGGATAGCAGATGATGTCTGATGGCATCATCCTATCTGATGATGATGTGAGGAGTGACACAAATGATCCACAGGATGGATCATACGGTTTAACACGTGGCCAGAGTGTCATGAACCACTTGTAAATGTGTCAATCTCTGAGGGTCCAGCCCTTGCAGATTGGTTTAAAAAAATCTTGGTGAGACTGCTCTTCAGGGGTGTTGTGTAAAGTAAAAGGTTCAATAAATGAAAAATAACAAATGCTACAGAAAACAAAAGAAAAACTGCAGAGGTGTCCAAGGAAACTTCTGGCACCCTGCTAGAAACACTCTAAAAATCCTCTTACTTCCTTGTGCTCTTTCCTAAATACTGAATGTTTTAGGAGGGACAGTTTGGCTTGCTGCCAAATAATATCATCAAGAAGCTTTGAGTTACACTCTCAGGATTCGAAGGACAGTGACAAGGTCCAACAGGTCCTTCTCTCTTGCACTGAGCCAGTTACAGTGAGAAGGGCACAAAACTTCCTAGTTAAACTTCCCAAAATGTCTAAAGGTAAACTGAAACTCTTTCCTCATACAGAGATGCCCACTCGGGGGGGGGAATGCTTTACTACAGGTGGGGATTTCTTTCCACCAACCCCATCCAAAGTCAGATCATGGCACGTAGGGGAAATTTTCCATCACAAACAGAAAGTCCAGAGAATTCCATCCCATTTCTCCTTTCAGGAGTTCCATCAGCAGCACTTAGCACCAGTGCTCAGTGACAAAGCACTGCTGCATTTTGCCCATTGCTCTCCAATTTATGTTGTCTTAACTCCAAGTTTCATGATTAAAATCATCTGTTAAACCTGTTCATTAACCACAAGCCTAAAATCCTCCAGAAGATTTCTACAGAATGGTTTTAAATAAAAAGAGAGTAAATTTAGATTGGATATAAGGAAGAAGTCCTTCCTTAAGAGGGTGGGGAGGCCCTGGCACAGGTTCCCAGAGAAGCTGGTTGCCCCATCCCTGGAAGTGTCCAAGGCCAAGCTGGATGGGGCTTGGAGCAACCTGGGATAGTGGAAGGTGTCCCTGCCCCTGGCAAGGGATGGAATAGGATGATCCTTAAGGTTTCTTCCAATCCAAACCATTCCATGATTCCACGTTATTCAAAGTCTGCAAATCTGTTTTTCCTCAAGGGTGATAAACAGTGCCTGAACCTAGGACTTCACCCTAAAAACAGCTAAAGTTCAGCTCACCTGAGTGAAGATCTTCACTCCCTGCTGCCTCCAGGCAGTCTGTCCACGCTCCTATAAAAATTCCCAGTGCTCTTCCAAAGTGAAGCACTAGAGCTCTTCCCTATATCAATATTCCATAATCAATTTCCCTTGCTCTTCATCATTTTGATTCAGATACGTCTTGGTCCATTTTGACGTTGGGATCATGCGATATAAAAGTGTAAATCATCTGCTCTGTTGGAAATGGCAACTTCTGCACAGGGAACAGCCCTGCCGAGGAATACTTGGGAAAAACGAGGTGCAGAGAGAAAATATTTGCAGTCATGGAGGCAGAACTGGCATCGCTTTATACTTGACAAGTTCTTTTTTCACATGTTAATGATATCAGAGAGTGCCTTTTACACGGCACCTTCAGTGCTGCGTTTTCCACCATTCATTCAAAGGGATAAAAAGAAAAAGAAAAAAAAAAAATTACTTTCATGTGACCCTGCAGTGGTAATTTGAATGCATAAACTTGCAGGAGAGAAACAAACAAGCAAACAAACCAGTCTTGAACTTACACAGAAATGTGGTTTATTTCCCATGGATTTGTATGAAAAGAAAAAAACAACTCAAATTTCCATTTCAAGGTTTTTCTGTTTCTGTGGAAAAAAAGGACAAGCTGGTTTTTTTGTATGACTTATTACAAAACAGTAGAGAAAAAAAAAAATTAAAATCAGCAATAAAATCAATAAAAAATGAGGATAGACAGAGAGTGTTTTTTTAAAATATAGATATTTAATTCAAGGCCTCTTTTTTCCTCAGCAACACATTTCCAAAATCACACAGAGGGAAATCCCAAACGCCACAATTATTTCTGGAACATGATGCAAAATAATTTGTCACATTTTGAGGCAATGAGCGCACGCTGAGGGCTCCACTCAGGTTGCTCACAAAAGATACTTTGTGGCATTTGGGATGCTCTGAGATATTAACACATCCACATAGGATTGGAAGCCTGGAGTTACTCACATCCTCTCAGGGCTGGAGATGTGTTTGGAAACACCAGAATATCTGAAAAAGGTCTTGGATGTAAATCGAAGGGAAAAGAGAGATAATAACATTAAGGGAATGAGAGTAGGGGATTTAAATCTCTCATTCAAACAAAATGCACATCTGCTGTGGTATAGAGATACTTGGAGCAACATCATCCCTCTCCCACCATGGGCTAGAGCCCCAGTTCCTATGAAAGGTGCCAACCAGGAGTTGAGGTGGACACATCCCTGTGGAGTGAAAATCTGGGATTGACTCTTCCCTATGAGAACCCGAGATGCGAGATTTGGGCTTCTCTGTGGCTGACAGAACTTCAGGGAAGCACTGCTTTTGCCCTGAGGCCATTAAAACATGCTTCCATAAAAGGCCTCCAAAAATGAGTGATAATACTGGGATCATGGGGATGTATTTGGATAGCACTGTGTGATCTCACAAGGGTGAAAAAACATAGATTTAGGGTTTTAGCGTGTGGTGGATGTTGGCTGAGTAAACAAACCAATGCCACATCCACTGCAATCAGATGTCAACCAGAACATTAGGTTATCCTTCAAAATCAAAGAGCAGCTGATTGTTTTACTGGCACATGGGCATAGCTGTGAGGAATTTGAAGGATTGTGTTGTATGAATTTGTATGACCATTCAGAGTCCATCCACAAACAACTTCAAAAACTGAGAAATTTGACAAATAAAATTAATTAGAGGATGGATCGTGGTTGGATGACTTGTTTGAAGGATAGAGCCTTGCACCTTGGCTAAAGAAGTTTTGAAAAATAGGTTTATATGCATTGATTGTTACAGTGATAATATCAGTGATAGTGTACTTCATTGTCCACGGCAAACAATGGACAAAGACATCAAAGAAGTTTTTTTTCCATTCAGGAGAGAGGGGAAAATGTGGAAGATGGATTTGAGGTGGAATTTGTAGAGAATTCTCAAAGCCTGACAGAAGGCTTACATGGTGTATGTCTATATGCAAACTTTGAGATACAAAATACTGAGTTAGAAATGCCATGGAATAGGACAGACTTTGATGAGAAAGAAATGGAACTAGAAACAAGTTTCAAATTATGGCCTTGCAAATAAAATTACATACTTTGGAGAAACAGAACTATGAAAGGTGCATTGTAGTAAGACCCACAAGGGTTAATTTTAGCTGATTGGCTTTGAGGTGTTTTGTGGAAAAAGCTTACAGGCCAAGAAATGCTTATAATGTTATAATTGCAATTAGGAAATAGTTGCACTTCTGACTGTGATGGCCTGAATTGTAACATCTGCATTGTCTCACCCTTCACATGAGACTAAAAATAGAATAAAAGTTTTTAAGACGCCTCTCACTTGCCCCATCTCTGAGTCAAAAAAGGTATAGTCCGACAATGATATACCGGAGCCAAGATGGAGAACTTTGGGTGAGGATTCGTTGTCTTTTTGCACCTTCTTCTTCACTTTCTTCGTCCTTCTTCTTCAGGAATCTGAGTGGTTTTCTGTAATTGGGTGAAAGAGGTTCATATTGTGGGTTTTAGGTGATCACAATTGGATTAGAAACATAATATAGATTTCAGCTGTTTAATGGGCAATTGGGACTTAAATAGCCTTGAACAAACACCATTTTGGCTCACTTTCTCGACTTTCTAGGAAGAGCTCAAGTCTCATGAGTTTGAATAGATAAGGATAACAAATTTCAGAGTGAGACTTCAAAAACAACATCTCCTGAGTTCTATTTGCCCTGACCTTGTGTCCTGATTGGGGAAGACAGGTATCTTCCAGGGAAAGCTGGAGCTTCCCTTGGAATGGAGAACGTAAACCACCACTCCCACCCTCTTTTATTCCAATTATAAATTTGCAGTTAAAAGCTTAGGCAAAAGATTTTGGAAATAGAAATAGCAGTTCTTTACTAGTATGTATAACAAAGCAAACAAACAAACAAACAAACAAAAAACCAACTACAGCATTGCTAACAAAAACGGTACCAAGAACCTCGAGGACTTTGCTTCACAAAAACCCAGGGCAGTTTGGTCTCGGTGCCTTTGTAGGATCCTCAGAGCACCAAGCTGGGAACAGTGGAGAAGTCCCGGGCTGGTAGCTGGGATGGCAGGATGTCCTTACAGGGCAGGGGCAGAGCGTCCCCAGCAGGGCAGGGCGATGTGGAGTCACACCGTAGCAAGAGCAGCAGTGCCAATGAAACCACGATGCCAGGGCAGGAATGGCTCAACTCTCACAGGGTGGCAGAGAAGCTCAGAATTCCAGGGCAAGCAGATGATGGTAGATTTTCCATGACTGGACTCTTCCAGAGAGAATGAATTTTCTAGCAGCAAGCAATCCAGCTGTTCTCTCTCCCCAAACGCCAAAAAAACCAGAATGCCAAGCTGCCTCAAGCTCTGTCCTTTACCTGCCCCAAAACTCATGTTATCTCCCCCTCTGAGCTTCGACCACCCCTTTGTTTTGTTAAATAGTCTTAAGTATGACACTTAGTCTCCTTGGTAACTTATGGGGAAAAAATTCTTTAGAGTAAGAAGGAACAAACCTAACCCCCAACACCCTGGAGCAGGAAAAAAATCCAGGAATTCCAACACTTCCCCACGCTTTGGGATTTTGTGATGTGTAAGGGTACCCATGAGACACAGACTGACACAGGTTAGCACGTGGTCAAAGTGTTGAACCACGTGTAAATACATCAATTCTCTGAGGGTCCAGCCTTTGCAGGGAAGTGGCTAAAATTAATTTGAGAGAGACTGCTCTCTCTTAGGAGGTCTTTTGTAAAGCTAAAGGTTTAATAAAGAAAAATAACAAAATAACAAACGTTACAGAAAACAAAAGATAAGTCGAGCGCAGGTGTCCCAGAAATCCTTGCCATACTGCTAGAAACACTCCAAAAATCCTCTCCTTCCTCTGTGCTCTTTCCTAAATGCTGAATGTTTTAGGAGGGACAGTTTGGCTTGCTGCCAATAATATCATCAAGAAGCTTTGAGTTACACTCTCAGAGCCCAATTCATGTTCTTGTGCTGGCACTGAGCCAATCACTGCCAGGAGGGTATGGAAAAATCTGGGGTTTTTTCCTTACAAGAAATGCAAGAGGTGAGTCTTAAACTTTTCCTCATATGGAAAATACGTGCTGGGTGTGGGAAATGCATTCCTACAACAGACCTCCCCTGTGTCCTTCTGGATCCTAGAACCCCTCTGCTATTCCCCAGAGCATCCCCAAAGCTCCCAAACGGATTTGTGCATGCATAAAGTCTATGTATTTGTTCGTATCAACCCCTCCTAGATTGGTAGCTTTGTTTGACTGGATTTGACTGGAAGCCTTCCCTTCAGACAGCTAAACCTGGGTGAGCTGAATCCTAAATATCCTGGCCTTTTTCCTGCCTTAATTCTGACATCTCCATCATTATGTAATAATAACCTTTTCAGAGTGCTTTTGGCTATGGGAAATATTCACCAGCCTGACTGCTACAGTTTCATTTTGGGAACAGTTCCCTTCATGTTCAATCAGCTGCTGCATTTTTTTTTAATGTGAAAATATTCATCGCTTCACCACTTGTATGAAAAAGAATTGGAGGCATCTAAATGTGGGAGATTTCAGTTTTTCAGACCTGGTGGCATTAAATATAATCAGGAAAGTTTGTCCAGCCACAATCTGTGTGAAGTGAGAACATTTCACTGTTATCAGACTGGTTGTTAAATGACCTTTAAGTTCTTCTTTATCCCTTTTCCCCGGCAAAGCACTTTTAACTTTGCATAGGCTCCTGAATCAAAATTTCCTCAATAATTACATTTTGCAGCTCCTGTGGACTCGTCCCCAGATGACTCCTAAGTAAAGCCTCCTAAGTGCAGGGAGCTTGGGAGGTTACAGCCACTTAGACTCAGAGAAAAGATTGCTCAGGAGGTGAGGAACGACCTGAGGGCACTGGCTCTGCACAGAGCCGGAGACATGAGCTGACTTTTCACACAATAAAATTACTGCCCTTTCCTCTTTGGCTCCAGCTCTTGCTGTTCCCACAACCCAAACCTTGTCCCTCATTTACCATGACAAAAGCTTCCAAATCTATAAGGGGTTTCTCCAGCTGGGCAACTCAGTGAACTTTGACAGTCCCCTTTCCAAGATAAAGCTGCCTCTGTAGGACATAAAATAGGTCCTAAAAGTCCTAAAGTTGGTATGAGGAACAAGTTCTCAGCATCTCCCAGCTCCATCCCTCATGATGCCTGAGGCTGCCAGCTTCCAACAGCTTCATTACATCCTTGGAATAAACTAAAAAATAAAATACTATTTATTTCCTGCCATCACTGTGGCCTCTGCTCTTTTTGCCATTTTCTCTTCACCTCAAGAGCATTTTGTGAGGGGGGAAGCAACACCACAGGGATGTGTGAGGTCAAGGAATATTTCAGTATAAAAAAGAGCTGGATCTCCTGTTTCTCCAAAACATAAGAATCCTTCATCACCATCAGCACAAAGGCTTCGGGAAGGTCAGGGGACTGAAAACAGACAGAGAATTGATTATCAGCTCAAAGGGAACATCCTGAGCTGGTTATCCCTCAGGAGAGCAACAAAACCATCACCCCAAATAGGAAACCCAGTGAGCTGTAAACCAATAGGACATAAAGCCAACAGCACTCATTATGGGATGCAGAAAGAAGAGAATTGGGAACTCTGCAAACTTATTCTGAGGTGGTTTTAGTGGCAGTGTGAGAATATATCAGGGTTCTTGAGAAAAAGGGGTTGGGCCTCTTCTCCCAGTCAATAACAAAAGGACAAGTGGAAACAGCCTCAAGTCGTGCCAATTATTTGGATGTTAGGAAAATATTCCCCCCCCAGAGGGTGTTTGGGCACTGGAACTGCTCCCTAGGGAATGGTCACGCCCTCAAGGCTGCTAGAGCTCAAGAAAATTTGGACAATGCTCTCAGGCAAAGAGTGGGGGTTTTGGGGTGTGCTGTGCAGGGTGAGGAGTTAGACTTGATCCTTGTGGGTCCCTTCCAACACGGGATATTTTATTACTCTTTTGAAGCATCAGGGTTCAAAAGTTCAGGTGGCAGCAAGGTGGAAGGTGTGAGGGTTTGAAGACCTGCTCCTGCACAGTCCATTCAAGCCTAATCCATGGAGAAATCCATGGAATGTGTGTGAGTATTCCTGGAGTAACTTCAGTCCCGGTCAGCTCAGAGGAACAACAGGATCGGTCCATCAGAGATTTTCATGTTTCTGGGAGTGCTGTGCATTTAAATGGATGTTATTCCAGTGGATGGCATTGGTTTGTGTTTCCTGTCCCTATTGATCTGTGTGACTGGCCACGGATATGCAGATATATGGGCATATAAATATGAAATAAAACATATTGTGGGCTCCCAGCTGGAAAATGTTCTCTGTTTTCCTGCTGGCTGCACCTGGGGACACGGAGCTGCAGCAGCTTCTCATATATTGGGTTATTGGATTTAACAACCTCTAACAGATCATAACAGACATCAGGGACAGTGAAAGTGCTTGTACCAGGCTGGAGAGAAAAAGCAAAATGAAACAAACCAACAACAACAAAAAAGAAAATCAGAACAAGCAGAAAATGCTTGTTCAATAGTCAAGAATCCCTCGTGACCTGCTCTTGTTTCTTCTTGTACATTTGGTTCCCTCAGCTCCAGCTGGGAGGCAGTTCCATGATCTTCCTGTTCTTGCCATTTCTTAAATGCATTCCTTTTTTAATTTTTTTTTCTTTTTTTTAATTCTTTTTCAGTATTCCATTTCCTCTATGTCAGCATTATCTGTCTAGAACATTTTGGGATTTTTGGGGGATTCTCCTGAGCAGGGTGGGCGATTGGACTCCATGGTCCTTTTGGGTCCCCTGAAACTCAGGATATTTAATGATTCTACATTACAATGATGCTTTGCCTTCTTTACCTTGGGATTCTGCAGGTGCTGCCTAGGAAAGACAAAGATGAAAAACTGCTGCAAGGGGTTTGGATGTTATTTTAAAGCTGTATTAAAGACATTTCCTCTTAGTGTACAATTTTCTCACCTGCCCAAGGTTTCTTCTCATGAAAGAGGTTCCCTTAATGGCTTTTTTCTGCTCATGGGAGTGTTGAAGGGGTTTTTTCCAGGTGGGATCTTATCATTACAAAAGCAGGAATGTCTCCTGATTTCTTCTGGAAACGCCCTCCCAAACCCTCTCTAGGCCTGAGCTCAGATCTCATTTCCTCTGACTGTTCCAGTGACTGAGCCCTGATATCAGAGACTGACTTATTTTTATTATTTCCCCAAATGCCCCAGTTCCCTCCCAGCTCCGTTCCCTTCCAACTCCTGTTGATGGCTGTATTTTGCAAAGTGGCACAACCCTTCTGCTGTGATATTTTCATCCTCTCCAAAGTGACATTTCCCAGCTTTAGCACACAGAAGCCTGGCTCTGTTACCAGCAGGTTGTTGAATCCCTCTGTTCCTTATCTCACAAAATGAGGAGCCTAATGAGGCTGGAGCTGTTCTCTCACTAAATTGTCAGATATTCAAAGCTAAACCATTTTTTTTTTTTTTTTTTTTTTACCCCAGGGGAATATTCTCTGCCTTGACTAAATTGACGCCTTTGCATGATGTTTTCATCCCAATTTAGCTACACCAGAGGAGACACTAGACCACATTCCTGTTTCAAGAAGAGATTCCAAGAGATTCTCAGGGAAAACAGGAGAGTAGGAGCTCTGTCAATTTAACTCCCATGCAAAAGGTATGGACACCATGCTGAAGTCTAAAGAAAAGTTACATTCAAAAAGGGTGGAAAATCCAGCCAGAACCTACAAGGGTAGGTTTAGACTGGATGTTAGGAAAAAATTCTCCCCTGAGAGGGCACAGGTTGCCCAGAGGAGCTGTGGCTGACCCATCCCTGGAACTGTTCAAGGCCAGGTTAGACAGGGCTTGGAAAAACCTGGGATAGTGGGAGATGTCCCTATCAGATTTAATTGGAAAGAGATGACCTTTGACAGTCTTTTCCAACTCAAACCATTCCACAATTCCATGTGTCTTGGGCCAAATACGAAGTGAGGATCAGGGGCAGCACAAAGACTAAGGTCTCACACGTTCTGTTGGATCCCGAAAACCCTTTCCACTGCCTTCCTTGTGCCGTCCCCCATACCCCAGGCCATTTCCACATCCATTTTTCCTGCAGCACTGGAGCAGTTCCCACCTCGGCGCTGCCCATCCCGCCCCTCCCTCTGCTCTGCTCAGCTCACAGGGAGGTTTGACAGTTTTCACTGCTGGAAGCTGCTTTATCCAGACAGAGCTGATTTGTAAAGCACGGACACCCCCTCCTGGCTACTGAGCCGAGTCAGAAAATCCTGGATATCCATAATCGGGAGGCTGTTCCCAAACAAGCAGCCGTGCAGGAATCAGGGCAAAGCAGCTCTCAGGAACGCAGCAGAACATCCCGAGGATTCAGGAGAGGTCTTGGCACAGCAGAAATATCCTTAGGCAGCCAGGAAATCCCCCAGTCACAAAGGCAGTTTGTACTTTCGATTTTTCACTTTTATTTATTTATTTTCTATTTCCACCTTGGAGAGAAAATGAGGGAGAGGGGAAACAGTAATGATGGGATTCTATAAAAGGGTAAGGATCCCTGTTCCACAACAGGCTGATCCGCCCAGGATGATAAAAGACAGGATGACAGCAATGCGGAGACAAGAAAATCTGTGTTGAGCATTTTTGATCATAACAGGAAAATGTCACCCTGCTAATGAGACATCTGAAGTGAAACCAAGAATTAAAATCTACATCCCGAGCAAAGCAAACAAAACTCTGCTCTCAGGTCCAGGTCTGTAAAGTTTTGTTATTTGAAACAAATTATAGAATCATGGAATGGTTTGGTTTGGAAGGGACCTAAAAATCATTGAATTCCAACCCCCCAACACTTTCCCCTGGACCTGGTTGCTCAGAGCCTCCTCCTTCTGGTCTTAATATATAAAATATATATTTAATATCTGATAATAAATTATATATTGCTTGATGATCCTTGTGGATCCCTTCCAACTCAGGGCCTTCTGTGATTCCATGGTACTCATGAGGATGTTCTTCCCACTTCCAGTGATCTCTGTGTGAAGAGATCCTGAGCAAGGGGCCTTATCTTCAAACTATAAAAATCTAAATTATTTTTTTCCTGCCATGGATTTGCCCCATTGCTTTGCAAACTCTGCAGCCAAGACCTCCACAGTTTCATAAGGCTTTGGGAAAAACCAAACTCTTTTTGTTCTAAATTTGCCACCTTTGAACACACAGGTTTTATACTCAGTGACAGATTTTCCTCATCTGCTCCCCCCAGGCAAATAAATAGTTTTAAAATACTTCTTTAATATGCTTTCTTAGTTGTCTTTTTGTGGGCTGAAAAATCCTGAGCTGAAGCCCCTCTCCCTGAAAGGAGTCCCTTGCCCATTGCCTCTTCTTGCAAAAGAAAAAAAGTTAATTTTTTCCTGGCTGTCAATGTCAGGTGATGGAGACAGCTGCTGTAAAAGCAAAAAAGGAGGCAAAAAAAGCAAATTTGCAGCTATGAAAAATTCAGGATCGGTGTTCATTCTTCCCTGTTAAAATCAGCAAGCAGAGCACATCTCTGTCTCCTGGTTTCTTACATTAGCAGCAGACATTCCCACTGGTCCCTACAAACAGCCTGGCATTGGGCTGGCACATACTCTCACACCTGGTTTCGGTGACCTGAAATAGGTCCCAGCTCTTCACTGTGGCTGCTTGGGATAAAATTTGTTGGGGTCCTGGTACAGGGAATTTTTTTGGATTTGCCTTCAGTGCAAAAAAACCCAAACCATTCACCTCAAACAACACAAAGCAGACCCTCACTGCTGTTTAAGCAGGAAAATCAATCTATGAGAGTCCCTGTTCACACAGCTCCCCAGCCTGAGAGGTGTCAGGCTTGCTAGTTGGAAGAGTCACACAAAAAGTCAGGAAATTTGTGCTCCAAGCCTTGCTTTGCACAGCATGAGGCACTGGAGCCATTTCTGTAACATCATGACAGTCTCTGGATCTAAAACAAGAAAAGAGACAGCAGCAGATGTTATCTTTCCTCTTCTCTTGCTGTGTATCTGTAAAATCTGTCCAAGTGATGAAAGGGTTCAGGGTTTGCCTGGCAGGTGCCTTCACACTCTTGTAACACCTCTGTCCCCTCACTCCCTTCGTGACCCTCTTTCCACAAGCTGTGCACAGTCTTTGGACTGAGCTTTTTGTACCAGATTTTTAACTTTAATCACTACAGTTGCATCACCTGCTCATCTTAAACTGACCCTGGGTTGTCCCCTCCTTGTTCCTCTGCTCAGCCATTTCATAATCTCCTCTCCAGTTCCATTCTGTCTGGAGCCTTTGGCTCTGATGAGGAAGTTCAAATAATTACAGAATAGTTTTTGTTGGAATGGACCTGCCAGGCCATTTCATTCCCAGCCCCTGCCATAGGCAGGGACACCTTCCACTGTCCCAGGTTGCTCCAATCCCCATCTAACCTGGCCTTGGACATTTCCAGGGATCCAGGGGCAGCCACAGCTTCTCTGAGCAACCTGTGCCAGGACCTCACTACTCTCACAGCCAAGAATTTCTTCCTAATTTTTAATCAAAAGTTACCTTTTATCAGTTTAAAACTGCTCCCTTTTTCCTGCCATACCAGGCTCTTGTAAAAATCCCTCTCCATTTTTTTATCCAGCTCCTCCAGGTACTGGAAGGCCACAGTTGGGTCTTCCCAAAGTTTCTCTTCTCCACTCTGGACAGTCCCAATTCTCTCAGCCTTTCCTCACAGCAGAGCTGCTCCATCCCTCTGTGGTGACTGTTCTGGACTTGCTCCACCAGCTCCACATCCTTCCTTTGCTGGGAACTCAGAGCTGAATCCAGATGGGATGTAAGTCAGGCCATGGTTTCCTCACCAGATCTAAGTGGATGTTGGTTTGACCTGCAGCCTCACCTGACCTCTGAACTTCTATCTCAGCCACGTGTTTTCATCACACCAAGTCCCATCCTGAAATTATTCCACTCCATAAAGCCAAAATTCTTCCTAGAAATGCAGCAGTTGTAAACCCAACCACTGACCCTAGGAGATTGAGCAGAGCAGCTGAGCCACTTGAGCCTTTCAAAAGGAATTTCACTGTGCTCCAGAGATGTTTGCTCCAGGATTTAGGGCCTTGAGCTGACACTCAGCCTGTCCCAAGCTCAGCTGTGACAGAGTCACCCTCTCACCTGCCACGAGCTGTTTTGGTTTGGGAAGACAGGTATCTGCCAAGGAAAGCTGGAGTTTCTCTTGGAATGGAGAATGCAAATCCGCCTCCCTTCCAAATTATTATAATTTTGCAATTAAAGTCTTTTCAGGCAAAGCTTTGGGAATAGGAATAACAATTCTTTACTAAAAATATTAAGAATACAAATGTAGTAGTACAAAACACAAACAAACAAAACAAACAGAAAATCCCAGAAACTCTGACAGTCAGAAATACACCCTGATGCCCTGTTGTTCAGGGTGTTGGAAGCAGTCCAAAGTCAGTCCTCCGGGAGTAGCAGATGTGGTTCTGTTGGAGTAGAGATGGTCCTGTAGAAAAAAGTGTCCAGTAGTGGAGAGATGGGTCCGGTCTTCCTTTGGGAATCCAGCAGAAAAAAAAGAATATCTGGTGTTCCTACATCTCAGTTTTTATCTGGGTAGGAATGGTTTGGCTCCTCCCACTGGGTGGAGCATCTCACAATGGGATGATGTAATGTGTCATGTCATTGATGAGCCTCGATGGCCCATTAACAGCAGATATCCTCCAGAGGAGATACATGTGACTGGGATGATGTAATGTGTCATGTCATTGGTGAACCTTAATGACTCATTAACAGCAGACATCCCCGTGGAGGGTGGACATGTCATGGAAGAGATAAGAACACTGCCTCACCCTGTTTTAACAGCTGGCCCATTATCAGAAGGCACCCACTCCACCTCTGTCCTGGAGTTACAAGAGATAAGGAAAACCTCCCCAGCCGGTTTCAGTAGATGGAATAGAATAATTTCATTTTTTTTTTTTTTCTTCTATAACACAAGACATGAGCCTGTCACATCCCTCACTGCTATTCCCTAACAAACACGGAGCTGGGATGCACCATCTCCCCCTGCCTCGCACGGAACTCCTGCTTTCACCATTTCACCATTATTTCACCAGTAACGTTTTGACACCTTTTTCCTAACTCTGATTCCCATTATGATAATGGTGCAAATTACCTTGGAACAGACAACTCCTCCAGCCTAGGCTTATTCAGATTTTATATTTAAAACCTGCAATATTCCCTGTGAGGATTCCTGAGGTGGATCACGGCAGGTATTTCACAGGAACCAATGGCTTCAAAAAGTTGTTGAGGACAAGAAGAGACAACCACTGCCAAAGGCAATTTGAGGAATTCTAACAAAACATTCTCGCTGGGAAATGCGGACTTTTTTTTTTTTTTTTTAAAGCAGGAGCAATTAATCACTGCAGGAAAGATGACACCGCAAAAAAGAGGTGTGATTTTTGGATGCATAAATGAAAAATGTGGGCACCTTGGAAGGATGTGACAAGAGGTTATTGTTGTAAGTGTAGGAATCACAGGCATGAGGTTCAGGTGTGGGTTTTACACACAGTGTGTCATGCTAGGACATTCCAGCTCCTCCTGGCTCCTCACTGCCAAGGAGGGAGAAAAAAATAAAGGATTATGGAATCATTATGTTAAGAAAAGATCTCCAGGATCATCAAGATGGAATTTTGACCAAATATTGTCCTTCCTACTAAATCACATAGTGAAATGCCAGGTCCACTCACTTTTTGAACATTTCCAGGGATGGTGACTTCATCACTTGTCTTGGAAGTCTCTTCCAGGGCTTAACCTCTCTTTCAGTGAAGATATTTTTCCAAAATCAAACCTGAAACTGTCCTGATGAAAGCTGAGATTGATTCCTCTTGTCCTGTCTCTTGCTGCCTGGGAAAAAGAGACCAACACCCACCTTGCCACATCTTCCTTTCAGGGAGCTGTGGAAAGCAATAAAATTTTCCCCGGGCCTGTTTTCCTCTAGACTGAGCAATCTGAGTATCCTCAGCTGCTCCTTGTAAGATTTATGTTCCAGATCTTTCACCAGCTTTGTTGTCCCTCTCTAAATGCAAATTATGGTCACTTGAGGGCTTTAAGTCAAATATTCAGGAATGTCTTACAAAAAGGCATCAGCTCTCCTGCAGCTGCTCCAATTTGGAGTTTTCAGGCTTCAGGGGCTCCCTATCAGTGGCAGTGCCAGCCAAAATTGAACATCTCCCAGATAGTGACCCAATCAGACACAATCCATTTTTACCTTGATTGCCTGGTGTTATTTCCTCTCTTTGGGAACTCTCAAGTGGAACACTGGGATTTGCCAGGGTGGTGAATGGCTCAGACACTTAAACCTACATTTGTGTTTGGGATCATAAACCACAGGGCACGTGGGAGTCAGGAGCTTGTTCACAGGCCAGTGTTCCTTTTAAATAGTCCAACCAGGCTGAACGATCTGAGCTCTCCATCAGCAGTAACTTCTGCATTGCTTTCTATTAAAGTGTTACCACATCCAGCCAGGGTTGAAAATCCATTTACATATCAATCCCCATCCTCTTTTTCTCAAGGTTAGCAGAGAAAGTGAAACGACCCAATCAGTCTTGATGCTGCTGTTTGTTTTATTAGAATTCATGGCTGGCCTTATCATTTTTGTTACCCAGAAAGGCTGTGTTAAAACTGACAGTTCTATCAGAGGCAGATAAAATTCAGAGTAAAGGAGTTTTAATCTGTATTTCAGTTTTTTTCCTCCACTAAACTGATTGAAAAATGACATGGATCTTCCTCCCTTCCTTCCATCTTACAAGTGTTTTATCTTTACAAAATCTCACTGACTTTAGGAGAAGAGAACCCAGTGTTTTCAACTCGTCTGACCACCTACCTTATCCAGGGCACAGAAATCCACCAGCACCTCCCTGAAAAACAAACAAACAAACAAACAAACAAACAAAAAAAGCCACAATGAAGAACTTAAATCTTGTTTCAGATGCACTTAAGACCAGGTTGGATGGGGTTTGAAGCAACCTGGCCTAGGGAAAGGTGTCCCTGCCCATAGCAGGGGTTTGGAATGAGATGACCTTGAAGGTCCCTTCCAAACCAGGCCATTCCATGATTCTGTGGTCCTGTGTCATGTTTTTCTTCTCTCTCCTTTGGATATTTCAGGTTGTTCCAAGCCCAAACCAATCTGAGCATTTCCCATGATGAGGTAACCAAAATTTCTCTGAGCAGCCAGTTTCAGTGCCTGGCCACCCTCACATAAAGAATTTATTCCTAGTATCTTATCCCTATCTCAGTCTGAAGTCACTGCCCCCTGTCCTATCACTTGAGGCCCTTTTAAATAGTCTCTCCCCCATCTTTCTTGGCTCTCTTCAGGTACCAGAATGTCACAATTAGGTCATCCCAAAGCTTCTCCAGGGTGAGCAATCCCACTTCTCCTAGTCTTTCCTCACAGTGGTTTACTCCATCCCTCTGATCACCTTGGTGGCCTTCTCTGGACTCACTCCAACACCTCCACACCCTTCATGTGCTGGGGACCTCAGAGCTGGAGGCAGCTCTGCAGGTGGGTTCTTCTCAAGGCCCTGTCACCATCAGTCACCCCAGAGATCACAGAATCACAGAATCAATGAGGCTGGAAAAGACATTTGAGGTCATCAAGTCCAAACTATGACCACACAACACCTTGTCCACCAGATCATGGCACTGAGTGCCAATACAGCCTAGCAGGTGTCCAGTGTGGGATGAGACACGTGAAGAAGTATCAAGTCTCTGGGAGTGTCCTGCATTTTCAGATTGGCTTGAAATAATTAGCGAGACTGCTCTTCAGGTGTTTTGTAAAAGTAAAAGGTTTAATAAGTGAAAAATAATAAACATCACAGAAAAAAAAAAAAAAAAAAGCCAAGCACAGGTGTCTGAGAATCCTCTGATACCTTTATAAGACACCCTATAAAGCCCCTGAGTTCCTTTGTGCTGTTTCTTTAGTACCCAATAGTTTAGGTGGGCTGTTTGGCACCCTGCCCAATGAAATTGGCAACAGGCTTTGAAGTGCACTTCCAAAGCCCAATTAATGCCTCTGTGCTGGCATTGAGTCAATACAAATGAAAAGGGCACAGAACTTACTAATTTGGTTTCCTTATAGGTTTAGGTAAGCTGAAACTTTTGCCCTTGTATAGAAACAGCTGCTTGGCGTGGGAAATGCGTTCCTACAAACTGCCACGTCCAGTCTTTTCTTAAACACCTCCAGGGACAGGGATCAAAATGTTGGTCACAGATTGGATCCACCAAGGAGTGGGGGAAGTCCCAAAGAAATGGTGGGCAGAAATTCCCAGGAAAACCCCCGGAATACACCATCTGTTGGGTTTGTATTCACTCAGGTTCAGGTAGGAACGCCCAGGTGCCTCCCCTGGGGAGAGGAGGATTCAGCTGAATCACGGAATCACAGGATACATGGATGGTGTAATGCTGTGGATCACGGAAGACTTTGGGGAATTTTTGACACCTTCTAAGATTACAGCTGCCAGTTAAATCAGCCCAGTTGAGCCCATTGTGGCCCATCAGCAGAGATGAGCACCATGTGAACGTCCCAGTGCTTCCCAGGCTGGGGATTTATTCCAGCTGGGTATCCTAATTAAGGACGAAGTTCCCTCCTCACAGGATTTGCCTCCTACTTCGTTCAACACCTGGGTGTAGCCTGAGGCAGGCTCTGCTCACCCTCTGCTTCTGGGTGGGTATTTTACTTGATCCCTGAACATTTTAACTATTAACCGGTTCAGTCTCCCACATCCTCTGGGGCCAGTGACATACCTGTCGAGTGCAGGAGGGCTCCAGAGGTTTCCAGCACATTCCTTGAGCTCCAGCCTGTGTCTGCAGTGCCTGCACAAGCACCAGCAAGATGTTTCCAGTTGTCCTTATCTTCAGTGGGAAAGCTGCTGCCCCACTCCTGTTGGCTCGTGATTTATTAAGAGCTATTTATGCCAGAGCCAATATTTCCTCCTGTTATCCCATCCATTTGCCATGTCCTCTGCAGCTCCACCACGTTGCTTTGATTTATGATTCATGTTATTTTATTTTCTTCAGGGTTCTGCTGTATTTATTTATGTTGCCCTGAAGAGCTGATTTTCAAATGTACCAGTCACAGAAACTTCATCGAGGCTCCCCCCTCCCTGCCTGCACACAAATCATCTCCTGCTTTTGAATAAGTCATTGCTTTTTTAGCGAGGAATAAATTTTCATAAGAATTTTTCATATCATACCCAGTGTGGGGGTCATTAGTAAATATCTCTCACCTGTTAATGGAGATGATTTGAATTTCTGCAGTGATCCTATTAATAGGTAAAGGTCTAATTAAGATTTGATAAAAAATAAGTTGTTGGAATTAATGTCCTCTAGTAGGGAGAAGGGAATATGTTGTTACATGATTTTATTAGACTAAAATACATTTATAGAATTTGAAGAAGGCCTTATTTCTGTTGTCTCACAGAATATGCAAACCCCTGCTATCTGAGCTGGAAAGAAATTCTAGGACACCGAGACCTGAGAGGCAGCAACGTCTCATTCCCCAGAGCTATTTCAAAGTTTATATCTGGACTATTTTGAATATTCTAAGCCACAGCACCCCTTTCCCTCCCTTTTCTTCAGCCTTGGGGGTATTTCCACTCTGACTCCATCTGTCTCCTTTCCTTTTACGCCACTTAAGAGCTGTTCCCCAGTTCCATCATCCTCCCAAGTGGCTTTGGCTCTGAACAAGTAACTCATAGAAGCTAGAATGGGTTGGGCTGGAACCTTAAAAATCACCCAATTCCAACCCCTGTGCCATGGGCAGGGAGCAATCCTTGTTATCCTAATCCGTCCAAGAAAACCAGAACGTTGAATTCCTGATGGATATAATCATTACTTTTCTTGTGTTCGCATGACTCTCCCTGGTTGAAATACACTCCTGGTACATGGGGGCAGGACATGGGGGAATGGCTTTAAACTTAAAGTTAGGTTTAGACCGAATATTAGGAAAAATTCTTCCCTGTGAAGGTGGTGAGGCTGTGAAAAAGGTTGCCCAGAAAAGCTGTGGATACCCCATCCCTGGAAGTGCTCCAGGCCAGGTTGGATGGGATTGGATCAGCTTGGGATAGTGGAAGGTGTCCCTGCCCATGGAAGGGGGTGAGAATGAGATGATCTTGAAGGTCCATTCCAATCCAAACCATTCTGGGATTCTGTGGTCTTGGTCCCACAAATCAGTCCCGCATCTGAACTTGATTTTCCCTTTTTACCAACCACTGTAAACATCCCCTGACTCATTTGGATGCAAGTTCCCACTGCTTTGCCCCACTTTTCCTGTTCCCACCAGCACAAAAAAGGCTTTATTTTAATATTCTGCCCCACTGTTTGTTTTTCTTATGGCTTGGACTGACTTTGCCTCCTGAGCAGCTCAGCCATGCTCCAAATCTCCAGCCATCTCCCTGAAAATCCTTGTTCATTCCCCTCACCTCCACAATGACAAATGATTGTGTCATCCCTCCACTCCAGGGTCCTGCTCCGAGTGACAACGAGTTTCTAATCTCACCCCATTGTTCATCTCTTTCTCCCCTTAATCTCCATCAGCTCCGCGTGTCAACAGCACTTGCTCAAAATCACTTATCACACACGAAATTTATTTAGAACTAATCAGAGACAATTTGAGGTGTTTATTAAAGCAGCAACAATCTCGGCTTGACCTTGTGGTAGGATTTGTGTTTCAAAGAAACAACTTTTTGGTTTTATTTTTGTTGCTGTTGCTTGATACCAAGCTGAAAAACTTTCATTAAGGAACTAACAAAGGTGAAAGCTGCTGCCAGAGACAAATTCTGCTTAACAGACTTGACATTTTCTCTGGGTTTTTGAGTGTTGTTTGAGAAAAAAAGCACACAAACTATGCAGGAATTACCTGCCCTGGCTCTGTCAGAGCTGAGAAAGGGTCTTATTGTGCTGGCTCTTTCCTCCAACCTCATCTCCTCAGACAGATGGGAGATGCGACAAGACCCAGGTCACACAGAAATGCTGTTGTTTCTCCTTCCTTGTTAAATCATTTTCGACTGAGAGCAAAAGATGTTTCTGAGGAGATTCTCTGGTACTGAACAGAGTCTCTCTGGTACTGACTAATTAAACTGGGATGGTTTTACCAGAAGAAATATTCAGCTCTCCTGGGAGCAGAGACCCAGACTTGCCACATCTCCATTTTCAGGTGACTGTTAACCACTCAAATTAAAAAAAAAAATCAAATTAAAAATTAAAAGGGATTCCATAGGACAGTTCACTAATTAGGGAATAGCTCCAGCTGTTGAGAAAGCCTTGCACCTGGCTCTGGATGTAATTCCTTCTGGAATTACAGTTGGATGCCTCAACTCAGTAGTCACAGTCAGTGGTTTTGCTGTTAATGTTTATTTTTTCCTCTTTTATTTAACTAATCCTAAGCAATTCTGAGCTGTTACAGAATGGAATAACCCGCCCCACTCCATATATTCTGATCAATTCTGATGCAATAATTTGTGGTCTGCACATGTGAGGCAGATTTTGTGCCGCACTCCAAGGAAACCCAAATTGAAAATTCCTGTTGAATTTTCTGCTGGAAATGACTGATTTTTCCTTTTCCAACCTCAGCATCTGCACAGACCTGTCTTTCCAGAGGTGCAGGAAGGCTTTTCCAAGCTCCCTGTCAGCCAGAGAGGATTAAACATCTCCTGTTAACAGCTCTGCTTCTGCCAGAGCCTCAGAGCAGCCCGTCTCGAGACGAAGCACCAGCTTGGGCAGAGCCACTGACCTCGTGATTCCAAAGCCATTTCTCCCCTTAATCAGCCTTGTCAAAGCCTGGCTCTCCCAGGGAGAAATCTCTCCCTCCCTATCTCTCCACCTCTTCCATCCGAGGGTGCATTCCTTCTTGTATTCCGAGTCGTGTTCATCAATCAATTGGAGGAGGTGGATGAAAGCTCCTGATTACTCGGGAGGCAGAAAATTAAGTCCCACCGAGCTACTACCCCAGAGAATGATAAATCAAATCCTACAGGAACTCTTCTGACCTCCTTAGCAGAGGGTTTTCCAAAGTCAGGGATTTCTCCAGGGATATCAGATCCTTGGTTTAACTCAGAGCCTTGTAATAAAATGGAATTCTTCCTACTGGGGATTTTTTGTTTCCTGTCTGACTGCCTGGCTTAATGCTGAGTCTGTACAGCACCAGCTGCGGAGAGCAAAGTTAGGGCATTCCTTCCCTTGTGTTAGAAATCTGTCCCAAAAATACTCTTTTCTCCAAGTTCTCAAGAGGTTTCAGGATGAATGAGCATATTTGAGGCAAGTGAATAATTTCCTAGGGAAAAACTTTTATGGCAATTCTTGGGGTTGTCTATACAGGACCAAGAGTTTGGACTCAATGACGCTTGTGGGACCCTTCCAATTCAGGATATTTAATGATTCTACAGAATAATTTCTTAACTCTTTCTTCATCCATATTCAGCCTTTGCATCCATCTTTTTATATTAAACTGGCCAAGAGATTGCATATTAAGGTTACATTCAAGGAAAGAAAAAGTTGCATAGTGTAAGGAGATGAAAAAGAAGGGAAACAAATTACCAACACTCACTTAAAAGTTTAAATTTATTGGAACAAAAAAACCCAGGACTGTTAGTAAAATCCATGAGCATGGTCACCTGTCTCCATAACACCATAAACATCCTAATCAAAGCAGGAAGAATATGAAGAGAGTGACCCTGAAAACGTGTTCCATGCTGCAGCAGCTGCAAAACAAGCACATGGGTGTGTTGGCCAGTGGATTCCTCATGTTCCCTGTCCAATGATGTGCCAAAAAATTCTTGGGAGCTCTGGGACCAGCTTCCTCACAAGCTCCCTGCCCCTTCAAAACTGATTGTGCAACAGAGATTTATAAATTAACCCATAAACATCTTTTATTTGCCCACAAATATTTGGCCGGGCCGTGCAATTTAGAAGTTTATGTATGTGTGGAGTTATCTCAGTAAGAATTATACTTGAACGATCTCATTTGCATAAGTCAGAGATTGTAATGACTTACTCAACTAAGCATACCCATGCAGTTAATTACTTTTTTCCAAATGAAATGCCAAAATTATTTCCCAGCAGAGAAGGCAATTGCTCACCCAAAGCAGCACAGGATGCTGTCGGTTTTAAAACAATTAATATGAAATTAATTTTATCAGGCCACTGAACCATAGTTAGGGAGCAATGCAAAGTAAAGCGTGACCAAGTCCAGCAGCTCCATTGGCAAGTCCAGTCTCACTCAGGAATTCTGGAATGAGGAAACACATGGAGCACCTCAGTCTTGAGGAGGCAGCAGTCCTGGGCAGGTCAGAGGGAAAAACAAAGCTCCTGAGAGAGGAAAAGTTACCTTTGGAATCACTTGTTACGACAAGCTTGGAAATCACCAAATAAAGGGAGATTCTTCCTGTTCCCACCTCATATTCCCATTACACGAGAGGAAATAAGGAAGTTTGCAGGGCTTGGAGAAGATTAATATTAAAAAAAACATGTCCTGGTTGGTTAAGTCTAGCACAGTTAGAACTCTGAGTAACTTGGTCTGGTGGAAGGTGTCCCTGCCCACGGAGGGGTTGAAATTGGATAATTTTAAAGGTCTCTTCCAACCCAAATAATTCTGTAATTCTGTCACTAAAATAATGTCACATTATCTGTGATTCTGTGAATAAAATAATGTTAAGCAAAGGGGCTGATGGGACAGGATGGTGCTGGTCCAGGACTGTGCTGATAAATTTGGGACTTGTAGGCACCATTATTTATTAATTCAGGTTTAGCTGAAGTTTCTTCTGAATTGGGATGGTCCAGAGTAATCTGCTGCCTGTCCAGGTGGGAATGGGATGGGAAGATGCCCATGTGTTTGACCTGAGGAAAGAACCAGTAAGATAAAGCAAAATATAAAAATTCACTGGCACATTCCCTCACTGCTGTGCATTCCTTCTGTGTGCCAGCCCTCCCACATCCCAGGGATTTTGGACAGCCATCCTCAGGAATTACACAACGGGTGGATATTTCTTACTTTTCCAGCCCAGAGATCATGGGCAGCTTGTCAGGATCCTGTGTTTTAAAGTCTCTTATAACTTCTGGCAGAGTTCCAACAACGCTGGAGATTTTCTGTTTTAATCTGAAATTAAGATTCATTAAAAAATAATTTAAAATTCATTAAATTAATTTTAAAGCTGGCAAATGTTTTTGAGCATGTTGATTTTCTGTGTCCTACTCAAGCTCAGTTTGAGCAGCCCAGTCCAGTGGAAGGAATCCCTGCCCATGGCAGAGGGGTGGAATGAAATAATCCAGAATTTTCCTTCCAACCAAAACCACTCTAAAATTCTGTGAACTAATATTTTTTGAAGCTACTGCAGATCCTGTATCATCCCTGCAGCCTCTTGTCGTTGCCTCAACCAGAACACATTTAAACTGAAGAAAATATTAACTTGTGCCCTGCAGGCACTGAGACACTTTGTGAGAGGACTTTAAATGACAAGGAAAGTTTTCTGCAGTGAATCCAACTCCAGAAAAAAAAAACCCAAACATTGGGAGTGTGGGGGATGCACAGAGCACAGTGACCAACATTAGATGCAGAACTACAGCCACAGCAAACTCCAAACAGGCTGCAAATCCTGTAACAGCAAAAACTGAGTCTATTCTGTTTTCTGTAGGCATAAATTTATATTCCTGAACATCTCTGCATGGACGAGATGGAGGTGAGTTGATAAAGGCTGAGAACAGAGAGTTTCTCTGTGATCTGAAGATCTTGCAGCTCCACTGCACCAGGGTGTCAAAACCTTCCAGATTAGAGATGTGGGGCTGTGATTTCCTCTTTAAAAAAATGCTTCTCAAGTAGTCTGATTCGCTTTGCTTTTAATGCATGGATTATCAGCTTAATTTCCATGAGGGTTGTTCTTTTTTTAATCTGAAATTTAATTTAGAAGATTTTGTCAAGTGATTGTTGCAATTTGTTCTGCTGGCTGCTCTCAGAACAAGTTCTGCCTGCCAAAAATACACGTCCTGGCTTTTATCACAGAGTTCAGAAGCATTCTTGTTACAACCTTCATGCAGACACCTGTAAGGGCCCTTTCCCGCCTTCTTTTCTGTGGCAGGAGGACTCCAGTGGAACTGGAAATGGCTTTTCCCAGGAGGCATCCAATAGTGCCATAGGACACAGAGATCCCTCTTTGGGACATAAATCGTGACAGCAAACCTAAACCCATCCCAGTAACATTAATTAATTCACACACAGTTCTCTGGGGAAGGAACAGCTTTCTGAGCCACCAAAAATATTTGTGGTTCTCATCACAGACTTTTGCCCTGCTGAAAAACTGGCAAGTCAGGCTGGTCCCTGTCACAGTCAAGGTAGAGCTTAGGGTGGGTGGGATGCACTTCTGGCCAGCAGCAAAAACCACCTTCCTCTTCTTCTTCCCCTTCTTCATCTTCTTCTCCTCCATCAGGAACATCCCACAACTCCTTCCCCACCCCTGCTGTGCCAGGCTCTTCCAGTGCCTACACAGACATCTTCTGTCCTGGATTTTTTCCTTCATTTTTCTATCTCAGGATCAGCCCAGCCCTGATGTCACTTTAATCCCTCAAGTGCAAAAAATCCAGTTCTCTTTTTTTTTTTTGCAAGCTTTTGGCTACATCTGGCTGATGTTAAAATGTTGTCAAAAGCATCTGGGTCTCGTCAGCCCAGTGGCGTGACAATCCTGCAAAGCCAAGGTCAGAACTGCTGGATGTGGCAGTGCAGGGATGTTCACAGGATCATGGAATGGTTTGGGAAGGAATGGTTTTCAAAATCTTCTCATTCCAACACTGTGCCGTGGACAGGAGCACTTTCCATTAGACCAGGTTGCTCCAATTCCCAGCCTGGCCTGGATATTTTGTTGCATTTACCTTTTCACGGTGTTGTGTTCTTCATTCATATTGGTTATCTCATATTTTTCATTCACTATTTATCTGTTTAAAAAAAAATGGCAATCAAAGGCAATTTGAGTGATAGCAGGTTCCTGCCCCATTAAATTGATAATTGAAATGCACTTAGAACATATAACTGCACCTGCAGAGTTGCTATTTTTCCTGCCCTCTCCTCAAGAAATGAACCTGGAGGCACTTCCATGACCACATAAACACATCTGGAGTCAGCAGAAGTGTCTAGGAACTGGATGTGCTGCCCTTGCTTTTCCTCAGAAGGAAGGTGCACCCTTATTATATCTCCTTGAACAGGGCATTTCAGGGGCATGAAGGAACGGGAGCACCTCTGAGCAGCTGATTTAATTCAGGATCACAGAATATCCTGAGTTGTAAGGGAGCCACAGGGATCATCCAGTCAAACTCCTGGTCCTGCACAGGACACCCCAAGAGTCACACCACGTGCTGAGAGTTTTGTCCAAACACTCCTTGAGCTCTTGTCAGGCTGATTCTGTGACCACTGCCCTTGGTTCAGTGCCCTCTGGGTGAAGAACCTTTTCCTAATATCCAACCTGAACCTCATCTTGATGCCTTAAGTTTTAGTTTTCATGTTTACCAGACTCTGTGCTGCCCAGGGGTGAGTTCTGAGCCTCATATTCAGTGTCACTCAGCTCTCTTCACAGAGCAGGAAGATAAAACAAATCCTTTTCCTGCTGCACACCAAGGACAACGAGTACAACTTTCAGGCCCAAAACCACAAACAATGGTGGGGGCTGAAGAGAGAAACAAGAAGGATGGGACCTCACAACCTGGAGCTGTAATTGGACAATAAACCCAAATATGCAAATGGACCAAAACTTATAAAAGTGTGAGACCTCGTAAGCAGCAATTTTGTGACCATTCTAAGTTCATCTTGGGTGTAGCCCTGGCCAGGCTCTTGTCCTGCCCAAGGTATGTCCTTAAAGCCTTTAAATAAATATCTGCTTTATTCTCCAGCTCTGTGCAGTCTCTGTTTCAGGTCATCCTTCCCAAGGCATCAGCCTGACACAACCTCAGGCCATTCCCTTGGGGATTTCTCTGGGGACTTGTCACTGGTCACCAGAGAGGAGAGATCAGTGCCTGCCCCTCCTCTTCCTCTCACTAGAAGGTTGTAGCTGTGATGAGTTTCCCTTCAGCCTCCTCTTCTCCAAACCCAGTTCCCTCAGCCACTCTTCACACGCTTCCCCTCAAGGCCCTTGGCCATTTTGCAGCTCTCTTTGGACGTTCTTGAATTGTTTAATGTCTTTCCTATAAAGTGGCACCCACAACTACAAACAACATTCCAGGTGAGGCTGTCCCAGCCCAGAGCAGAGTGGGACAACCCCCTCTGGGCCTGATCCCAGCAGGACAGGGATGTCCCTCCTGGCCCTGATCCAACTCTCCCTCAACCAGGGTTGGAAGGAGACTTTGAAAATCACTAATTCAAATCCCCACCATGGGCAGGGAAACCTTTCACTATCCCAAGTTGTTCCAAGCCCCATTTAACCTGGACATTTCCAGGGCTGGGGTGATGCCTTGGGAACGCTGATCTGGAACAGTGACTGGACAGAGCTGGAGAATAAAGTAGATATTTATTGAAAGGCCTTTAAGGATATGCCTTGGACAGGACAAGAGCCTGACCAAGGCTACACCCAAGGTGGACTTCAAATAGTCACAAAATGGACAACCAGTCACACTTTTATAAGTTTTGGTTCATTTGCATATTGAAGTTTAATTATCCAATTACAGCTGCAGGTTGTGAGGTCCCATCCTTCTTGTTTTCCTTCTTCAGTCCACTCTTGTTTGTGCTTTTGGGCCTGAAAGTTGTACTTGTCCTTGGTCTCCAGCAGGAAGAGGATTTGTTTTGTCTCCCTGCTCTGTGAAAAGAGTTTATTATGCTTAATATGAGGCTCAGACCTGCACCCCTGGGCATCACAGAATCTGAAAAACATGAAAACTAAAACTTAAGGCATCATTTTTCCCCTGCCACGGCTTCTCTGGGCAACCTGTGCCAGGCGCCACTACTTCAACAGTAAATAACTTTTTGCCTGATATCCAATGCCAAGTCAGTGTCTAAACCACAGAGAGTTGGATATTCCGAGGCATCATTCCCAGACCCCTCAAACAAGGACAGCTGCTTCTACTCGGCACTCAGAGAGCCCCAGCCAGGACCAGGTTTTACCTGACTTTGAAAACAGGAGAAAAACTTTTGGAAATGCTGTAGCAACAAGTTGTGGGCTCAGGGGGAATATCATTCATCCAGGCACCTCTGCAGCCTCAAACTGCTTATTTTGCAGAGAAAAAAAAATTATATTCTTGGAGCAGATGTGGTGGCAAGCTTCAGGCTTAGAAAAATATATATTTAAAATACATTGAACATATAGTTTATTTAATATATAAAATTTCTGGGAGAGAAAGGCTGCTCAGTCTCTTCAGGACCTTCCACTTTTCTTAAATTAAATTAGGTAAAAATAGGAAATAATAAAAATTTCTGTTGATCAGTAACCCTCCAGTGCTTCAGAAGTGGGTGGCATCAAACTGAATTTTTGTTAAAAATTCCTTTTTCCTTCTCATCTTGTAACAAAACCTTTCTATTTTTTTTACATGAATTTTTTCCCTTCTTTTTTACAAAACAGTCCTGCAAGTGGAGTTTTTATGTTTTCCGTGGGTACAGCTCCACTGGGTGTTGAAGCACACAAAAAATCATCTTGCCCAATATTTCTCTGCAGTGAAAATTCTGCATTTTCTTTACCTGCCTGACAAATCCACAAGTTTTCCTGTGTAAGTAGGTTTTGCCTGGGGCTACTCCACCCATCCCAAGCCCAGGGCTGCTGGGAGAATTTTCTCATCTCTTTAGGACAGAGACCTGCACGTTGCTGAAAGAGAAACTCTGCAACTTCCACTCAAGTCAGTTTATTTAATGCAGTTTCCCGTGAAAATTGCAACTTTTGTGGACAATAAACTCTGGATATTGTGATGGTTAAGGTTCACTGGAATAAAGTCATGGAACAGCCATATCTTTACCTGGAAGAGCTGCTGGAAGCATATATCACCTGCTGAGGAAAGCAGAGATTTCCTTGAGTTCCATGGTAGCATCTCTCCCTTCGTGAGGAGAAATCCTGTCTCATCCTGTGCATGGATCCAATCAGTTAATGCTGCCTTCAATGAGAGGGAGCTGCTTTTAAAAATTAATCCGGCTGGCATTTTAATTTCGTGTGCAGATGCAAATTAGGCTTTAATTGCTCACCAGCTCAACTGATCATTGAGATACCCATCAAATTGGCTGTACCAGGGAGGTACAAATGATCACAGAGTTGATATGTGCCTCGTTTCTGTTAACAAGAGATGAAATATTCCTCAGCAAAGTCATTTTTTGCTCATCAGTCCCCTGCAGAGCTCTGCCTGAGTCCTGCTCATTTAGACTCTTCCATATCACTTAACTCTTTGGATTCCCAGTACGTGGAATAACCTGTGCTGGGTTTTTCTAGTTGTGGGTGTCCACCAGATTCCTGACACGCCTCTTCTTGATCATAGAAACATGGAATGGTTTGGGAAGGGACCTTAAAGATCATTTAATTCCAACCCCCTTTTAATTCCAACATCTTTCCACTATCCCAGGTTGCTCAGAACTCCATTCTGAGTTCTTTAAAAGAAGGGTCATGAAATAAGAGACTTGCTTAGGCCAAGGAATATTCTGGATAGAAAATTCCCTGGGAGACCAGTGGGATAAGATGTGTGACCAAAAAACGTCCCCATGGCCAGTGGTGCTCATGGAAGCAGATATTCCTTGACCTCTATTTCCAGCTGAAGCTTTTCCAAGTGAGAAATGCCACCATGAGAGGAGCACAAAGGCAGCACGAGGCCAGGAGCAAGCAACCCAAAACCCATTCTCGTTTATTATCCCTGAGAGTTGATGAAATAAAATATTGTTGAAATAATAAAATATTGTTGAAATAATAAAACATCATTATATCAACTGTGCTTTTTGAAGTTCCTCTCCCAGCTGCTGAGCTGGGGTGAAAGGGTGGGAGGTGGAGCTGTGTTGTGGTTTGGAAGTAAACTGAGTGAGAGGCTCCAAGTCAGGAACACAATTTAATGAGAAGAAAAGGGAAAAAAGATAAAGCAAAATAAATGCAATAACAAAAAGAGACCACTAACAGAGTAAGAATACAACCTGAGCAGGGTGATGGAAGCAGTCCAGGTGAGGTGGTCTTCCTGAAGCAGTGATCCCATAGAAAGCTCTGGTAGCTCTGGTTCTTTGCAAATCCAGTGGGTGAGAGCTGCCTGTACTGTCCCAAATCCCAGTTTATATCCAGGTGAGAATGCTTGGCTCCTCCCCCTGGGCGGAGCATCTCACAATGGGATTATGAGTCATCCAGGAGGTCCTTGATGGCCCATTAAAGTGAGATAACTCCTGGAGGGAGTTATCTCTGAGTCATGGCAAGGAATTGAGGGGCCATTAACAGAAGGCACCCCAGAGGGAGGGGAGTTTGGGAAGAGCACTGCTCCAACAATTGGCTTCATCAGTTCATGAAGATGGTGATAGAATACATCCTCTACTACAGCCCAGGACAAGCTGCTGCACCAAGATAAAATTTGGCAATGTCTTAAATCCTCAGTGGCCCCCTGCACCCGGGTAATTCCTTTCACCACAGTCTTCAAAGCAGTTAACAGAGGGTGGTGAGAGAGCAGCAGAGGCAAAGCCCAGGAGGGGGGAAAGGTTTGGAAGTCACAGCTCAGTTCAGGAGCAGAGGCAGGAATGGCAGCAGACACCTTTTCCATGATGGATATAATGGATCTGTTGCCATTTCTCCACCTTCCCTCATCAACCACAGGGCAAAGCTCTACAAAGCAGCTGAGGGACAGTTCAGAGCAGCAACAATCCGTAAGAATTATTCTGATATTCCCTCAAGGTACAATTCCTCTCCTCACAAAACAGAAGATTCCCTGGTGGATAAATCTGCCAGAAGTCTGGACATTGCTGGAACAGTTAGGGAATGGTGTTTCCCTGTTGGAACCTTGGAGCTTTCTGTGCTAACAGGCGCTGACCTGCAAGCAAGCACTGCACTTGACCTGAGGCTTTCAATCTTCAGTGATAGCACTGGGACTATGGGTGTGTAGTTTGAATTGAAGTGTGTAATGTCACAGGGTGTAAAACTTGGGATTTAAGGTTTTAGTATATAGTGATATACGTACAGCAATATGGAGTTCTTCTTTCACCTTTTTTTCAGGGGTTTGGGTGGTTTTTTTCTAATTAGGTAAAAAGGTCCACAATATGGACTTCGAGTAGTCAGTTATTGGGTTAAAAGTATAAATAATAAAGGTGCCATCTCATTATTGGATAATTAGCACTTAAAAGACCATGGAAAGACTTGGAGCCATTTTGTACCTTGTTGGCTGGAACTCACAATTTGTGAGACTGTGTTATAGATAAGAATTAATAAACAACTGAGTCTGCACACGAGAAAACTGCATCTCCCGTGCTTTAATCCTGGCTCTAACAGAAGAAAAGAAGATAAACCCCCCCACATTTCCCTTCATTCTGGAGGAAAATATGATGGAGTATGTCCAGGGAAAAGAAACTGAGCTGGGGAAGGATCTGGAGCACCAGGAGCAGCTGAGGGCGCTGGGGGGGCCTCAGTCCGGAGAAAAGGAGGCTCAGGAGGAACCTTCTGGCTCTCCACAGCTCCCTAACAAAAATGGAGCCAGGCCAGAGTCAGGCTCTGCTCCCAGAGAACAAGGGACAGGAGGAGAGGAAACAGCCTCAAGGTGTGCCAGGGGAGGTTGAAATTGGATATTGGGAAAAATTTACTGACTGAAAGACTTGTTGAACGTTGGAAAGGATGTTAGTAAAGCGTTCCCCACCCCCGAGTGGGCATCTCTGTATGAGGAAAGAGTTTCAGTTTACCTTTAGACATTTTAGGAAGTTTAATTAGAAAATTCTGTGCCTTTCTCATTGTAACTGGCTCGGTGCCAAGAGAGAAGGGCCTGTTGGACCTTGTCATTGTCCTTCAAATCCTGTACCTCTCCCTGTTGGCAGCAAGCCAAACTGTCCTTCCTAAAATATTCAGTATTTGGGAAGGAGCACAAGGGAAGTAAGAGGATTTTTGGAGTGTTTCTAGCAGGGTGTCAGAGGTTTTCTCGAACACCTGTGAGCAGCTTTTCTCTTGTTTTCTGTAACGTTTGTTATTTTTCATATATTAAACCTTTTACTTTATGAAACACCTCCGAAGAGCAGTCTCAACAAGACTATTTTAAGCCAATCTGCAAGGGCTGGACCCCCAGAGATTGGTATATTTCAGGTGGTTCATCACATTCTGGCCACATGTTAAATTTTTTCAAAGGGGCTGCCCAGGGAAGTGGTGGAATCACCATCCCTGGCAGTGTTCAAAAAATGTGTAGATGTGGCACTTGGGGACATGGTTTAGTGATGGCCTTGGCAGTGCTGGGAGAACAGTTGGACCCAATGATCTCAGAGATCTTTTCCAGCCTTAATGGTTTAAGATTTTACCAATAACTTTCTCTAGATTTCTGAGCAGGTGGTGTTTAATCCCCGCCACCAAGGGACACGAGCCTTTCTAAAACTGGAATGGAAAACTGGTCACAGGAAGGTCACTCAGCTTTGAAGTCTTCAAGCTGGGAAGTTTTAAAGCAGAGTAATCTCCAGAGAGAGCGGTGAAAAGGAAGTTCTCTGATGTCAGATCCTGAGAAAAGCAAATCTGAAAACCATCCCAAAATCCTGTGGTCTCCTGGTTCACCAGCTCATTTGGGGTGAAAAGCTGCGCCCCTCTGCATATACAGGAGATAGTTTTATAACATAAAATAGATGCAACGGGGGTTTTCCTGAAAACCTGCAATTTTATAAACCTTTGTATGCGGGATATAGTTTTATAATATAAAGTAGAAGCACTGAGGGTTTTCCTGAAAACTTGCAATTTTATAAACCTTTGTAACTATGGTGTCTATTTTGGACCTTTTATGTGTTTTACCTTTATCTTAGCTTGGATTTTAAACCCACTAGAGCTCCCTGCTGCTGTTAATGTGTTGTTAAAACCAGTGGAAGGAAAAAATCTGGGCATGACTCAATCTGGGTCTGACTCAGAGCACCCAGGGACAAATGAGATGCCCCGGAGACACTTCCTCTCCTCCAGGCAGCAAATTAAAAGCTATGAGTAAAAGCTACTCACAACTCTGAGTAATCTCAGTTTAACCTGCACTTCACGTGCTCCTGGATATCCAAACTGGGATTGGTAACAGGTTTTCCAACAAACCACTCCATGTTCTCATGGATATTATGGAGTACACCAGTAAAGATGGTGGCAATCCATCGAAAATAAGAATTTTCTGGGGTGTAATTAAAATAAAAATCTCTGGATGTAGCAGCAATATTTTGTTCTGCCCATAAATTCCTGTAATTCTTCTGTGTGCTGGAGGAGGTTTCACAAAACACTTCATTTTTCTTCAGTTTCCTTCAGACCCAGGGAATCAGAGAAAGGAAAAAGCATGGAAATTACTCTGCTAATGTCTCACAGTCCCTCCATCAAATATTAAATCTTTTTTCTTCTGTGTTCCTATAGAAATGAGGATTTCTGACCCATCGCAGTTAACCACTGTATTTCTCATGTTGTGTTTCAGAGCAGACAAAAGAAAAGGGTATTAAATTTAGGGATAAATGAATGGTTGGGGCAGCAAAAGGTTTGAGCAGTGGGTGGAAAGTGAATCATTATTTAAAGTTGTGTTCATCAACAGTGATCCTGAGTGTTTGGAAGACAATGCTCTTGGCAGGAGTGTGGGTTGGACTTCAACCTTGTGATGGCCTCTTTCATGATCAAAAGAGAAATAAAAAATCTCTGAATTGTATGGAAATAAAATTCAGAAATCAAATATTTGACAGTTTTGTTCTGCCTCTGGTTTTGGGCAATGACATCCATGACAAACTTTCAATGAGAATAGGTGCCAGAACCATTTTCGTCTGTCTACAGGACAAAATTTTGTGCTGCTCCAAATTATTTCAGTGCAATGAAAAGAGGCCCCAGAACCAGATGAGATTCCAGTAGGATTATAGAGTCATGGAATGGTTTTGGCTGGGAGGGACCTTCAAAATCATCTCATTCCGCCCCTGCCATGGGCAGGGACACCTTCCACTCTACCAGGTTGCTCCAAGCCCTGTCCAACCTGGCCTTGGACACTTCCAGGGATGGGACATTCACAATTTCTCTTGGACACCTGTGCCAGGGCCTCACCCCCCTCACAGGGAAGAATTTCATAGAATCCCAGAATCATTTTGGTTAGAAAAGACATCCAGCATCATCAAGTCAAGGTGGCCAATCCTCATCTCATCACCCAGCCCAGAGTTCTGAGTGCCACATCCAGATGTTCCTTGGACACCTCCAGGGATGGGGACTCCAAACCTCCCTGAGCAGCCCCTTCCTGCCTGACCACCTTTTTCCGTGGAGAAATTCCCACTGATGTCCAACCTGAACCACCCCTGGCACAGCTTCAGGCCGTTTCCTCTTCTCCTGTCCCTTGTTCCCTGGGGACCCTTGACTGGCTTCACCTCCTGTCAAAGAGTTTTGGAGATCCAGGAGGTCTCACTCGAGCTTCCTTTTCCTTTTTCTCCCTTAGCCTGGAACTTTCCCCAAGCTGAAACAATTATTTGGTTTTTTTCCCAAAACCTGCCCAAAGGCAGCTCATGCCCGAGGCAGAACCTCAGCCCAAAATCTTGCACAGATTATCCACTACCCAGTGCCTCTTGCTCTCTTCATTCTGCTCTAAAAGTAGGAATATTCTTTTCCTTCTCACCCCACGAGAGAGATGATGGCAATAAAAGTGATTCTGTCCTGTTTTGCTGCAGCCTCTTTGTATATTTCTTAGGGAAAAAAATAAAAGCCCACAATTAAAAGATATTTAAAACACTATTAAGAACATCTTCCCAGCTTGCTGGGAGATAAAAAACAACCATGGCTGTATTTGATGGCCTGGGAAAAAAGGAGCTCTGTCCAGTGGGCACTTGAGCTCTGCTCCACCAGCTCTAGCTTAGAATAAATCCCCACCTGATGCCATAGATAATTGTGGTTAATTACTCCCCCTTGACACGAGGTAGAGCAATTGTTGCAATTTTATGAGTCACAGACTGATAAAATAACCATCCTTCCACTAAGCCTTAGCTTTATATCTTAATTGGAGAGAAATGTTGTTCGTTGGGGAAGTGTAGAAGGATGGGGGGAAAATAATTTCCACAAAATCTTCCACAAAATCCTTTCACAAAGTGCCTGAGGTCCCCAACACAACAGGAAGAGCTGACATCCTCTGCAAGTAACAAAATTCAAAGAATAACGTGTTGTACACGGGTTTTGGGAAGTAAAAGTGCATCTGGATGTTCATTTCTCTGCCTCCAAGCATTTAGGTCTGGCCTGTGAGCACCATAAACTCCTTCTCTAAAAAGGAGCCTAAGGATTTACTCAGTCCTCTCAGGTCCAAACCACTCTCTGGAGCTGTTTAGCTCCTCATGACCTGCAGGAATAATCAGATCTAGTTTAAACACCCTGGAGACAGGGCAGGAAGTTGAAATTGAGGCACAGATTCCTTTTCATGTGATTACAGAAACGCTTTTCCACTTCTACCATTCTCCTCCTGCTCTGCACCATCCCAGTGCCTTGTCCAGCTCATCCTCACAAGTGGCACCTGGAAGGGGCCAGGATCCAGCAAAAAAATGACAGAGAAGTCTGTAATTTCTCCAGATGTTTCTGTCACTAACAGTTCCATCCCTGAAGGTTTGTTTGGACAAAGTTGCCTCACGACTGCGGGAGTGGAGAAGGGTTCGATGCAATGGAAATAAAAGACAATTATTTTTTGATACAAGAAGTCCAAAACGTTGGACTTCATCCCTCAGATGACATCTGGATTCAGGATGGGTGAAGTGAGAATCAAAGACGGCAGGCTGCACCCCAGAATAATCCATTCACCACTCAGCAGTGTGGAAACCCTTTTTCTCCATGACTGGAAGATCAGGGAATAGCAAGAGGGAAGATGAAGCACCGAGGGCCCTGTATCATCCCCTCATCACCTCACACAGATATTCCAACCACGGCCCGTGATCCTTTCACCCTGGATCAGCCTCTACCACCTTTCCCAATTCTCCCTCCTGAAGATTTTCCTCCTTTAAAATCCTTGATTCCCATCATGCAAATAATGAGGGAGAGGACTTCCCATGCTTTTATCTCCTATTCCCTATTATCAGTGTCTGGGAGCTGCATTTCTCCTCTCTCAGGAGCAGATGCTCTTCTGGAAGTTGCTGCTGCCTTGTCACATCTTTCCCATTCACTGGCAGGTTTCCAAGCACAAGTTAGGAGTGAGATCATCATTTTCTTGACTTAACTGAAGTGTAGACCATAAGTCTTGGAAATAAAAGTTATAAGGAGGAGTTATCAGGATTCTTGAACAGTTCCATTATCCTGCTGCTTCACTCCCCTGTGCAGAGCAGCTCAGAGGCACCTTCAGACATCTCCAACAGCCCTGATCTAAACCTCTTTGATATTAAAGTTTATGCAAATAAACGGATGTGAAGTGGAGAAGGACATTCCAATTTTCTTCAGAAGGAGAAATCATTTTAGAATGAAAAATAAGATTTTCCAGAGCTGCTCTCAGAAGGGAGAACTTCAAATCCTGCCCCAGGCTCCTTTTCCCTCAGTTTTCCAACCTAAGTTTTAGCAGCAGAGCCCTCACAAGACCCTCAGCCTCCCCCAGAGCTCACAGCCACTCCAGGGACCACATGAATTCCTTGAATATTGAGGACCAGAACCTCCAGCTTCCACCTTCACTGCAGAAATGTCAATAAATTCAACCTCCCCAATGCATTCAAAGGGCAGTTTTCTAACCAGTGAAAATTTTGATTTTTTCCATTTGTTACATGAGAATTTTACCTGGGCCTGAGTTCAGTCTCTGCCAAGAACTTCCTGTGGACAGGAATTTGTTTGAACTTCCCATAAAAGTAAATTCACACCAGGGCTGCCTATTGAGGTTCAGGCATCTCCAAGGCTGGCATTTCCCTTTGGAATGTTTTGGCAACCTGATCATTCCCTTAAGAACGTTTTCCAACCGTGAACAGGGAACATTAATTCAGGCTTGCAATGAGAATGGGAACGGTTTGTAAATGGCCTCATGCAAAGAGCAGCAGAAAGAGTGAAACAAGTCAAGCTGACTTTGATTCAAGCCCTGAATCACTGCAGCTAAAATTTGGGATAATCAAATACAGCTTTTGTTACTGGGCAGGACACGGACAAGCTCCAAGAAATCCTGCTTCCAGAATTCAGTGGGTGGTTCCCATGATTCTCCCATTAACAGCCAGATTTATTGCCAGACCTGCTGTAGATGTATCTCCCTTGAGCTGAAGAATTGAAACCCGGGCTCAAGATTTTCAAAAGGAATTAATGGCACTGGAATTTGGGGAATCAGATGTTCTTGGTGTTGCTTCGACCATATTGCGCACACATCTTAATTCCATGGCACTTTCAGGACTTTAAATGAGGATTTCAGCCATGGCTGGCATATTTTCAGAGGAAATTGCCCAAAAAACTTTCTCCTGTGTTGTTGTAAAGCACATGGGGTTGTTTTACTTCTCCATTGTACAAAAAAAAGTATCAGAATTAGTTTGTTATATTTTATTTAAAATATAGACAGAAAAAAGTAAGACTGAAAAGAGTTGTTAATTGAAATTTTGGGGGGTTTCTAGATGTATTTGTTGTTGTTGCTGTTTTGCAGGCTAAAACAGATCTTTCAGATGTGGAACTCTTCTCCTTTTAAGTGAAATATTTAGAAAATAAATTCCTGAGCAAATAATTTTAGTCATCAGAAGCATCATCACAGGTTCTTCTTATTGAACTGAAAATAGATGTAATAGGATCATCCTAAAAAGAGAAATCTGGAGAAAATGAGAAATGGAGAATTTTCCTTCAATGGAAGCAACAGATCTTCAAAAACATCATCCAGGTTGAAAAAGGCTTTTAAGATCATCAAGCCCAACCACCAAGCCAACACCACATCCTCAAGTGCCACATCCACACTTCTTTTAAATCCCTCCAGAGATGGCGACTCCACCTCCCCAGCCTGCTCCAATGCCTGACAACCCTTCCCACAAAGAAATTTTTTCCTAATATCCAACATACACCAGCTCCCTCACAATCCATAACTCTTTTATACCCTGAACCTGCCTTTCCTGATCTTTCACTTTCACTTCATAGCTGAAGCATGCCTTTGTCAAAGCAGGATGATTCATCCTGGAGGAAGGAATCAGTCTGGAAATACAAGTATCAGAACAAAGTGGAAGCCTTGGAACCCTGGATGAACAGCACACAGAGTAAAGAGTCAAGAAAAAAAATCAATAAGTTATTGAAATTGTAATTGGAGAAACTTATTTGTTTGTAATAGTAGGGGCATAAATCAAAAGGCCCAGGCTGAGAGATGGGGATCTGACAGGAGGGGAGGAGGAAAAATCAATTTTTGGTGTGATTTGAGTCTCCAGTCACGCACGGCTGGAGTTCAGTCATAATCCTTTCCTCGTAGATTAATGCTTTTATCACTGCTGGGGTGAACACTGGCCTGGGAGGAGAGGGAGTCACACACAGGGATGAAGAGGGAATTTATAGACAAAACGGAGCAATAACAGTTGGGTTGGTAGGACAAGGGGAGAAACTGCCTCACTCAAAGAAATTCTCCTTTATTATTGCTTTTATTTTCAAATTTATTATTATGAAGTGAAGGTGAAAGATCAGGAAAGGCAGGTTCAGGATATAAAAGAGTTATGGGTTGTGAGGGAGCTGGTTTATGTTGGATATTAGGAAAAAATTCTTTGTGGAAAGGGTTGTCAGGCATTGGAGTAGGCTGGAGAGGTGGAGTCATCATCTCTAGAGGGATTTAAAATAAAATAAATACTTACAGAAAGAGACATTTATGGATTGCAGTGATGATCCTTGTGGGTCCTTCCAACTCAGGATATTCCATGAGTCTATATTCCATAATAATGGTTATTCCAATGTGTCTTTTATCCTGAGTCTTCCTTTATTTACGATTTACTTAAATTTCTAGCTCCAGAATTTCAGATGAACATTTGTTAAATAACCATTTTGTGATTTCCTATCTTTGAAAATACAAAACTGGATAATAGATAAAAATCCCTCAAAGGCTCTTCTGTTGTTGTAGCTTTTATTTATTTTTTCAACACTGGGATTTTCCAGCTTGACCCAGGATTTCTCCTGCTTTTCAGTTTGCATGACCTGTCTGACAGCAGGTTATGTTCGGGCTTTGAGGATTCTGAGTTGATAAAATCAGGTTTACACTTCCCCCACATCCTCAGCAGGAAAGGAGAAATGCTGAAAAGTAATAATTAAAAAAAAAATCAGTACAAAGAGATGCCAGATCTGTTATCCAATGGGGAAAAAAGACTGACAGTAATCATGGGCAAACAAAATTCCCTTCACTGGGTCCTAGAACAAAAACCAAATAAAGAGAGAGAAAATAAAAAAAGATTAAAAACCAAAGGAATTGGAATTCTGGGCTGCAGCTCTCGCAGGGCATCCCACTTGTGCCAGGTCTTTTTGGTTATTTCAGGAAAGGACAAATTTCCAAGGGTGATGTTGTATTTTTACTGCGTTTTTGGGAATTCTTTGTTCCAAAAATATTTCCTTGCCAATCCAAGGTATTTCCATGACCTGAGCATCGACTCTCAGGATTGAGACAAGGCAGCAAATCCCAAGAGGAGAGGAACGAGTTAATGATGATGTTGAGCCCTTGAGAAGGGAATTCCTGACTAGACTGGAACAAGTGGCAAGAATCCCAACAATCTTAGCAAGGCCATAAATTCCAACCTGAGTTTTAATCATGTTATGAATATGGGTTTGACTTTTAATACATAAAAGAGTGCACAGAAATGACAGTAACAAATACACATATAAAAATATTTATACACAAATATATTGCTGGTGAATTATCCTCCAGTTGTGGGTCAATGCACATTAAATAAACACATAGTTATACCATTTGTAAAAATATAAAATACACTTCTTTCTTTTATTTTATTACTACTTTCATAGATTCTGTGAATATTCTGAGCTGGAAGGGACCCACTGGGATCGAGTCCAACTCTTAGGTAAATGGCCCATACAGGGATCAATCATACAACCTATTTTAATTAATTTTAATTTATTTTACTACACAAAGGACCTCAGGAGCCATCCAGGACACCTTAGTTCCAATATTCCTCAAAAAAATCATGGAGAATTTTGTGAGGGATCTCCCTACAACCCATAAGGATACAATCAACTTAAAGCTTTATTTATATCCTGTAGAAAACAGGAACAGAACCCTCTTGATCTTAAAAGAGGGAATGATCCAGATTTGTTAATCAGAGATCTGATCTGGAGAGATCTGGCTCCTCCCTGAAGTGAGCAAAGCTTATTTTGGTGCAGAAATTAAAATCTCATTCCACTGTTGAGGAAAAAAATGGAGGCTAAAAGTGATCAAAGCCAGAAATCCTGAACAGAATTAATGAAACATCTGGAATATCCTCCCAACAAACCAAGGGATGAAAGGCTGCAGGAGCTGTTGTCATCTTTGTGTTGTGCTGAAAGAGGAGAAGCATTTCCAGATAATGGCTTTGTTTACTTGAGGCCAAATAATCCACTCAGAGGTGCAGAAAGAAAGCAGAATTTGTGCTGCAAAGTATTTTCCTGGTATTCCTGTTGATGGTATTTTCCATAAATTTCCATGAGGACACTCAGTTAATGGCAGTAACAACACTCATTGCAGGTGTTTCTACTTAATTACTCATTAACACTCATTTTGCTGTTTGCATTTAAACAATCTTTCCATCCTGCCATGGGCTCCTGGGAGAGCAGAAGCAATTCCAGAGGGCTCCTTTGTGGTTTCCAATCTGACCAAGGAAAAACCGGATTTTTCCTGCTCAGGAAACCACTGAGGTCTCCAGATCCTGAGCCTTTGTCCTGGGCTAAAAATGCTGCTCCAGAACTGGGGGATCCTGGATGTCTTTAATTTTTTTTTTTCAGCCAGTGGTTCAAGGGAATAAAGTCCATGGAATGTCAGTCCATGGGACTGAGGGGAGAGCTCACTCTCTGCAGGTCCCTGAAAGGAGGCTGGATCCTGGTGGGAATCAGTTCCTTCTCCCGAGTAATGAGTGACAGGATGAGAGAAAATTACCTCAAATTGTGTGAGGGGAGGTTTGGATTGGATATTACGGAAAATTTTGTCATGGATGTTGTGGTTTGAAAACAAACCGAGTGAGAGGCTCCAAGTCAGAAATACAATTTAATAAGATGAAAAGGAAAATTAAATAAAATAATACAAAAAGAAACGACTGACAGAGTCAGAATACAACCTAATCAGGGTGATGGAAGCAGTCCAAGATCACTCCAGCAGTCCATTGAAGCAGTGATCTCATAGAAAGTCTGGTAGCTTCAGTCCTCTGAGAATCCCTTGTACTGTGCCAAATCCCAGCTTATATCCAGGTGAGAATGCTTGGCTCCTCCCCGTGGGCGGAGCATCTCACAATGGGATGCTGAGTCATACAGGAGGTCCTTGATGGTCCATTAAAGAGAGATAACTCCTGGAGGGAGTTATCTATGAGTCATGCACAAGGCATTGATGGGCCATTAACAGAAGATGGTGATAGAATACATCCTAAACTACAACCCAGGACAAGGGAAAAGGTTGTAAAGCATTGGAACAGCTGCCCAGAGAAGTGGTGGAGCCACCATCCCTGGAAGTGTCAAAAAAACACGTGGATTTAAGGATATGGTTTAGTTGTGAACATGGTGGTTGATATTTGCAGTTGAATTCCAAAGGTCTTTTCCAACCTTAAGGATTCAAAGATTTTTTTTTTTCCCCTCAGATGAGGTGAGGAGCCAGTGTCAGAGCAGGGGGCAAATTCCAGAAGTTAAATACTTCCCTTTCTGTTTGGAAAAGCCTGGGGGGATGATTTGACCTTGAGGCTGACTCTTCACAGTATCAATATTCTCTTTCCTAATGTGGCATTTCCATGGCAACGGGGGTGGAACGAGATGATCTTTGAGGTCCCTTCCAACCCAAACCATCCCGTCATTTTGTGATTTTATATCCGGTCCAAAATGTTGCTGCTTTTGCTGACTTGATGAGTTGTTAAGTGTGCAGAAGAGTTGAGTTTGCGAGTTATGAACATTAAATTCCTCCATCCACCCCATGAAATATTAAGAGGGATTTTTCTATTTCATTAAAATTCTGCTTGTCCTACAGAAAGGAAAAAATCAGGACTTAAACTCCCACAAGTTTAAACCAAAATAAATGAAGAGTAAAGTCAGTAGGTTTAATTTAATCTCATTGGTTACCCTGTGCAGTTAAAAGGGTGGAAAAGGACATAAAAACCCTCCAAAACCTGCTCAGAACTCACGTGAAGAGTTTTGATGGAGTTGGTGCTAGAGGATTTCACTGCGGGACACGGAGCATCTGCTTATTTCTGTCCATTAGGAGTGTTCATGGGAGTAAATACATTTTTAGGATGTTAAAAATAATATTTCAGGATTTTCCCAGGCTGTTCAGGTCCTATTCCAGGGCTGCTTGGTCCCATAACAGCAGAGACAACAGGACAACCCCACACCCCTTCCTAATCCAGAATTTTCCCACTCTGGCAGCTCCTGAGCTGCCCCAGCTCCCTCATCCCCGTGGCAGAAATTTCCCAGGCGTTGGCTCATTGAGATTCCCAGCCACTCCTTTCCCTGCTCATTCCACATTCCTCTGGAGCTGCTTCTTTTCAAAACTCATTAGTGGCATTTATCCTCATTTAAATGAGGAGAAGCCACACAGGTAAGATCTACAGATGGCTGATTGTCTGTGGAGAATCATTAAAACTCGCAGAAGATTAAAAAAAAAAAGGGAAGAAGAAAAAGAAGAAGATTATGCTGAGAAGATAAAAACTCCCTCAGCAAATTATCTGTGGGAGAAAGGAAGACAAAGGTCTGCTGGAAGGCAGGGCTGGCTCTTGGGAAGGACTCAGGCAACCTCTGAAGGAGCAGAGGGGAATGTGAGGAGAGAATTTCATCTCTCAAAGTGGTAAGAAAAGGGAAAAAAAGCAGAACAAAGTTATTAAAGAGGTAGGAAAGAGTGAGCTGAGGACCTGGGGAGCAAAGGATCTGTGGGGAAAAAAATAAAGTGGTGCTCAAGCAGCAAAACTGTTTCTGGATGAGGGACATAAAAAGATTCCTCAGAGCTCAGATCCTGCAGTTTTGGTCACATCTTGGCTCCATGTCTGAGCAAGGCTGGGAGGTGCACAAAGCACATTTGGACTCTGGGCCGTTCTCCAAGGGATCGTGGAGACATGGAATGGTTTGGGAAGGAGGAGACGTTCAGCATCACTCAGTTCCAACCCCTACCACGGGCAGGGACACTCCCACTAGACCAGGTTGCTCCAAGATCCACAAATTTGACCTTGGACACTCCCAAAGAGGGGTGTTTTAGATGAGATACAAGGAGGAAAATCTTCACCATGAGGGAATTGAGGCACTACAAGAGAATTCCCAAAGAAGTTGTGGATTTCCTATCCCTGGAATGTTTTGGCAGCCACATAACTCAGAGACATCAAATCTTTCCCACCACTGGGTGCAGATTTTTCCCTTTTTAAGCAGAAATTCTCAGTTTGGCAGCAGAGCTGAGTCTCTGCTCACTGTTCTCTCTTTTCTCAAAGTCTAAAAAGTGCACAGAGGCATTAAGATCATCCTGAAACACAGTACTAAAATCCTGTTCAGTTTTATGGGGTCCCCCAAGGCATGAAATATTAACAAAAGCATCTTGAAGTTAGAAGGGTTCTGTACAAGGAGCTCTTGACCCCAAAACCACTGCTGGCATCTAGCAGGGATTAATATATCCCTTCTTCCATCACCTCAGTCACTCTGAGGGGTTGGGGGCAAAGGGGTCTGTTGGTTTTTTAATGCTTCTCTGACCCTGCTTGTGTTTAAAACACTTTTATTTTTTTTTTCCTGCAGGTTTGTGATTTTCTGTCCACATTTTGTTCCCTGGGATTCAGGTGCTGACAGTATTCAGCTGATGAGTCCCTGTTTATCTCCTAAACTGTTTTCAAACCCACTTTTTAAATAATGTGCAGAATAAGCAGAGGATCGACCTGAGCTGTAGTGGAACCATTTTAATTGGGGTCATTCCAGGCTGGATGGGACTCGGAGTGATCTGGGCAAGTGGAAGGTGTCCCTGCCCATAGATAGGAACCAGATGATCTTTAAGCTTCCTTGCATCTCAAGTCATTCCATAATTCCATGACTCTAAGACTACAGTGGCCAGACACATCACCAGCAGCTGCCTGAGGAAGTGAGGGAGTAGGAGATGCCTTCTTACCCTAATTAAAAAAAAACCAACTGGAATATTAATCTATTACTGCTCATTGTTTTCATTGTTTTCCTGGTGGCAGACGAGCGTTTTTAGGAACACCCAGCTGGACCAGCAGGAATTTCAGACTCAAGAACTGAAATTCTTGAGTCTGAAACACTGAAGGATTATAACCCTGGTTATTCATTGTCCAAGGAACACTGCCAGGCATGTCCCAAACTTCTGCCTATGTAAATAACTGTTCATTTCCCCACATTTTTATATATGTAAAGAAGACAGCTGAGGCAGATGGAGGTTTTAAAAAGGCTTCAAAAGGGATACATGGAAGAATAAGAGAAAAAAATATATGTTTTTCTGACTCCTTCCTGCTACAGGATAAAGGCTGGTTTTGTTTGGTTTGAGAGTTTACAGGTTCCTTATCTTATTTGTTCTGACTCTTCCACAATGTTTTCCACATTTTCTAGCTCTGGAATCTTTAATTGTAACAGTTTCTACCTCAGTCCTTTGAAACACAAGGGATGCAGCTGCTGCTGCTCAGACAAAACATTTTAGCAGCCTCCTTACCTGATTCTGTTCACTTTGGCTCCGCTTTTCCAGCTGTTTTCTCCAGACACATGGACGAAAAACATCCTTTCAAAATCTCCAACCTGGATTTTTTGAGTAATTCTACGTCTCCAACAAACAGAGTTTAAAAAAAGATCCAGTGGAATGCCCTGGGGCTGGAATAAACAAGTATAAACCCCATCTACACCTGATCAAAAAGATATCAAAGCACATTTGGTAGCAGGGGAAGGATGTGTTCTGTCCAGGAAAGTCTGATTTGCAGGGACTTTTTCAGGAAAACTGAATGCCATGAAAAAAGGCATGGCAGAAATATAAAATCTCACAATGGATTATGATAAAATGTGATTTTTCTGCAGCAGAATTCTGAGAACTCAAGAGATCTTCCCTCTTTTTTATCTAATGATCAACTAAGCAGCCTTGTCATCCTTTGTCATTCCCTCTGCCCTCATCCAGCTGGAGCAATTAACTCCATGTTCCAGCTCTTTTAGAAGTACTGAAAGGTAAAAAACAGTCATAAAGGATGGGAAAAAAAAAAAAAAAACCTCTCCAAGAGATTTTATAGTTAGGGAGGAAAACTACTCAGTATTAAAAGTGGGATGCACCTTTCAAATATCTTTAGGTAAAAATATTATTGAAGTATGAAATGTGTGCTCTCACATGGGAAAACTGTTTGCAGAATCAGGTCTTTGCAATTAGGGCAGCCACAAACATTAAAAAAATCATTAGATGAGGTTAAAAAATGACAGGAATTTTGAAAAAAACAACCCACAATATTAATTCATTAAATAATGACTCTCTTGATTGTAGAATCTGCCGGTTTGGGGCCATTCTGTGCCTGCGAAACACTGAGGAAAGACCAGTCAAAGAAATCCTCCCTTCAGCCCCAAAATATTTCTGTTTGGGACAGTCACTGATGTGGCAGAAGGTCTGGCACCTCACATCCCACTGCAAAATCCCAAAACTTGAACAGAGATCCCAAGCACGGAATGACCTCAAACATAAAATATCTCACAGGAGCCATTTTAATGAAGAGTCTGTAACCAGTTCAACTTTTCCAGAAAGTTTCTTGGCCTCTTAGAGCACCCACCACAACTTAACAAGATATTCCAGTGCAGATTCAAACTACGAGGGAATATTTTCTCTCTCAGGGGTTCAGTGCTTGTCTCAGATCTCGGAATCTTTATCTAAGCAACAATTGCATTTATTTTATGAAAAGCTAAAAATAAAATTATGGAATGGTCTGGGTTGGAAGGGACCTTAAGGATCATCTCATTCCAACTCTCTGCCATGGGCAGGGACAATTTCCACTCTTCCAGATTGTCACAGCCTCATCCAGCTCCAGCGTGGAGCAACAGTTGTGTTTCCTGCCTCGCCCTCTGCAGAAACAAAGCGAATTTAATCAAAGATTGGGGTCACTTTTATTGAAAATTGGTTTGGGCCATTTCCACTCCATTCCATCTGTAATTAGTGAGATAAGGGAGATGGGATTTGGCAAGGAGACACAAAGTCTCAGTCCAATAACTCTGTCACTCTGGGTAAGGAGCTGCTGTCACCTCCTTGGCTAAGAACGGCATTTTTTGTGAGCCATTTTTAGCATTAAGGATTCCTGAGCTGATCCAAAGCCACTGGGAGAGGCTGAAAGGCAGAATGTTCATCGTTCATCCCACACCTCAAACCCTGCACTGCTCTGAAAGATTTTGATAAAGTTTTCTTCAAAAGAAAGAAAAAAAAAAAAAAAAAAAAAGGTCCAGTTTTGCCTTTTCCCATTTCCTGCATTGTGCTGATACAATGTAATTTACAAACTATGAGTGAGTGCTGCCAGAATTCCAACAAAACCTTCCCACTGCTGTGCACAGTGGGATGGACAAGCCCTGCTTCCTCACTGATCAAAGTTTTCCACGCGTTTTTGGGGACACAAAATTAAACTGAGGCACCCATGGGCAGTTTGAGTAATTAAATGTGGCTGATGACAAGGTTGGCGCTGGAGACAAAGGGGGCTGATAACCAGAGCTGTGTCCTGGGAATTGGGATTTATCCAAGTCCATCCCACACATTCTGCCTGGTCCTGACGCTCCAAAGGCAGCAAAAATCAACAGATCAATGATTCCTTGTGAGATCCCACCTGGGGAACTGCATCCAGCTCTAGGGTCCCCAGAGAAAGGATGTGGAGCTGCTGGATGAGTCCAGAGTAGGACAGAGATGCTTCAAGGGCTGGAGCCAGGCTGGGAGAGCTGGGAATGTCCAGCCTGGAGAAGAGAAGGATCCAGAGAGAGCCTTCCAGTGCCTGAAGGGGCTCCAGGAGAGCTGGAGAGGGACTTTGCAGAAGGGATAAAGGGACAGGACAAGAGGGAATGACTTTAAATCGACAATAAGCAGGGTTGGACTGAATATTGGGAAGAAATTCTTCCCTGTGAGAGTGCTGAGGCCCTGGCACAGGTTGCCCAGAGAAGCTGTAGCTGCCCCATCCCTGGAAGTGTCCAAGGCCAGGTTGGACAAGGCTTGAAACAACCTGGGATAGTGGAAGGTGTTCCTGCCCTTGGCAGGGGAGGAACAGGATGGGATTAAGGTCCCTCTCAACCCCAACCCTTCCATGATTCCATAACTCCTTGGTAGAGCCCATCCCTGCACACTGTCCTCTACAGAGTAAAAAAATAATGTCCATATCAAACCCACAGCACCACAAAACCTTGTGTGGATGGAGCTGGAAATAATCCCATCAGGCACACGGGGCTAAAATTGTGTGACCCAACATTTGGTGGTGGCTGAGATCTGCTGGGGCTGTCTGCAGGCAACAGCAAACCCAGAGATGGCCTAGGCCACATCCACAACGAAATAATTTCCAGCCTGGAAAATTAAAGCATGTAGAATTTTGTGGGTTGCTTTTTTTTTTTTTTTGTTTGGGTTTTTTTTTTTGGCAGCCCTTGAGAAATTCCTGGCCCTGCTCAGCTCCTCTGCCTGTTCTTATCAGCCATGACAGGGCATCACCCTTTGATGTTTATCCTGTGTTTGTACAAAATCTCAGCAGCACCTTAGTCAGAGCATTGACAGAGAGGATTTCTTGAACACACAATATTCTTCCCCTGCTCTGCTCTGCTCTCCCTGGGCCTTTTCTGAGCCGGAAACTTTGCAATATCGCTGCTGGATTCTCTCATTTTAAGAATGTTTGCAGAGGTACCTTCCATCTGAAAATCCTGGCAGAGTTCCTACACCCAGGTTTTCTTGGGAGCCATCAAATTATTGGCTAAGCAAAGAAGTTGCTAAACCTTTCAGACTCTGTTTGGCTGTTGACTTTATGTTCTCCCATGATTCAATTTTTATGGGCAAATGCACAGGCAGCACAAACTCCTTTCATGATATTCCCAAGTGGAAAACCAGAAGCAACTGAGACCGTCTTGGAACATTTCATAAAGGGAGTGTGAGCGTTGTTTGCTGGCTGCATAAGTAATTAAATACACAGAAAAGATCTGTCTCTTTCCAACACTGATCACAATTATGCATTATTGTTCTCGGGGCTTAATGAGTGTTTGTACTAAAAGCCTGTTTGGAGTTTTAACTGGAGTGCTGTGACTGACATCCAGATAATGAAATGCAGGGATTTCATATCCTTGAAGCTCCCATTCCTGCAGTGATCCCAAAGTGCTCTGTGATTTTTACAGCTCAGAATAATGGAATCCAAAGAACTGAGTTACCTTTTATTCGTGTTTCTTTCACAATCTGCCATAGTGAACTGTGGAGTCAGGATCAGGCTCGGACAGGAAGGCAAATATTAATTTTGGAATATCAAAACAAATTCTTTGTCTCTTGGAAGGATCTGCCTTATGAAACATCGCCCTCTCAAAAAAGATCTTTAATTTCATTTGTTTGTGAGGTCTTGGTGCTTAAAGGAGAGCTGGGAAAGCCTTCAGAGGAGGATTCATCTCTGTTCATTTCCTGCCAAGTTAATATGAGATAAATCACCAGGTGGAAGTGTCTGTTTCTGCCTGCCAGCCCCAGAAGGAGCCTAAACGCTGTTCTGGGATGAGTCATTTAATTGATAGTTGTTAATTTAACCAAGGTGGACTCAGCCCTCAGAGTTTATGACTGTGTATTTAATGGGATAAGGGACTGTCGCCACATCCAGCAGCATCAATCCAGCTTGGGGAGTTTATCACCGAATCCCAGCGTGGTTTGGGTTGGCAGGGACCTTGAGGATCATGGAATAAACCCCTCTGCCATGGGCAGGGATAGCTTTCTCTATCCCAGGTTACTCCAAGCCCCATCCAGTCTGGCCTTGGACCCTTCCAGGGCTGAGTTTGACTGAAAACACCTCCTTTGATTTAAAAGTGTGAAAAAGTAACATTCTGATTCTTCTGAGAATCTTTTCTTTCTACCAACTCAGTCATCTCTCGCTATATTTTAAATGTTTGTCCTGTTTGATATTGGAATTTTTCTAACTTTGTTCCAACCCTCGGCTATTGCCACACGTCTCTGCTGGATTAAATGATTGTGGTGGGGATTTTTTTTTCTCCTTCTGAAAGGCTTTATTCACCTAATCAAATCACTCTCCCTTATTTTGTTCGGATAAACAGATGGAACATGCTCCACATAAAATCAGAAACGAGCAGGAAAGGCAACCTTAAAACCAGACAGATTTTTTTTCCAGTTTTGTGAGTTTACTTGTAGATAAAATGAACTGTTCTGTTTGTTTTCTGTGAACCCAGTGAATAAATACATGAGATTCTGGAATGACCTGAGTAATGGTGGGATGAATTTCTACCTGTTTGCCAGAAGGGAGGATTAGATGGGATATTGGGAAGGAATTCTTGCCTGGAAGGGTGGTGAGCCCCTGGCAGAGGTGGCCCAGAGAAGCTGTGGCTGCCCCATCCCTGGAATTGTTCAAGGCCAGTTTGGATGGGGATTAATTTCTCTTTGTCTGCTTAGAGGAAGTTGTAATCCCTGAAAATTGATTATAATGAGGAATAAAGAAAAATATCAGAAAAAAAAATCCAGTGGAGATTTTCACTATTCCAGTCTTCAATTCCTATCATGGGCCTGAAAATAAACCAGTAACGATCCGCTGGAGAGGTTGGTCCATGTGGGAGGAGGACAATGGTGAGTCTCAGAGTGAGATTTCCATGTCTGAAGGAAACCAAGAGGGAAGAGGAGAACAAACATCCTCCCTCTGATTTGTACAACGTCCCAAAGACATTTTAGGAGCTGCTTGATTTCCATGTTTTTTTCTTTCCAAACTGAATCTTCACAGCTCCAACTCCAGCCACTACAATAATTCTGGATGTCTTAATATTCCTTAACATATTTGGTGGAGCTGTTTAAAAAAATATAATGATTTTTTTATTGTCGTTTTCAGTTAAAAGTTCAACATTGGAAATTTCCTAACCTTTCTCAGTGTTCAGAAGGAAACATTTCCTCTTTGAAAACACCACTAGAAAGGAACACTTATTTATTTTACTGGAAAATAGAGGCAGTTCCAAAATAAAACTGAAATTAGAGTTTTCTTTATTCTTAAACACCATTCCATGATTTCTCTACCTTGGCCTTTGCCAAGGTAGGGGAGAAAGTGGTCACAGGCTCCTGAGAAGGTTTAGAACACATATTAGGAAGTGTTTTGTTGTTGCTGTTTCTTTCCTGGAGTGTTGGAACAACCAGAGAAATGGTGGAATTGATGACTTGAGAAGGCTGATGTGGAACAGAGACTGGACAGAGCTAGAGAATAAAGTCAATAGTTATTAAAAGGCCTTTAGAATACTTTAGGCAGGACAAGAGCCTGACCAGGGCTACACCCAAAGTGGACTCAGAATGATCACCAAATGGATGACCAGTCATGAGGTCTCACACTTTTGTAAGTTTTGGTCCCTTTTCATGTTCAGGTTTATTTGTCCAATTACAGCTCCAGGTTGCGAGGTCGCATCCTTCTTGTTTTCTCTCTTCAGTCCACCATTATTTGAGCTTTTGGGCCTGAAAGTTGTGCCTGGTTCCTTGGTCTTCAGCAGGAAAAGGATTTGTTTTGTCTCTCTACTCTGTGATGAGAGCTGACTGACACTGAATATGAGGCTCAGAACTCACCCCTGGGCAGCACAGAGTCTGGAAAACATGAAAGCTGAAACTTAAGGCACCAGAATCAGCATCACGAATGTGGATCTGGTTTTTTAGGGATGTGGTGGTGGCACTAAATTGACAGTTGGACTTGGTTATCTTAAAGGTCTTTTCCAATCTTAGTGATCCTATGCTTCAATGATGAAAAGGATATTTTTCCAGGCTTTGAAAGCCATCTTCACATCTGCAGCACAGCTGGTCAATCCTGATGTTCAGCAGCAACCCTGAAGCCAACTGGCCCCTCCCCAGCTTGTGGGCTTGTCCACATGGGCTCCTCTCCCATTCTGCCTGCTGAACTCCCAGCTTCCTTCCTGCCAGCTGAATTCCCAGGTGGAAAGATGCCGAAACGGGTTTTGGGAGACTTCTGGCACCTGGGACACTGCCCTGTCCACCCACATCTGCTCTGCCCCATCCCTGGAAGAGCAGGTCCTTGAGGAAGGAGACAGAGAGGCCATGCTCTGTGGTTTAAGTCTGTCCTTAACTATCCAGGTATATTCCATGGATTATGGAGGTGTCAGCCACATATTCTGAAGTTTATTAAGGGAACTGAATGCAATAAGACAGTCTAAGTATCTCAGCTACAATAACCTTCACCTTTCTCTCTCTCCCTGCAGCATCTCACTATTGCATTTCCAGTGCTCCTAAGGAGGCTTAGGCTGCTTGTTACAGCTGGATAATTCCTTTATCACTGCAAGGCTGTCTGTTAGATCTCCCTCTCAATCTTCACACTTAATTGCTCTTACAAAGTTTCTGGGGTTTATTACTGGTTTTGAGCTGGAGGTTCGGACACCAGGGCCTGAAAATTCCCAGCAAAGCCCTTACTCCCTGTCAATCATTCTCCCTCAGAGAGCTGGGGGTGAGGATCAGAGAATCAGGGAATAGCTCAGGTTGGAAAAGCCCTCTGAGATCATGGGGTTCAGCCATTCCTTCAGCACTGCCAAGACCACCACTGAACCACGTCCCCAAGTGCCACATCCACACAGCTTTTAAATTCCTCTGGGGATAGGGACTCCACCACTGCCCTGGGCCTCTCCCAGCATCTGATCATCCTTTTGGGTAAGAAATAATTCCCAGTATCCAATCCAAACTTCCAGTGGCTCAGCTTGAGGCTATTTCCTCTTGTCCTGCTGCTTCTTACCTAGAAGAAGGGACAGATCCCCAGCTGGCTCCATCCTCCTGTCAGGGAGTTGTAGAGTGATAAATTCTTCCCTGAGACTCCTTTTATCCAGGACAAGAATTCCCAGCTCTCTCAGCCACTCCTTATCATATTTGTGCTCCAGACCTTTCATCATCCTTCTCTGGACACTCTCTAGCATCTCCATGTCTCATGTTTTTATCGTCTTTAAATGCTGTAGGATCACAGGATGTCCTGAAGGATCTTCTGCTGCAAGGAAGGGATCTGCAAGGATCACAGATCCAGCTCCTAGCCCTGCACAGGACACTTCAAGAATCCCACCATGTGCCCAGGGCATTGTCAAAACACTTCTTGATTCTGGCAGGACTGAATCTGGGACCAATTCCATGAAGAGCCTGTTCCAGTACTCAACCCCTAGAGTTAAAATCTTGTGGTTCCTGTATGGAAATGCAGGAGATTGATGAAATTCCTGAAGAAGTTGAGGGTGAATACATTAGCTGAGGACTCCAAGATGACCTTGGGCATCCCTGCAAGGTTTCTCTGCTTTGAATGTCCTTTCTCCTTGGGCTGCATTCCCGCTGTGACCTGGCCTGCCGTGATAAAAGCTGAGCTCCTCCCTTCCAAGCTGCAAATATTGTTGTGTTCCACTTGCTTCATTCTCTATTTCTCTTCCTCTGATTCTTCCATTAATCACAGAATCATTGAAATCTTGAGTTGGAAGGAACCTACAAGGATCACCAAGTACAACTCATGGCTCTGCCCAGCGAAGTCACAGTAATTCAGACCCTGCCTTAGTTATTACCTAATTCCTCCTACAATGCGACAGGCTCAAGAAAATGGGTTCCCACTTTGAAAGCAGATTGGGGGGGGGGTGGTTTCTGCTGGTGTGGCAGGCAGCTTGGAAGTGTGGAAACAGTGAGCTGATATTTTCCAGGAAATTTTCCTTCCTGGGATGACATCTAGGTAGGGCATCTACAGCTTCATGATGATGTCCAGCATTATAAAACTGGAGCGAAACATTAAACTGATATATTCAATGTAGAGTGTTCAGCTCCTGGTTTTGATTTCTGCCCTGCCATTGCATCTCAGATTCCAACAGAAAAGAAGGAACATATTTTCTTAAGCGATTCTACTTTCCTCTTCCTAAAAAGCAGCCTCTGTTCTTTGTCTTCTTCCCTATGAATTTTACAGATTTGACAAATCTCCTTCCATGACAGTTAAATAGTTCCTCTTCCTTCTGTCCCTCTGGACAATTGCGGTCTTGGTGGGTACAGCACAGACTTGTTCCTCTTCTTCATCCCCTCATGATCTCAGGGTTTTGTTCATCAATTTATTTCCACACGTGCCAAACAATCATGGAATGGCTTGGGAAGGACACTGAAGGTCACACAGTTCCAATCCCGGCCATAAGCAGGGACACCTCCCACTATCCTAGGTTCCTCCAAACCCCATCTGATGTGGCCTTGGACACTTCCAGGGATGGGGCAGCCACAGCTTCTCTGGGAAACCTGTCCATGGCCTCACCACCCTCACTGGGAAGAATTCCTTCCTGTTATCCAATCTAAAATCCACTCTCTTCCAGTTCAAAACCACCATGCCCTGTCATGTCACTCCAGGCTCATTTAAAATGTCTTCCTCCATCTTTTTTGTAGCACCTTCAGGAACTGAAAGATCACAATTAGCCTCAAAGCCTTCTCTTTTCCAGTCTGAACAATCCAATTTTTCCCAGCTTTTCCTCACAGCAGAGCTGCTCCATCCCTCTAATCATCTTGGTGCCTCCTCTTGACTCTTTCCAACAGCTCCATGTCCTTCCTGTGCTGAGGACCCCAGAACCATATGGGGTGTCATAGGACACCAGAAAATTAGGGAATTTCTACATTCCAATGGCCCAGAAAGGGTGGGGTCATGGAGAAAATCAAGACAGACACACAAACATCTGCAGCTTCTTATTGTTGTTCCACACGTGAAGAAGATCCTGTCATGACTACAAGAAATATCAGGCAAAAAAAAAATTGACTGGAATCCTTCCACTGAAAATGTTGGACAGGATCGATGCAGGGCAGGAAAGCTTTAAAACAGTGCTGCTGAAAGGCTGCAAATGAGCTCAAATTTTGTGGGACAGGGAAGAGAGGAATAATTTTCCTACCTGCTTACTTGTCAATCAGTGCAATCATCTGGAAGGCCTGGAAAATAACCAAAAATCCTTGTTCACAAAGAAAGAAGGATGCAAGTGGTCATTAAGCCTCTGTGTAGGTGCTGGGAACCTCAAGAGGGAGAGGTTTAAAATAAAGTTCTAATGATGGTGAAGCACTTGAAGCAAAACATTTGTTTGTGTTTGTGTGCGTGCACAAGGAACCTGTGTTTTTGCAAATTAGCATTTTCCACTTAGCAACAGGAAGGGCTGGAATATTGTTTTGGTGCCAAGAACTCCAGGCTGGTGATTTTGAACAGCTCCATGCTCATTTGGCTGAATCCCTGGTGTTTAGAAACCCAAATGTTGTTGTCCTGGAGGAGGAATCACCGCCCTCCTCCCAGCATTTTCCCGCATCTGCTGTGCTCATACATTCAGGATATCAATTTTTCTTCCGCCCTTTGCTCCAAGCCCTACAGAAGGGCTGGGAAATCAGCAAAATATGATGGAGCCCTGCTGCAGCCACTCAGTGCTGGTTCTGCCTGGTTCTGCCTGCCATGGCACAGCCTGGGGAGGCAGCTGGGCTTTTATGGAGTCATCCTTGTGTCTTGGGTTGCAATGAAAGGTGTAACCAAAAGTATCTATTCTATTTGCCATCTCTTGAAACCGACTGGGGAGGTGTTTTTCTTTATCTCTTCTTGTCACCTGACGGACACAAAAAGAAGGACACTTACACCATCCAGCTGTGAAAACGAGAAAGAAGGAAGCTTATTTTTGGGATCAGGGTTTAAATAGCTTTTGGAGTTTGACCAGGGACTGGGGGACAAGGTTAACACTTCTCTGACCCCACTGGTCAAACCAGAAGTCCATTAATTTGCCCTTCCCCTGGCAAGGAATGCATGATTTACAAAGCGTCACTCTTTGTTCATTTTACGATGCGTGAGAAAGCTCCAGTAGAAAATGCGAATGTTAGAAAGCTGAAAAATCAGGGCAACATCTTCTAACTCTGGGGGTGAGGGTGTCTTCTGATAATGGACCAGCTGTTAAAACCAGGTAGGGCATTGTTCCTTATCTCTTCCATGACTTGACCATCCTCTGGAGGATATCTGCTGTTCATGGGCCATCGAGGCTCACTGCATGGCTGATACAATTACATCATCCCAGTGTGAGATGCTCCACCCAGGGAGAGGACCCAAACATTCCTACTTGGATAAAATTTGAGACTGAGAACACCAGGACAACCTGTTTGCATTGGATTCCCAGAGGAAAACCGGACCTATCTCACCACCACCGGGCCTTCAGAAGGAAACTTCAGAGGGGTCTCTTCTACAGGATCGTTGCTTCAACAGAACCACGTCTGTCACTCCCGGAGGACTTGACTGGGCTCCTACCAACACCCTGATCAACAGGGTGTCAGGTTATATTCTGACTCTGTCAGTATTTCCTTTTTTTTCCTTTTTGTTTTTCTTTTTGTTTTGTTTTCTTTTCTTTTACATTTTTATTTTTTAACATATTCCTAGCATAGAACTGTTATTCCTACTCCCATATTTTTTCCTGGGAGCCCCTTAATTTCAAACCTATAATAATTCAGAGGGAGGAGGTTTACATTCTCCATTCCAAGGGAAGCTCCAGCTTTCCCTGGCAGACATCTGTCTTCCTAATTCAATACACCTTGTTAGGAAAACAATCATCCCATCATGTCCTGCCTGGGAGAGGTGTGTTCATGCTATCGATGCCAATGGGTTCCTCAGCCACCTTTTGTCAGGGGCTGACAGGCAGCTCAAAACCAGCAGGAAATTACAGCCCTGTGCTCCAAAAGTTGTCAAAGGATTCGCTCCTTCACTGGAAGGTTTGAATTAGCAAGTCTGGAAATGGGCAGGACACAAAATACCTCTCTGTTCCCCCCTCCAAGGATCTCCTGTCTCCACAGCTCTGGATCTGTAAGAAAATGGCTTTTCTCTTCCCCACATCAAAACAGTATTTTAGAAGTTTTTATAAAGACTGTAAGCTACCAAAAGTCAAACCTTCAAATGACAAAGTGCTTTAACTCTTTAAAACAGAGGTATAAAGGAAAGTGTCTAAATAGAGACAATTTTTCATCACTCATGCCCCAGATGGGTGTGGGATGTTTACACTCTGTGGGCAGTGTTATCATATTAACTCATATCAGGTTAGATTTTGGGAATAAATTCTTCCCTGGGATGGTGGTGAAGCCCTGGAAAAAAGCTGTGGCTGTCCCACCCTTGGAAGCATTTAAGGCCAGGATAGATGAGGGTTGGAACGACCTGGGACAGTGGGAGGTGTCCCTGCTCATGGCAGGGGGTTGAAATAAGATGATATTGAAGATCTCTTCCAACCCAAACCATTCCAGGATTTTATTTCCTGGTAAACTCTTTGATCAGCTCCATCAGGCTGACTCAGAGCTGCTGACAGGTCTCTTATTTTTTACCAGCTGCAGCTTTCAAAAAAGCTAACCCTTTACCACAGGGAGTCATGGAACATATTCCAGAGGGTAAATAGGCACTTGCTTGTCACTACAGTGTAATTTAAACACAGATAAATTAACTTATAATGGCAATCTGGATTGTGATTCTGCAAACTTCATTTTTCCTGGCAAGTCTCTGCCAGTATCTCCCCATACACCAAGCCTTAGGAAAAGACTTCAGACAGGAAGCTCAGATTCATTACCAGGCCTGCAGAGTTCACTGAACAAATGATTCCTGAATTTGGAAGTTATTGAGTTTGATGGAGAATCTCATGAGCAGCTTGGAGACAACAGGTGAGGGTTAATTGTTCTGTTCCCTCCAGGGTGATGATAAGAGGCCAATGGGAGGGATCAGAAGAAACAAAAGCAGGTGGCTCTTTATTCAAACTGTAGCTAAGCTGTCCCAGGATATGATGGATGCTAAAAGCTTAGTGGAGCTCATGGAATAAATGGATAGCTCCTGGAATATAAATCCATCACAGGCTGCTGAGACACAGAGAAGTGTGGAGATTCCCTTCTCTGGAAGTCTCAGGGATAAAAATGACTGAACAGTGGAGGGTTGGAGAGAAGAAAAGTCCTCCTGAGCTTTCTCTGTACTTAGGGAAATACTCTTCTCGTGCTTACAGTGGGATTTTGGACACTCAGAGACACAAGAGCAGCTGGATGGGCCTTTAGCTGACAAAGCACACCTGGTTTTATGGGATTTTTGTGTATGACAGAGGTAAATGAAGCTACAGATAAATTATGTGATGGAAGATAGCCTGGGGGAAGGGAAGGAGGTTGAAAAATGTGAGCAGGAAATCGTCAGTGCAAACACCATGAGCCAGAACCTATCTGGGGCCAGAAAACTCGCAAATTTTCCAGGATGGTCACTGCGGCCTTTTCATCCTGATCCTTCTACATCCATGGTATTCTGACATTTAAACTGGATCCAGGCCACCAGCCCTGCTGGAGCAGGAGGTGCTGAGACTAGGAACAACAGCTCATCACTCCCTGTCCTCCTGATGCCTCCTGATGTGCCTCTTTCCCTGGATCTGGGGAGGGGAAGGATCCAGTCCAACTCTCTGACCAGTTCAGGGCTGACCACCCTCTTGGAGAATAAATGCATCCTGACGTCCAGTCTAAACCCCCTCATGAGCTCTGAACCATTCCCATTATTCTCATCCCTAGATCCCAAGGGGGAGAGCTCAGCACCTCCCTTTACGCTTATGCTCAGTAGAGCCCAAAATCCTCAGTCATTCCTCACGGGACAAGACTTCCAACCCTTCCACCAGCTTTGTTCTCCTGCTCTGGACACATCCAGGGACATTCCCATCCTTCTTAAATTGTGGGGCCCAGAATTGCATTCAGTGTTCAAGGTGAGTTCTTTCCATCCCTGGATACATCCTCTGTTTTGACCAGCTGGTTCCACTGAGTTTGGTGCATCCTAGGCTGGTGTTTGCCCTCTTGGCTGCCAGGATACAAAAGAACCATGTTTGAAATTCTGAGGATGCTTTAGCTGTTTTTTCACCCTGAAACTGAAGAGAGAAAAGAAAAAAAAAAAAAGGAAGAAAATTATTTGAATTAGAGAAATAAGAAGTTTGTTGGATATTACAATGGAAGATGTGAAATGAAGAGTTATAGAACAAAAGCTGAAATGGATCTTGACAGGACCTGCCCTGAACATCTGAAGGCAGGAAGCTGTGACCATTCCAGATTTTTAAATAGCTACACGTGACAAGTGTCCCTCAGAAACTGCAGCAGGACACTCTCCCTTTAATATTACTTTGCATTCTTTCAGTGGTCTCCAGGTCATTCAGGAATTGTTTGATATGGTGGATAAAATCCTGTATCTTCTTTTATTCTGGGGATCAGAAGAGAAAAGTCTGAAAAATTGATGCTATGCATCCAGTGCTGCACTTCCAGGACACAGAATAAGCTCTCCACAAGAGTAGTCAAGAGTTCAGTATGTTCCAGCACATATTTTTTGCTGCCAGGTCCAATATCCAGAAGATTTATTGGAGTCAACACTTGGTTTGTATTATCACAGAGTTTTAAGAGGCTTTCTATCCTGATTTAGAAATTGGCAGTGATTAATTATACACAAAAACCATTACAAAAGTTCTACTCCTTGATTATATTTAATATTGAAAAGGAGCTTGACTCAGATTTCTTCTTTGAGTTTATCCAGCTTCACTTTCCAAGGCATGCTGTTGGACTTTCTTTGGTGGAGCTAAACTGATGTAAATTTTTACAGACTGTGATCAAAGCATTTTTTGACCTTCCCTCTGCTAAGCAGGCTCTGTTCATTCCATTTTAAGACAAATCCAGTGTTTTAATGACTTCGCTCTGAACCATCTCCAATTTATCAACTTCTTCCTACTGTAACACAGCAGTAATCTCACCAGCGACAGAATTAACACGATCTTGGCTGAATGGAGGATCCGTGTTTATGCCTCAAGGAATCCCATCAGTCCTTCTTGGCTCTTGCGTGGAAGTAGGAGCTCATATTTGCCTGATTATCTGCTATGAGCCTTTCCCAGAGTTACTGCTTTGTATAAGCCCCATAAAAAAAAAATCAATCCACTCTATATGGTAATTTGTAGGATGAAGTCAACCCCTGATGGATGACTGAGCTGCTTTATTTGCTCTACAGAATTTTGGCCTCCTTGAAATACGCACTATTTGTCTGAGCACTGTTTGCTAAACGATCCCTGTGTCACCACAGAGACAATTCCATCCTTCTTACTTAGCACCCCCCACAAGCTCAGTGACATGTACAAAATTTGATTGTTATATTTTATTCCCGGCATCTGAACAAGGAGGAAAACGTTTGGTACTGAAGGGCCAAAATTGATCTTTTCAGAAGTCCATTATAAATAATTATTTAGGACTGGCCTGACAGGATCTATATTAACTTGGGGAACATCTGAGCAGGAGATTTGTTATTTCTTGATCTACAGATGAAGGAAGAAATTCTTCCTGATGTCTGATCCTGAATCTCTCCTGGCACAGCTTTAGGCCATTTCCTCTTGTCCTGTCCCTTATTCTCTGGGAGCAAATCCCAATCTCCTCTGCCTCCACCCCCTTGTCCAACTTTCCAGGAAGGTGTGGAAAGCCAGAAGGTCCCCCTGGGCCTCCTTTTCTCCAGGGAGTGATGACACTTTTGGAAATGGGAATATCAAACAGAATGTCCCATTTTATCAACATTTAGAAGAGAAAAATCCTACCTCAGGTCCTCCCAAGCCAGCCTTCCTTTAAAAGCCAGCTGAAGCCTACAGTGGGTGGCAGCATCAGGAAATTGTCCCACTTCTCCCAATTTTCCATTAATTGTGACATCCTTTGGATGACCCAAGGCTACAACCCCGAAGTCTCTTGGCAGATTTTATTTATTCCAGCAGAGCTGTGAATCATGCCCTTATTGTTCTGGGTGTATATGAGTTTAAGTGATCAGCCAATAAATAGATAGACCCCCTCCTCTTGAAAAAAATTAACATCTGCTTTAATTAAAATATTATTAATAGAGCTGGGCAATATTTAATGCTCTGTGCATACTGCAGGAAAATATTAGCTATTTTTTTAAACACTTGCTCTGATTTTTCTCCCTGTTTTCCAGGCATTATCTGTATGGATATAAGGAATTCTAGAGAGGTAAATCCATATCCACAGGAAAAGGGCTGTTCCTTCCTCCCAGTGTACTGACAAGAGCATTTTCAGTGCAGCAGACTTGAGGCAACCCCGTTGCCATGGGGTTTTGACAACCTGGTGGGAAATGCATCCCTATATATCAGGAAATACAGCAAAGTGCATCACGAGCATTCCAAGTGTGCACATCAAAGTTAATTTATGTAGAATTAGGATGTCAATTTAAAGCACAAAAAACACTGTTAATTAACACTTTGTGGCTGCTGTTTTTCCATGGTAAACAAGGCATGTGACAAAGAGGAATGTGAAATGGATTTAAGCTCCCTTGAAACAACTTCTTCTGGAATATGAACATTCAGAGGAGAAATTGATGGAGATTATCAACCTTGTGGCCTTCTAGGATGGAGCTGCTGCATCAGTGGGTGAGGGAAGGGCTGCAGATGTCACTGGAGGGCTAAGTGACACACCTGAAGGACAAGGCCATCCAGAGGGACTGGGACAAGCTGGAAAAGTCACCCATGGGAATCTCATAAGATTTGAGAAGCAAGTGCTGGTGCTGACCCTGGGTTGAGGCAAACCCAAGGATCAATCCAGACTGGGGATGAGCAGATGGAGCAGCCCTGGGGAGAAGGACTTGGGGGCTGCTGGATGAGAGGCTGGACATGACCTAGCCATGTGCACTTGGAGCCCAGAAATCCAAACATGTCCTGAGTTCATCCAAAGCAGGGTGGGCAGCAGCTGAGGGGGGGATTCTGCTCCTCTGCCCCTCTCAGGTGAGACCACACCTGCAGAGCTGCCTCCAGCTCTGGATCCCAGCAGAGGAAGGAGATGGAGCTGCTGGAGAGAGTCCAGAGATGGCACCAAGATGATCAGAGGGATTGAGCAGCTCTGCTGCAAGGAAAGGCTGAGTAAATTGGGATTGTTCAGCCTGGAAAAGTCTCCAGGGTGACCTAATTGTGGCCTTCCAGTACCTGAAGGGGCTGACAATAAAGATGGAGAGAGATTGTTTGGAATTGCTTTAGACTTACAGACAGTAGGCTTAGATGGGATATGAGGAAGGATTTTTTTCCCTGTGAGGGTGGTGATGACCTGGCACAGAGTGTCCAGGGAAGCTGTGGCTGCCCCATCCTAGAAGGTGTCCAAGGCCAGGTTGGACAGGGCTTGGAGCAACCTGGGATAGTGGAAGGTGTCCCTGCCCATGGCAGGGGTTGAAACAAAATTACCTTCAAAGCCCTTTCCTACCCAAAATATTCTATGATTTAATGATTCAGTCTGGATTTACTTTCCAGACAAAGAAGCAATTTTAAAGGGAGAAGTATTTAACTTTCCTAAGCTGCCGCTCTTGACAGACTCAAGGTTAAGGAACATGTCAGACTCATCAGGCTCAGTTAAAAGTCCTCTCCAATTCTTTTTTTTTGGGGTCATTTGGAGTATTTTTTTTCTACTCCAAACTGGAAATAATTGTCTGTGATATCCAAATTAGTCTGTGCAAATTTTATCAGGAACATTTGTAATTTAAATTGTATCTACAAAAAGATGGGGATAAAAAAAATCTGTTCATTTCATGCTCATTATGTATCTCAGCGAGACTGATGACATTTTAATATTAACATTGTTATGGGTTTCATACAAAAAAATTAAGTCTACTTAATATTCCAGATTCTGCTGATTGGAACATAGTTATTCTTGACAATGGAAAATCAATTGCTATTCTAATTAAAAAGAATGGCAGAGAAATAAACAAAATAATAAAGAAATAAATATATTCCATACATGAGCCAGGAGCCTGTGTTTTATCTTGGAAATTCATCTCCTTTTGGAGTGTTTTTTTTCCCCATTGCCTGGTTTGAACTTTGAGCTTGGACTTGAAGAGCAAAGGTGTTTCAAAAAGTCAAGGATGCACAAAAGAAAAGCAATGCCTAAAGGAATATTAAAAAATTAAAGGAGAGGGTGCAAATGGAAATGGGAGCTGATCTCCCCAGTGCAGACACCTTGACTTTGTTAACCCCACTGCTTTTCATGAGAAAGTCCTAAAACAATTCTTGTTTGCATTGTTTTATAAAGCAAAGGTCGAATAGAATTCCCTTTTCCCAACTCCAAGTAAAAATAGATTTTCAAGTTAATTTCTTTCTGCTTTCCCCCCTTTATTTTCTTTTTCCTTTTAGCTGGGTGTGAAAAGAAGAGAAAGTTGGTGAAAAAGACAAAGGAAGAGAAAAAACTATAAATATATTGTAAATACACCATCACAATATATAATATACATTATATATTTATTTATATCTTTGTGTCTGGAAAACTTCCCATTGGAAAAGGATGTGGAAGTGCCAAACCACAGCAGTGGAACACGAGACAGTGCTGGGTTAATGGTCGGACTCAATGATCTTAAAAGTCTTTTGCAACCTAAATAAATGGGAATGATTCCATGATTTTAGCTGGAGTGGAAACTGCCTGAATTCTCCAATGTTTCTCCCCAAGAAATTTAAAGTGGTGTAAACAAGTACACCTACCAAGAAAAGATCTTTCTTCCACTTGGTTCCTCTTTCCCATATTTTCCTAGGAGACTAAGACTATTCCAAGTAGTGGAAAAGGTATGGGGGGGGGAAAAGAAGAAAATAAAAACGGCTGGAAAAGATTTATAAGCTAACTCACCCATAAATCATTCACAAGATTGGTTTTACTTAATTTTTTCAGGAATCATTATGTTGCCAAAAGCAGGGGAATTTTTTGGTCCAAACAGAATTTCCCGTGGAATTTTCCCAAGGAAGGACGACCCAGCTCTTACAAATGGAGAAACAAATGACCTTGGAGATAAAAACATTGAAAAAGAGGTGAAATTTAAGAAGATGACCTACAAGGAATAGTAGGAACAGCAAGAGATGGAGGGAGCAGGGTCAGGCAGCTAGAAATGATGGAATTTCCGTCATAGATCAGTCCCATTTAACATTCCCTGTCTGCAACACAAGTAATCACAGGTTAATCACTCCCAAATCACCGTGGAGTCAATAAAGATTGACTTCTTGTATTGACAGAGTCAATCCCACGAATTATCCCACAAAATTCTGGTGTCTTCGTCAGGTTTGGGAAGAATAATTAATGCCTCAAACAACCCAGAATTACTGACTCACTTGAGTCAGGGGAGTCTGGTGAGAACTCCTGCCAAGATGCCTCCACTCCACTTACTCACAATTTGCCACTCTCATGTGATTAATGCAGCCCTGCCAAGCCTCCATTGATATTTTTGGAAAGAAATAAAGAAGGAATTATATAAATCAAGTTACAGTGCAAGTTCATTGAGGGCATCAAGTGCAGCTCCCATCCCAAAGAACAAATCTCTCCAGGAATTCATGGAACACGTTGGGGATTTCTGGGGCAGGAGAACCTACAGAGGTGGCTGTGGGAGCTCAGTTCATGCAGCTGAACAAAGAAATTGCTGGTCATGGGTTGACTGCTGTCTGTAAATACACCCAGGAAGGAAATGCCAAGGAATGGGAACTGTTTGGACTAAAGGACATCACCAGCAAAAGAAAAAAGAGATCCAAACTAGCTGTGCATAAATGCAGGAGAGAAAACAGGAGGAGTTGATTGGAACAACCTCCCTTTTGGAAAAACAGAGGCAAAAACTTTCTGCCACGGAGGACATTTATTAAAGAGCAGGATTTGGTAGCCATTGCCAGCAGGGCACCAGCTGTAATGTGCCATGTTTATTTCTGGGTTCTCATCTGCTTTCATGGGACATCTTTTGCGCCACAAAGATGATCAGAGGGCTCCTTTTCATGGGGACAGGCTGAGAGAGTTGGGTTTGTCTAGTCTGGAGAAGAGAAGGCTCCAGGGACACCTCAGAGCCCCTTTCAGTACCTAAAGGGTCTCCAAGAGAGCTGGAGAGGGACTTTGAACAAGGTACAGTGTGACAGGACAAGGGGTGTTGATTTTAAACTCAAAGAGTGTGGGTTTAGATTGGATATTAGGAAGAAATTCTTCTCTATGAGGGTGGGGAGGCCCTGGCACAGGTTTTTTGGAGAAGCTGTGGCTGCCCCATCCCTGGAAGTGTCCAAGGCCAGGTTGGACAGGGATTGGAGCAACCTGGAACAGTGGGAAGTGTCCCTGCCCATGGCAGGGGTTTGGCACTGGGTGATTCTTAAATTCCCTCCCAAACCACACCATTCCATGATTCTGTGATCCTCAAAGAATCCCTTTCCCCTCTCACGCTTCTCTTTATCAGTGGTTTCCTGAGCTTTCCACAGCCCAGTTGTGTGAAGGAGAAAACTGACTCAACAAATATGGACAAATTTAACCACCTGACATTTTTATCCTGATTTTTATCCTGATTTTCTCTCCATGCTTTACCCAGCCTTCAGTTTGGCTGCCACTCAACCAAGAGGCCAAAAGGCTTGAAAACCATGAGTTAATGGAAGGTTAGATCCCCTCGGGTTTAACACAATCAGTGTCTCTTGCTAATTGTCCCTGGCTCATTCTGACCGGCAATTAGTTCTAATATCCCAACTAATTTAGCTCTGATAATGTGATATCATCATCAATCACTTTAATGACCCATCTGGCAATGTATTACTAAGACCAACTTCAGCCCATGTTGTGGCTGTCACCAAGCAGTTCTGCTGTTATTTCTGAGTTCAAGAGCAGTTGATTCATGTCTGAATTTTATTTTTAACCAAGCAGAAATTTACAGGCATCCTGTCCAAATCTGGGCTTTTACCAGCAGCATTTCACTGGGCTGTGCTGAAATTAATAATGAGAAACCTCCAGATGGCAAATCAGGCCACCGAGGAGCTGTATTGTCCCTGGAAGGAACACGACATTCATGGGTGGAAATCTAATAACCCCAAAATGTAGGTATTTTATTCCAGTGCCTGAAACTAGGTGGGTTTAAATCTGAGCTTCTGTGCATCAGGAGCATGAGAAGTGCTAGATTCAACACTACACCGTTCAAAAAGTCTGATTGCTTTGAATGTTTTTTTCTGGGCCCATCACTGAAAACACACTAAAAACCAAAATTTATTTATTAGGACATTTATTTAATTATTTATTGGAATATTTACCCTCATGTCCCAGATTAGAGCCAAGTAAGTGTTATTAGGCTGGTTTGAGGCATCAAAATTCTGTTTGGTGAGAAGTGTTGACTGTCAAAAGTTTTAAAACAAAATTTGTAACAGCTAAAACACAAATAATGTCAAAACATCATTCTACAAAACAGGATTCCTGAGGAAGACTCAGAATTCTGCTTTTCATTATAAATCCTGCTTATTGCTGGTGCATAATGTGGATTTTATTTCGTGGGAGAGAATCATGGAATTACAGGATGGAAGACACATTCAAGACCATCCCATTCCAACCCCCTTCCATGGGCAGGGCCACCTTCCACTCGACCAGGTTGTTCAGGGTCTCATCCAGCCTGGCCTTGATAATTAATTAGTGTGCAGTCAGATTTTTAATCAGATTATCCACGTCTCAAAACTTACTAAAAACTGGCCCAATTATCCTGTTTTGCAGGCAGGGAAAATGAGGCACAGACAAATGATTTGGTAATTCAGAACTTGGTGATAAATCCTCAGCAAATCCTTCCCCTGCTCTGAAGCATTTGCATCTCTTTTTGATTCTCCTTTTCCTCCTCAGCAACATTTTCCCGCAGGTAACGGGATGATAGTCACTCTCTCCATTGACAAATCTAACAAAAATCATCAAAATCATGACAATTTAGGTCGGAAAAGACCTCTAAGGCAATCAAGTCCAACCATTCCCCAGCACTGTCAAGACCACCACTAAACTGTGTCCCCATGTGTCAAATCTACCTGGCTTTTAAATCCCTTCAGGAATGGTGACTCCACAACTTCCCTGGTAAGACAGTTCCAATGGTTTTTATCTCTGTGTCAGGTTTGATTCGCATAAAAAAAAAAAAAAGGTAAGAAAAACAGATCTGGAAATAAAAAACAGGTCTAGGATGGAAAAAAAAAAAAAAACAAAACAAACAAACCCATAGGTGAGCTTAAAAATTATCAAATCCCTGTGTATATGGCTCCAGGTTTGTGGCGTGGGGCAGATCAGAAATACAGCTGTGGAGAGGAAAATTTATGCCAAGATATTTTATCCCCCAGCTGGGTTCTTTCCACTTTCCTCCATATCACTGAGTTAGGTAGACTGGAGAGATTTTTTTTCTGCCAAAAAGAATCGGCAGTTAAAGGAATTGCTTGGAATGAAAAGGATTGAGGAATTAGAGGACCCCTCCCAGCCAGCTGCCAATCAAAGATCCATGGAGCAAACAGGACACTTATTATGAGGAAAACTAACAGGAGGGGTGGAGGATTAGAGTTGTTGGAGGTGTTTCAGCAGTGTTTGGAGTTAATGAATTCCCTACAAAAAACAGGGAAAAGCCTCTCTGATCCCACTTTATAAATTTCTTCCCATTAAACACGAACAGGTCACGGCCCAGTCAGGACAAAATAAAATAAGACTGGAGTCAGAGTAGGAGTGTGGAATTCCTGCTGTTGAATTAAAACTGAGTCTTTGACACAGAGGCAGCAGCAAATGATTCATTTTGGCTCAGTTTTCCAGCACAGCTTCATTCAGCCTCATGTCCCAGGTTTTTAAAGGAGAGGGGTTGTCATTTCCCACATGCCCATACATTTCCTCTCCCAGAATAGTGGGGTTAAAATAGAGCAGGAGGAAGAGTGAAAATAGAGAGAACTCTTGCTCTTTCCTGAACATCTGCTGTGGGGTCAAATCCCATCATTAAAAAATATTAAACACTAGTCATTATTGTTATCAATAAATCAAACAGTCCTGTGAGGAGTTCCAGATGCTCATTTCAATCCCATTGTTCTGTTCGAAAAGCTCATGCCAAAAAACTTATTCCTCTGTGTTCTTATCGATCATGGGAGTGAGTACAGGTCAGAGGTCATTCCCAGTCATCAGTATTTTCCTCATTTGGGAAAGCTGGGGAGTTAAATAATGGGAAATAATATCACTCTGTGCCAGCTGGCAGAGGCCCCAGGGAATGTTCCTTAAGAAATTTTAATTTTCTTACATGTTTTGGGTTCCTCATGCCAGTGCCCTGCTGGGTCTGGCTGGAAATTCTCAGATCCCTCTGCTTTCTCACTCTCCCTATTCCATTGAGGAAAAACACCAAAAAAACCCCCAAAAAACCCAAAAACCAACCAAACAAACAAACAAAACAAACAAACAAAAAATAAAAAACAACCACCTTTTACTAAGTTTTCTGAAAGAATATTCCTGCCCTAAACTCCACTGCTGGAAAAGGGAGCAGGAACTCTATCTGGATTGACTTGCTTGGGGAGAGAAACCTGAATTTCAGATAGAGAAATTCATTAATCCATAATCAGTACCTATCCTTGGATGGTGAGACGCATTTCTTCTCCCTGATTGAGATGATCATGGAACCAGGAAATGGTTTGGGTGGGAAGGGGCCTTAAATATCCTTGAGTTCCACCCCTCAGTCACCAATGTGTGGCCACAGGACCAGGGCAGGGATTGTCCTTCTGTGCTGGGCACTGGTGAGGTCTCACCTCTGGTCTTGTGTTCAGTATTGGGCCCCTCACAAGAAAGACATTGAGGGGCTGGAGTGTATCCAGAGGAGGGAACAGAGCTGGAGAAGGGTCTGGAGCACCAGGAGAGGTTGAGGGAGCTGGGAAAGGGACTCAGCCTGGAGAAAAAGAGGTTTAGGAGGGACCTTCTGGCTCTCCACCATGCCCTGATGGGAGGGGACAGCCAGGTGGGGATAGATAAGGCTCTGCTCCCAGGGAACAGGATGAGAGGAAACAACCTCGAATTGCAGCAGGGAAGATTCAGGTTCGACATCAGGAGGAATTTCTTCATGAGAAGGGTGGTGAAGCATTGGAAAGGGGCTGCCCAGGGAGGTTTGGAGTCCCCATCCCTGGAGGCATCCAGGGAACAACTGGAGGTGGCACTCAGGGCTCTGGGCTGGGTGACAAGGTGGAGGTCGGTCACAGGTTGGACTCGATCTTGGAGGACTTTCCCAACCTCCATCATTCCATGATATCCTGGGTGGCTCTGAAATAGCACCTGAAGGTTTCACAGGAGTTCAGTCTATTTAGCAGGAAGAAAATCCTCTCTCTCTTCTTGAGCCTTTTATAGCAAAGGCGACAAGGAGCCAAATTCCAAACACATCAGAATATTCTGCCCTCACAGCTCGTCTCTTTTGAGGTATTTTAAATCTCATTTGTCATCCTGGTAGCTGAGCTGAGTATCTGGAGCTGGCTGCAAAGCCCCAGCCAAGCATTAATTCCGAGCTTTAATTCATTTTCCAGGGAGCTGCAACATTAAAATGAGCTTGAAACACTTTTTTCTTAGCTGATGCAATTTTTGGGTGCTCTAATCAGAGAAGAATTTGATCTTTTTAGAGATGTTCTTACTGCTTTAAAGTGTGCCTGCTTAGGCTAAAATTCAATATGTGTGTGTCATTTTTTAAACAGAATCATTAAAAGCCAGGAATTTTTATACTGATCCAAATAAATTTCCCATTCCAATGGGTTTGGCTCTTCATTGCCAGAGATTTTCTTAATGTTGGCCCAGTTGAGATCACAGAGGGAAAGAACCACACTGGATGCATTTGTAGAGGAATTTCTCCAGTGGGAAGGATCCCATGATAGAGCAGGGGAAGAGTGTGGGGAGTCCTGATACAGGTTTGCATGTGGCCAGATTTTATAAGCCACCTTTTTTATAGGATTTTATAAGATTTTATAAGATTTTATAAGTGTGAATGTATCAATCTCTGAGGGTCCAGCCCTTGCATATTGCCTTAAAATAATTTCAGCGAGACTACTCTCCAGAGGTGTTTTGTAAAGCAAAAGGTTTAATAAAGAAAAAAACCAAAATAACAAACAGAAAACAGAAGAAAAGCTGCACACAGGTGTCTGAGAAAACCTCTGACACCCTGCTAGAAACACTCCAAAAAGCTCTTTACTTCCTTTGGGCTCCTTACTAAGTACTGAATGTTTTAGGAGGGACAATTTGGCCTGCTGCCAATGAAATTAACGACAGCCTTTGAATTCACTCTCAGAGCCCAATCCATGTTCTTGTGCTGGCACTGAGCCAATTGCACAAGAGAAAACCACAGAACTTTCTAGTTAAACTTCCTAAAATGTCTAAAGGTAAACTGAAGCTCTTTCCCTATTTGGAAACACCTGCTGAGGGTGTGGGGTGCATTACCACAGAGTCCAAGCCCTGAGCAGGAAGGAGCAGCAGAGACACCAGGAACTGGACACAATTCCCATTCCTTGCCCCCTTGCAGTACTCCATGGCAGGAGGTAGAAAAATTTGGAGTGAAATCGAGGAAGAAAAGATGGCTGGGAGAAAGGTGCTTTAGGATTTGTTTTTATTTGCTCATCACCCTACTCTGGTTTTCACAGAATAACTGAATACCCTCAGCTGGGGGGACCAACAAAGATAATCAAAGTCCAACTCCTGGCCTACACAGAAGAGCTCCAGGAATCCCATCATGTACCTGAGAGCGTTGTCCCAATGTTTTACTTTTGATAATAAATTAAATTAATTTTCCAGAGTAGAGTCTGGCAGTGACAGGAACTCATGAGTGATCTCTCGCTGTCCTCATCTGTAAGTTTTTAATTCTATTTTTATTTATATTTTATTATATATATTTATATATATAATTTAATATTTTTATAATATTTTATCTTCCTTGTCCAGTTGAGGAGAGCATTAACTGAGCGCCTGGGTGGGCACCTGGCATTCATCCAGGATTAACCCACCACAAATATTTAGAAGACCTAAGTGACTAATGAAAGGCTGAAAGTTGAAAAAAATCTGGGTTTAGGGGTTTTTTTCAGACCTTTTTCACTCTCCAGGGTGCTCTGAAGCAGGAAAGATTTTTCTCCTTAGCAAAGACTCAGCCATGAACTTCCACCTACATCAGAAGCTGACCTTCAATGGTCACTTCCAACTCAGAATATTCTATGATTCTGTGATATCTGGGGGACTTTCATGTCCCACCAACAGAATCAGAGTAGGTTTTATGGACTCTCTGGGACATCTCCTTTCCCAAAATTCCCCAGTTTGGGAGAGGATGGGTCTGCTTTGATGACAAATGGCCACTTTCCTCACAGGTCTGAGTGTGAGGTTTACAGAATCACTGAATATTCTCAGTTGGAAGGGACCTCCATGGATCATGGAGTTCAACTCCTGGCCCTGCTTAAGACAATCCCAAGAATCCACCAGGATGTTTATAAAATATCTTGGACTTGGAAAGATCAGTGACACCAAATATCACCTGGAGACAAAAAGCAAGGCCAAAACCAGGTGTGATTTCCCTCAGAAGGCGGTTTTTTTTAGCTTAAAGTGGAATTCCTCAAGGAATGTTCTGCTGGAATTTACAGATGGACATTTGTCACTGTCCCTGGCAGAGTTTTAACTGTATTATGTTTAATGTGGATGTGTTTTATTCCAAAGGAATCACATCCTAGAACAGCCTGAGCCTTTCCACGATCTCTCTGCAAAGTGAGCCTTGAAAAAAGCTGGGACTCCTCAGCTGGTGACATGATGCCAACTGATCCTCAAATTCATTGCTGTGACTCTCCTTTAGAAGGGTTTGGAACTACTGAGGACTTCTGTGCCAGAGCAGGGAAGAGACCCTGTATTTCCTGGATCCCAGGAAATTACCCAAACCACAAGGGCCACGCTTCTCTTGCTTCAGAAAGGAAGGTAAAAGTCATTCCCTGGTGAGTAACCAGGGAAAATCCCCAGCACACAGCATCAAAAAGCAAATTTAACAAAAAAAAATAAGGATAATGTGAAGGGCAGCCTGAACTCAGCTGCAGGAGCTTGAGATGCATCCCTTCATTTCTGTCTTCCTTCCAAGGAAAGCAGAATTAGTGGGAGCCAGTGAGGCTTGGAGGCATCTCTGCATCTCTGTCTGATCCGAATTTCCGTTTCTGTGAATTTTTTGCTGTTCTTCCAAGAGATCAGGATTCTGCCAAGAAAAGAGAAGCACCAGAAAGAGAGAAAATCCTCCCTGTGTTGCCAAGATGATCCAATCACTTTGTTTTGGGAAGGACCCTGAAAATAGTTTCTGGAATGAACCCACTGATATTCACTCCACCAGTCCGGGATATTTTTGCTGGGAATGGGAGTCCCCATTCCAGTCAGCCCTTATTGGATTCCCAACATGGAGAGTGACTGAAAGAGGTTTTTTTTCTGGAAATCTAGTGAATTTCTCCTACTTCAGATTCTCTTTCTGGTACTTTCGGGACTTACTGAGTTAATTACTGTGTGTAATTGGGCAATCTGGGGGAATGCAGCAAACCCAAGGAGAATCAGGAAAAGTTCAAAGTTCACCTTTAATTCCACCAGGTTTCTCATGTATCCAGACTTGTTTTGCTCCATCAGCCCGTTGCTAAATGGAAGGATAAGGTTCTTTATTCCAACCTCATACTTCCCTAACCGCCCGGCAGCTCCAACCCTCTCCTTTTAATTATCACTCCAAAAAGCAGAGAGCCCACGGTTCCGTGAGTCACAAATTATACCTCCCAGCAGTGCATAATGCTCCTTTTCACACCTACAAAGGATGAGTCATGACGAAATAGGAGGAAAAACAAAAAAAAAAAAAAGGAAATTCTAAATTCCCCCATCGGTACAAGCAGAAAGAAAAAGAAAAAAAAAATCAAGCGAGGAATTACTGGTGGACAGAGCATTTGGGAATAGTTGCTGGTTTTGACTGGGATAGTGCTCTTTGTCATAGCTGAGTTTTGGATTGTGCTGGAAGCAGTGTTTAATAAACAGCGATGTTTTAGTTGGTGTCCATGAGTTTCGTTACAAACCCACCAAATTTTCCCACTTTTACCCTTCCAGCTGTCCCCTGATCCCACCAGGGCTGAGCAAAGTGTGGGGTTGAGTTGCTGGTTGGGGTTAAACCACGACAAATGGGCAAAACCTGAAGTTTGTTTTGGGCAGAGTTTTGTCTCTGAAAGTGTCATAGCAAAGAAAGAGAGGGGGAAATTCCCATTCCAGCTCTTCCCAGTTCAAGAGAAGGGAAGGGAAGGGAAGGGAAGGGAAGGGAAGGGAAGGGAAGGGAAGGGAAGGGAAGGGAAGGGAAGGGAAGGGAAGGGAAGGGAAGGGAAGGGAAGGGAAGGGAAGGGAAGGGAAGGGAAGGGAAGGGAAGGGAAGGGAAGGGAAGGGAAGGGAAGGGAAGGGAAGGGAAGGGAAGGGAAGGGAAGGGAAGGGAAGGGAAGGGAAGGGAAGGGAAGGGAAGGGAAGGGAAGGGAAGGGAAGGGAAGGGAAGGGAAGGGAAGGGAAGGGAAGGGGAGATGCATGTGTGGAAGAGCTGAAGAACTCTTCTCCCAGGCAGTTGGAAAAGGCAAAAGAGCCTCAAGTTTCACCAGGGGAGGTGCAGGTTGGATAGCAGGGAAAATTTCCTCAATGGAAGAGTGGTTAAACTTTGGGACAGGGAAGGGTTGGAGTCACAATCCCTGGAAATGTTCCCAAAAAGGAGTAGGTGTGGCACTTTGTGACATGGTTTCATTTGGAGTGGTGGGATTGGGTTGAAGGTTGGACTCGGAGGCCTTTTCCAACCTTAACAACATTTTGAATTCCATCCTTAACCTTTTATAAATATAGAAGCAGATCCCAGAGCTTGTGCAGATTATTCAGGGAGGGCACAAGGAGTGCTGGAAGCTGGGAATGGATGTGAAACCAAAATTCATTCAAGCAGAAACTAAAGGCACCTGGTGTCTCCATTAGGAATTGGGTGGAACTGCTCCAATCTCCTTCTCCAATCAGGGCTGGCTTTAGAGGAAAATCAAGTTTTTACAGGTCTCATCCATCTTGGTGTAGCTCAGTCGTTCCAAATATCCAGGAGATATCCAAGACAAGGTTGGATGGGGCTTGGACCAACACAGTCTAGTGGAAGGTGTCCCTGCCCTTGGGAATGAGATGATCTTTAAGTTCCCTTCCAACCCAAACCGCTCCATGATTCTGGGATTTCAGGAATAAAAAAAAGACCTCCCAAGTTCACAAAAAAACACTTCCAGTATATTTCCTTAGGAAAACCACCTCTGGTCATGTCATTGACAGAGATTTACTTGCCCCTCAAGGATGATTTAAGGAATTTTACATGAATGGTTTTGTTTCAGTTCTTTTTCATTTCGCAGCTCTTACTCATCCAAAAGGGAGATGAAATGTGTTTTCCAGGAAAACACACACACGCAAGGAAGGAAGATTTCCCTCAGTTTAGGATATTGCCAGATGAATTCTTTCCTGCTGCATTATCCAGCAGTGATTAATGAGACCTCAGGAGTGATTCTTCTGAAGCAGATAAACTGCAGGTAAACAGGTAATCCAATAAACGTTAGAGGAAAAGGCTGTGGGGATGCAGAGGGATCCATCAGCACCTGCCAGCTCAGGAAAACAACTCCCCTCAACCAGAAAATGCTGAGGAAGCTGCTGGGAAAGCCAAGCCTTGGAAAGCACAAAAATCCTCCTGTTTCTACATCCCCAAATTAAGGAGATTGCAGAAAAAGCAGAATATTTCCTGTCAGTCTTCAAACAGGTGTTTTGCCTTAAACATCTCCGAGTTTTTCCTGGCTTTATATCCTTGTCTTGCTCTGCTTGTTCATCACATCAACACTTTCCTTTGGGGTGGTCTGAGGCATTAACACCTGAGGCGTTTCCAGCATCTAAAATTCAGAAGATCGCCTTTTTTCCTTCTCCTTCTTTCCTTGTCGACCCACTTGAGGATGTTTTGCTCATCTAGGAGCAAGGAAATAATTATCAAAACCTTCTGAGCACTGATTTTTCCTTATCTAAATACATGAGATTGGGGTTATGGAATTATCTGGGTTTAAAATCCTTCATTTCAATGTTTTCCTTTTATTTCCTTTTTATTGTTTCTGAGAATTTAACGTGGCTTTGATTTTCAAATCCCAATAACCACATTGGCCAGTAGGCAGGACCCTGATTGTTCATGAAATAATTTCTTATATCAGCTAAAGAAATCAGTGCCAAAGATATTGAAGGATTTGAACTGACTTTGGAAGGGCATGAGCCTGAAATGTGGGAAAAAAAAGATTTGGTTACAGAACCATATGAAAAATCATCATTTTTATGATGATTTTTGGCAATCAATTTTTATGAAAAATCATCAACATTTTTACAATTTATCCGCATAGAAAACATAATTTCGATGCTTGAGGATATTGTCTGGCTTATTGATGTGCTAACAGAGCTAAAAAAATCTCTGGATAACTTTTCTCACATCCCTGGAGACGGTTCCTCTTGGCATTTGGGGATTTTGGTGTTTCCTGGACTGTTTGACTTCATTCCAAAGTGGAATGAGCACAAGGCAAAACCACGGAGCACATTCCATGATTCTTCCTGGGCCAAGCTAATTATTTTCTCTGCAGTAACATAGTTGGAAAAGGAAAAGTGGGAAAATACCCTTTCACTCCCTGTCACTGTCCCAGGAATCATAGGAACAACGAGCTCATGGATTTGGAGCCAAAGAAGTTTTGTTGGCAAGGGAGAAACTTCTGGCCAGGTTTCTGTGGGAATTCTGAAACTCAGTTTGTCGGTGGGAATCAGAGTTTTTGAGAAGAAAGGTTGGATCAGCACCTTAAATAACTTGAGGAAAATTCCCCACAATCCTGACTTCTGTTTGGCTGCTGGCTCCTTCTTCCCAGCAGCCCTGTGGTGGTGAACGGACATTAATTTATCCTGATTTTCCAGGGAAAAAACCAGAATTATCAGTCATTAAGTACCACCTGAAATCCAGTCATTATTGGTGACAGGGTGATGGGAATGGCTTCAAACTGAAAGGGAACAGGTTTAGAGGGGATATTGGGAATAAATTATTTATCCTGAGGGAAGTGAGGGCTTGGCACAAGTTTCCCAGAAAAATTGTGGATGTCTCATTTTCCAGGGGCTTGTAGAGCTGTTGGATCTGGATAATGGAAAAATGTGGAAAGAGGTTGGACCAATTAAAAAAAAAAAGTTCAGAGCTACAATAACCCAAGGAAATGTGCTTTGAGAAGCTTTGAGGGCCTGTATTTCTTCCAGCCGCTGATTGTCCTCATCTTAGAAAATTCTAATTCTTTATAAAATTCAGGAAATACAATAATGACATATTAGCATCCTTGTTAATTAAATAGAACAATGCAGAAATCTCCTTAAGGGATTATCTGTGATAGAACCTTGGGTTTAGCTGGGTTTACACTCAGAGGGTTGGAGAGAGACCACCAAAGTGAAGTGGTGGGAGTGCAGTCTTTCAAAAGAAATGGCATTATTTAATCATGAAGTTTTTAATTTCGCAGATTAAGGATGATCAGACATCAATTTGTCCACCAATGGCTGGAATTTCGCTCCCAGGGAAAATAATAAAAAAAAGAAAACAGGATTAGTCACTGATTAGAAAGTATCAAAAGCTAAAAATACCACATTGGTATTGTTCAGTCGACGTGACTCGAGTCCTGTCTTTATTGCAGCTTCCCATGTGGGTCCTTATTTCCCACCGGAAAATGGTAATATTAACATATCTCATTTCATATCCTGGGAGGATGCATTGCTCTAAGTTTTCTGAGTTTATCTGTGCAAATATAGATATTAAAACACATTAGGAACCACTGTATTTAGTGCTCCAAAATCCTCCTTTGCATTAAAAACATGGGCAAAATCTCCTTTGGTGCTTTCCTTTCTTGTCTTCTTCCCCAGTCAAAATCATCTTCCCCCAGAAAAAAAAAAAAAAAAAAATTGGTGGTGTGGTGATTAGGTTGGATTTTTTATTTGATCTATTTGTTCCTGAGAAAAGCAATCAAATGTAGACACTCTGTACTTGGAACCAAAAGTGTTGTTTAAAGTAATTATGAGGGGGGAAATGTAAAAATAAATAAAAATGTATACTGCACATTCAAGAAAAATAAGAGAAATGCAGCATTTTCAGGGAAGCTGAAAGCAAGGAATTGGATTTAATATCCCACCCAGAGCTCAGTTTTAAAATGCACGTTTCTTCCTGGGTGATTCTCCTCTGACCTTCTGCTTTCCAGGGGCCAGGGATGAAATGGGATGCCCAGAAAACTCCAAAAAAGCAATAAAGGAGCAGCCCCTGGGAGAGAGGCATGAGAAGAGATTCTGATAAAAGAAGACAGGAAAACTGTCGTGGAATTAGCGAACAATGGCAATAACCAAAGGCAAAGTCAATAAATCCAGCATTGATTTTCTGATGTTCTCTGGGTGTGTGAAATGCTCTGAATTCGGAGTTTTTAATCAGCTGGGTCAGACTGGGGAAGGATTTTTCTGCCTGCATAACCCCGGAGTTGGAATAGCTCAGCATTTGGATTTGCATATCATTTTAGCTCCCACAAGGTTCAGCTGGAAGAGGAGACCTCAACCTCAGCAACAGAGAAATCAGCTGGGCACAAAAAAAAAAAAAAAAAAAAAAAAAAAAAAAAAAAAAAAAAAAAAAAAAAAAAAAAAAAGGAAGGTTGGAACAATATTCAAAGAAGCAATAACTTCCTTCATGCCCCAAACTCATCAGTTTGGGTTCAATTTATAAAATAACTCCTCTCCTGACTGACAAAAAAACTCTTGGGTCTTTCTCTGGCTCTCCTTTCCCAGCCAAAGGGGAGTTGAAGTCAATCAGACAGGAAAAAAAAAAAAAAAAAAAAAAAAAACAAAAAAAAAAAAAAAACCCACATTTTCTGAGCCTAATGAAATTTTGCAGCAGGATTAACAAAGAATTGTAAAAAAAAGGGAACCTCCAGACAGGAGCTTTCTGGAAAAGGTTTCTGATATCCTGTAGGAAATATTGTGAATTTTCAGGCAGCCACAGAAACTCAGGAATTACCACTGACCACCAAGCAAATTCCAGAGGTGTAGCCTAAACCTTGTTGACATATTTACAGCTCTCCATAAAAATAGAGTGGGATTTCACTTTACACTGAAAATCCACTCTATAACAATTGTGTTATTTTAATGTTCTTTTCCACCTTTTATTGTGGCTTTTTATGGAAACACACGGATGAGAGTAAAGTGGGATAAACTGGTGTACACTAATTATACTCCATGTGCTGGTGGTACAACACACTGGGATTATTTTTTTCCCTCCAAATTATGTCTTCAAAGTGTGAGGGTCACAATTTTTGACCTTGCAAGCAATTAAAAGAAGATATTTTGAGTGATCTGGCCCCATGATCCTCACAGTCACTGGGGAAAAAAAGAACATTCTTCTGAACATCAGTAGATTTCAGAGCTTGTGTTCATGTTTTCCATATGGAAAAGTATTTATTCCACCTCCTTCCTGGAAATTAGGTTTGCACCAATCATTCTTTTATATAATTCCAACTAATCATTTCTTGGCACCCCAACATCCCAAAAATCATTTATGGAGCTCAGCCTCGTGATACTCTTTAAAACCAGGATCCCTCACCATATACTATGGGAAAGAACTTTAGGAAAAGTAAGAATCAGGGTTGTTACACTGAAGATAACTCAGGAATTCAGTGTCCCCAGTGAACATTTGATTTTATCCTCTTGGGTTTACAGCCAGTGTTATTCCCTTTGCTTTCCTTCAGGAGAAGAGGGTTTCTTTGCACATATATGGACAATATATAAACATAAATTGCCTCTCCTTGTGCAGACAGGGAGTTATGATGCTGCTGTTGAAGAACGAGGAAAACTGGAGAGAGACACAGAGTGGATTTAGATGGGAAATTGGGGGGAAAAAATCTTCCCTGTGAGTGTGGGGAGGCCCTGGAATAGAAATCCCAGGGAATCTGTGGCTTCCTTCCCTGGAAGTGCTCAAGGCCAGGTTGGATATGGCTTGGAGTAACCTGGGATAGTGAAAGGTGTCCCTGCCCATGAAAAGGGGTTGGAATGGGGTGATCTTGGGAATCCCTTCCAATCCAACCATTTCTCTATGGTAAGGATCCTTTAAAATTCTGCTTGTTCCTCTTCCTCCCCTGCTCTCATCAGGGTGAGAATTACAAAAGTCAAGCAGCAAATTTCCCCTGCATTAAAAAAAGGAAAAAAAAAAAAAAGGCAGCAAGTCGAGGCAGCCAGGCTGTGTCTTTTTTCAGGATTTAGAGGCTTCCTTGGCTTTAATCCCTTTGCTGATGGCAGCTGATCTTCCTTTTCCCTCTTGCAGGCATCACTTCCCAGTGATCCATTTCTCCAGAAAGAACCTCTGGATGCCAGAGGGGAAAAAAGGGAACACACATAGAGGATGAGGAAGGAATCAGTATCTGTGTATACATTTATCCTGGCACCTCTCGGACCCTGAAAGGAGCCAGCACCTCTGACTGGAGAGTAAAACTTCCTGAAAAGTCATCCCTAAAATCCAGATGCCAGCCAGGAGGGGAGAAGTTGCATCTTTGCCTATTTCTCTTATACAAACTCTGACATATGCAATCCTCTGTGGGAGGATTACTCCGAACCACTTCCAGGTGACAGATCCCAGAAGGATTCAGTCTCACTTGCAGGGACAATGAAGCCCCCAGAGCCCTGGAACCAGGAAGATCTGTATTCTTTAAAGCTAAATATAATTTATTACTCATTGATGTGTGTTATGGTCCCAAGTAAACTCACACAAGCCCTGCAGAGAGGGGAGAACAGGGAGAAAGGATTTCCAAAGAAATTTGAAAGAATTCCAAAGAAATTCTTGCCTCTGGGGGTGGTGAGAACCTGGCACAGGTTTCTCACAGAAGTTTTGGCTGCCCCATCCCTGGAAGAGTTCAAGGCCAGGTTGGAGCTGTGGTGGTCTAGTTGAAGGAGTTATGATGATCTTGAAGGTCCTTTCCAAACCATTCCATGATCCTTGGGGTGGAAAGCTTGCACTCAAACCTCTTCTCTACTGAGAAATAAGTTTTGATTCATCACCAAAAATGTTTGAAGAAAAACTTCTCCTGTCCCCCCTACCCAACAGGTCACATAAACTCAAAGTTTTGGGGTTGGTACATTTTAAAATGCATAATTTTGTCTGATCCAAATGAAAGCACTTTCCTGGAGGATGTTTGCTTAAAATAGGCAATTAAAAAAGCAGGAAAAGAAACAACGAGAGTGGTGACTGAGCTTGTTGAATTCCCAGTCGTGGTTCAAAATTCCACCTCGGAATTGCAGCAGACCCTGGATTTTCTTCCAGGTCTTTGAACTGGTGGCAGGGTGCCCAGCCCACGCTGGAGCTGAACTCTTCCTGATCCTATCACAGAAGTTGTTCCCTTTTTTCTTATGTATTTAAAGCAAACAGAGATGGAGACAGGATTTTGCAGGTGTGAGAAACACCCAGCACATTATGAAGCTGATTCATCCCCATCTTCACTCCAGTGAATATTCCTACATTTCTGTGCACAGCACAACAGCACCAACAGGCAGAACCCTCAGTGTGTCCTGCCTGGAACGCCTTTCTTCTGGAGAGATGGATTTGGTTTATCCAGAGGAAGGAGTTGAATCTACCCCATGGTTCACTGAGTTTTTGGCCCTGAGGGGAATTGCAGAGGTTTTACTGTGGATTTAAAAAGGTGATTAAACATAACTGAATTAAATATATCCAGCTGCCATCATTAGAGAAACAGGCAATGAATTTATTCCTGTGGCAGCCTGGGGAGATTCTGTACCATGGCCAGCTGGAAGGAAAAATTCAAGCAGCCTTTTTTTTTTTTTTTTCCTTCCTCGAGTACATGGGAAAGAAGTAAAAACCTTCACAGCACTAAAACGTGACTTTTGCTCTTTGCTGGACTTGTCACTGCTGAGCTGAGCACTCTGTGCTCAGAATTTGCCAGAAACCCCAGGAGTGGCACAGGGAATTCTTTATCTATGCCTGGAAAGCAGCAGAATTCCTTTATTGACTTGAACGGGCTCTGTAAAAATAATGAATGGATGTATGGATAAAGAGAGCACACATGAATGGATGTTTCCATCTGCAGATTAATTATCTCTGGATACAGCCCATCATTATCTTGCAACACTTTGTTTTCAGTGCACTCTTGAGGCAAAAAATATTTTTGTGGACCTAATGACTGCTTATTCCAGCAGGGAAAAGAGGAGAGCTGCTGTTGTCTCCACTCCCTTGGCATCTCCCCCTGGCTCTCCTGGGTTGTGCCTGTGTTTGACCCAGAGCTCAAACGAAGCTCTCAAATATCAACGGCTCTTGAGGGACAAAACAAGTAGACAAAACCATTTTAATAAATTTCAGTCTTTGGCTGCCAAGGCCGAGTGTTGCAAAAGGCAGGAGGAAAAAATCAGTGCAGGTGAAAAAAGTGAAAACCATCCAGTGTTGGGATTTGGTTACATTTTATATGTTGGAATACAAATTTTTCATTTCTAAAATAAAATGGAGAGACAGAAAAACTGTCTCTCAAAAGGACAAATTGTTGGTGATGGGAATGGTTTTAAACTACAAGAAGGGGAGGTTTAGATGGGATGTTGGAAGAAATTCTTTACCTGGAAGGTAGCAAGGCACTGGCACAGAGAAGCTGTGGTTGCCCCATCCCTGGAAGTGTCCAAGGTCAGTTTGGATGGGGTTTGGAGACACCTGGGAGAGTGGAAGGTGTCCCTGCCCATGGCAGGGGGTGGAATGAGATGATTTTTTAGGTTTCTTCCTACCCAAACCATTCCATGACTCTATAATTCCATTATTCCATGATCTCAGAAACAGCAGCTCCATGACCAGGATATTTCTCACCCTCAACAAGCCTCTTCTTCCCACTTAGGTTTTATGAGATGTGAGCACGTTGCACCATGAGGCTGATTTGGGAGGTGAAAACCCAGGAATAGCTATGAGGAATGTTCAGGGATGTTCAGCTGCATAAGCCTCTGGATAGACTTACAAAAACCAGATCATTTTCTATATTCAGTGAAACTTCAACTTTTAAATTAGGTGTAGTTTTTAAAGTTCCAACTTATCTTTTCTTGCTTTAATCAAAATAAGACTGAACTAAAAAAAAAAAAAAAAAAAAAAAAAAAAAAAAAAAAAAAAAAAAAAAAAGATTAATCAGTAATAACCTCAATTCTTAACAAAACTACTTCAGTGACAACCTAAGAAAAATTATAAAAGTTTTAGGATTTGCTCCAAAAATATAGGCAATGATCACAATCCTCTAAGAATGCCCAATTTGCTGCTCTTCTTCCACAGCTTCCAGGCTTTTGAATAATTTGCCCTGATAAAATAAAGGAATCTGCTGCCTCCAAGACTAAAATGGGAACCAGAGAGAACACACCAAGGATGCAAATGCTGAAATGATCCCAGGCTGGCAAGAGGGAAAACTGACTTCGTCTTTCACTAGTGAACATTCCCTGCCTACAAAAATAACTTTTGGCTGAGCAGGACACTTCTTGTCATGGAACTGTGACTCAGCTCCCTGGGCATCTCCTAAATCCACAGAAACACCGCTCTGGGAAGTGGAACTTCGGAATTTCTTGGACCAGAATCTTTTAGGAGAGGAAAAAATATTGAGGGAAGAGGAGCGGTGTTGAATCTTTGAGGTGTGATGGGCATGAGGAGGAGTTGGCACATTTCCAGCTGGATCCTGGAGATGCTGCAAAGGGTTGCAAAAGGAGTTGCAGCATGGAAGGAGGTGCACAAGGGGTAAAAACTGATAAAGTCTGACGAGATTTAAATTAAAACAATAAATACATTTCGGGCCTGCTGTGTCTCCTTTAGTGGTTGCTTCAGGGATGGTGCTGATTTCCTGCATATTTTGGAGGCTCCACAGAGACTTCTGAGACATCCAAAATATTGGGGAAAGAACCTCAGAAGTCCTAGAGGGATGAATATGCCCAAATTTCCATTAACCAGGAGGAAAATTGAAAATTAAAACCTCAGCGGTAGCTTTTCAAGCTCCAAAAGTGAAAAAAAATTTGGGGTTGAAATCAAGGACATTAATGAAGGTATTTTGTCTTCCTGAAATATCCCTCAGAACGGGAAGATTTCTGGATGGGACAAAAGGAAATTCAGAAGGACCAGGGAGGAAAGAACATCAGACAGAGCTGGGTTAGGGTGGTGAGGCCATGGAATCCAGAGGAGCTGTGACTGCCCCTGGATCCTGGAAGTGTCCCAGGCCAGGTTGGGTGGGGCTTGGAGCAACCTGGGAAAGTGGAAAGTTGTCCCTGCCCATGGCAGAGGGGTTGAAAAGAGATGATTTGAAGATCTCTTCCAACCCAAACCATTCCATAATTCCATGCTAGACATCCCATGGGATAAAAAAACATTAAAAAATCAATTTACAGCAACTAACAACGTTTCCTGACATTTTTTAATTTACTGTTGCCAACAAAGCCGGTGTGGAGCAGGTCATGGATTAACAGCAGCTCTGCTTATGAAGGAGAGGGAATATCACTGGCATGAAATGTGTGGCAAATATTAAAGTGCTCATCCTGCCTCACAAACACCTCAAAATGAGGTTTCTCAGCTCACTTAGAAGACCTGCTGATTTGCATATTCATCACTGATTTATTCACCTGTCAGCAGTGAGACATGAACTATTTAAAAGCATTAGTAGAGACAGTGCAATTCCTTCTTTGCTTTGCTAAACAGCCTGCAAAGGCTCCAGTACAGGATTTCCTGTGACTGCAACACCTTCATCAGAGTGGATTTGCACAAATCATCCATGGGAAGAGCCCATCCCATTAAGCCAAGTCCTCAGTTCAGACCAGTTCTGAGCATCCAAAAAAGTTTCCAGAGGTTTGTCTAACACACAAGAAGAAACTGGGATCATTAGAGGGAAGTTATTTGGATGTTTTTCACAGAGGGGCACTGCTGCTGTTCCCTCAGCGAAGGTGCAGGGAGCCAGATTTTGGAGAGATAAAAAGAGAGGAGATTGTGCAAGGCCTTGGATTCAGGGAGGACAGATCAAGAATCCGGGCTGGAATTTGCATGGAGCACAAGAATATTAACAAGACACTGAAATATGATGCAGCAAGATGGGAACACGTAGGAGACGCTCACTCCAGAGGTCTGCATCATTCTCATCATCCAGAAAGGGAGGAACAGAGTGAAAATAAGGATGGGACAGGAGAGTGCCAGGCTGTATCTGCAACCAGGCTGGCACAGTTGTGTCCCCTGGCCCTGTGTCCAGCTGGACAGTCCCCAGGTTGCCCACCCAAATTTTCCATGGTGCTCTTTGGCTTGTCCATTGTGATAAAGAAACCTCGTGCCCCTCCAATGCAACCAACAGACATTAAAATGCTACAAACAAAAGGCTCCAGGGCTCAAAAAATGTTTGGAAAACCACCTCAGCCACATGGTGGGATTCTCTGGGTTGTGCTGTGCAGGCCCAGGAGCTGGGATCAACAATCCTCACGGATATTCTGTGATTCTGTGAACCCACCAACAAACCCAGGGTGTGGATGTCAGATTTTTGGATGCGAACCTGTGTCTCCTTGTCGTAGGAAAGCAGGGATAAAATTATAAATTACTTTTTTTTTTTGGTCCATTAGCTCTGCCTGGGGATCTTTGTGGTGGGGAACAGCCTTCACTGAAGAGTGAGGGGAGGGGCAGAGACACAAGCAGGGCATTTTTTTCCCCCCATATTCTGCCTGCAGCACATTCACCAAAGTGGCACCTGAGTGCCTTGCAAGTATTCACGAGTCTCCTCACGTCTCCCTGCTGTATTTACTGTGCATGACTTATTGAACACAATCCAGGCCATGGGCATGTAAGAGGAATTCAAAGACCCATTTGTACTGTGGCACAGTCACTTCTGTTCCACTCAGTCCTCCTGGGCACAGTTGGGGACAGGAGAATTACCCAGTTAAGTGCAATAAAATCAAAGCCATGTCAGCTATTACTCGCTATTAAAGCTTTATGCAACACGAAGGAAGAGAGCAAGCAAGGCTCCTGTTCCTCCCTTTTCCACTTGTATTAAAAAATCCTTTGACTAGTTCTAGTGAAAATCAAAAGGAAATTAGGTCATAAGGAGGTAAAAGGGCCTCTTATGCAAGGTGGAATTTCCCACTTGCTCCTCACTAATCAGGGAGCTATTTTCCATCTGGTTGGCACTTGGTGTGGGATGGTTTCAGCTGCATCCCCAACCACACCTCATGCTGTCTGAGCTGGGAACAGCGGGATTTTCAGAAGCCAAAGAAATCCCATTCTCAGGGAATTCAGGATCTCATCAGGGGACAAGTGGCAGCACAAGGTCTCTACAGTTTCCTGGAAAAAGGTTGGAGCCAGGTGGGGGTTTGGTCTCTTCTTCCAGGTAACAAGCTATAGAACAAGAGGATATGGCCTCAGGTTGTGCCAGGGAGGGCTTAGACTGCACATTAGGAAAAATATAATCACTGAAAGGATTATCTAGAACTGGAGCAGGCTTGCCAGGGCAGAGGTGGAGTCACCATCCCTGGAACTGCTTAAAAAACCTATGAACATGGTGCTGGAAGACAGGGTTTAGTGGTGAACCTTGAAGGGCTGAGTTATGGATCCAATGGTCTTGGAGGTCTGTTACAATCACAGCAATTCTGTGATCCTGAGACAAGGTCATGGGAACCTTTGAAACCTTCTCCCATGCACAGACAGGATCATACAGATCATCTCATTCCACTCCCCTGCCATGGGCATGGACACCTTCCACCATCTCAGGTTGCTCCAAGCCCCATCCAACCTGGCCTTGGACACCTCTTGGGATGGGACAGCCACAGCTTCTCTTGGCAACCTGTGCCAGGGCCTCCCCACCCTCCCAGGGAAGAATTCCTTCCTAATATCCAAACTAAACCTACTCTCTGCCAGTTTGAAGCCATTCTCCCTTGTCCCGTCACTCCAGACAATTGTTAATGGTCTTTTTTGCCATCCCCTTTAGCTCCTGGAAGGCCACAATCAGGTCACCCCAAAGCTTCTCTTCTCCAGCTTGAACAATCCCAACATTTCCTAACAGCAGAGCTGCTGCGTCCCTGTGGTCACCTCGGTGCCTCTTCTGGACTTGCTCCAGCAGCTCCATGTCCTTCCTGTGCTGGGATCCAGGGCTGGAGGCAGCTCTGCAGGTGAGATCTCACCTGAGAGGGGCAGAGGAGCAGAAAAACCCCCTCAGCTGGTGCCCACCCTGCTTTGGATGAACCCAGGACACGTTTGGATTTTTGACATTTAGAGTCTGACATGTTCCTTGAGTCTGTCAAAAGTAGCAGCTTAGAAAAGTTAAATAATTCTCCCAAAGAAATTGCTTCTTTGTCTGGAAAGCAAATCCAGACTGAATCATTAAATCATGGAATATTTTGGGTAGGAAAGGGCCTTGAAGGTAATTTTGTTTCAACCCCTGCCATGGGCAGGGACACCTTCCACTATCCCAGGTTGCTCCAATCCCTGTCCAACCTGACCTTGGACACCTCCTGGGATGGGGCAGCCACAGCTTCTCTGGACACTCTGTGCCAGGTCATCACCACCCTCACAGGGGAAAAAAATCCTTCCTCATATCCCATCTAAGCCTACTGTCTGTAAGTCTAAAGCAATTCCAAACAATCTCTCTCCATCTTTATTGTCAGCCCCTTCAGGTACTGGAAGGCCACAATTAGGTCACCCTGGAGACTTTTCCAGGCTGAACATTCCCAATTCTCTCAGCCTTTCCTCACAGCAGAGCTGCTCCATCCCTCTGATCATCTTGGTTCCTTCTCTGGACTCTCTCTAGCAGCTCCAGGTCCTTCCTCTGCTGGGATCCAGAGCTGGAGGCAGCTCTGCAGGTGTGGTCTCACCTGAAAGAGGCAGAATTCCCCCCCTCAGCTGCTGCCCACCCTGCTTTGGATGAACTCAGGACACGTTTGGATTTCTGGTCTCCAAGTTCACGTGGCTGGGTCATGTCCAGCCTCTCATCCACCAGCCCCCAAGTCCTTCTCCCCAGGGTTCTCCATCTGCTCATCCCCAGCCTGGACTGACACAGGAGTTGACCCCAGCTAAGGTGCAGCAGCAGCACTTGCTCCTGTTAAACCACACAACATTCCCATTTCTCCAGCTTGTCCTGGTCCCTCTGGATGGCCTTGTCCTTCAGGAGTGTCACTGCACCCTCAGCTTGGTGTTATCTACAAATCTGCTGAGAGTGCCCTTGATCCCTCTCTTGTCTGTGTGTCCCAACATTTACATAAAACCCTACAACTTCTTTCCAAGTACACTTAAAAATTAAATAAAAATTTACTTTCAATTGGAATGAATTTTTATAAACAAAACATTTCCACTTTCAGCCTATTTTTTTAAAAATAATGCAGCTTTCCCTGAGCAGTTCAGGAAACTTTTCTTTGAGAAGGGAAGAGTTTTTCAAGGCTCTTTTATATAACTGAGGATTTCATTGTTGCCCTACCTCACACTGAACCTTCCTCACAATGGAGTTAATTATAAATATATGAACTGTTATAAATAAATCTACGAGGCTCTGTATTTTTTCTAAATCTATGTATATGTTCCTTACACTATATCCTGGATAAAGCCGGAGTGGTGGCGTAATGCACATAATGGGATGAGTTAAATGTCAGCACAGAGTGGGCGAGTCTGGTGTTATTCCAAACATTTTCGAAGGGGAGAACATTTCAAGAATTCACTGACAAATTAAGGCAAAGAGTTTCAAACAATTGTTTTCTCCTCTTTAGAAACTTCTCTCGCCAAAGACTTTGATGTTGGAAAGGAATTTCACAGGTAACTTCCACTTCCCAAATCCACCTCTGCCAGGGAATTGCCATTTTTTGAGGTGGTTTTCCCGTTTTCTTCTGGAGGTTTCCTGGTGGTATTCCACATCTTCTCTTGCCAAGAAGCATTTCTGCTGGAATATTCCTGTTGAATAAGCCTTATATTTTTTTTTAGTTCTCTGTCAGAGTAACGTTACTGATTCCAAAACAGTTTCAAGGGCCTCAAAAGAGAGAAAACCTACAGCAAATCAACCCAGGAATGACTATTTTAGATCTTCAGCCTTCCCAATCTTTGAGGGTTTTTGCCCAGATTTCAGTACCTTCATTTGTCAGACTTTTTTTTTTGTTCCTTCTGCTGTCAGTTTTGGGTGGTGACTTTGTGTTTTTCGGATCTTTCTAAGTCACAAAGACCTTTTCAAAAAGAACAGGAACTTTTTTTATTTTGGGCACAGGTTGTGGGATTAAGGGAGGTGAGAGTGTGGCCTTGGCTCAAACAACACTTCCGCCAAGAGACATCACCTCCTTCTCTGAGCACAGAGATCAAACTGTGCTGTGACACCCAGGAAAGAGCAGGAAGGAAAGGTCAAGGAGGCTAATTTGTAATTAAAGGGATGCAATTAAAGGGATGAGTCATCCAGCAAGTGAGCTGTGAACCACAGCTCATCTCTTATCTCCATCACACACTGGTGGCTGCTGGGAGAAGTGGAGATTGGATTTGTTTGAATGTTAAAAATCTGTCAGGGAATGCTGGAAAAAAAACAAAAAACAACAGTCCCTTTAGGTTTCAGAGGCCAAAAAGAGACACCACAGACAGTCCCTGCAAATTAATTCCACCTCTACACCTTCCTCCTTCCCTGTTTAATCCCTTCTCCATGCCACATTTCTTCTGAGAGTAAAAAAAAAAAAAAAAAAAAAAAAAAATTCTGACAAGGATGCACCTGGTGCACCTGGAGAGGTGGGAGAGGGGTGCTGGAAGGTTCTTCATGCACAAAGGGAGTTCTTGTAAAGCGGAGAAAGAAGAAAAGCAACAGTGAGGATTTGACAGGAAGATCACAAACCTTAGGAGACCCAGATGGAATTATCATGGAATGGTTTGAGTTGGCAGAGACCTTCAAAGTCACCCAGTTCCAAGCTCTCTGGACCTTCCACTATCCCAGGTTCCTCCAAGCCCTATCCGACCTGGCCTTGGATAATTCCAGGGATGAGGGAGCCACAGCTTCTCTGGGGAATCTCACCACCCTCACAGGGAAGAATTTTTCCCTAATATCCAATCTAAACCTACTCCCTTTGAGCTGACAGCCACTTCTCCTTGTCTAGTCTTCAAGAAGACCACTGGCTGATGATTCCAGCAAGGAGAATAAATCCTGGAACTCAGGTGACATCCTTCCCCTCTCACTCTGTCAGTCTCTTGAAGCCTATTCCAAAAGAGAAGTTCCCAGAGTGTCCCATCACCCCTTGGGCTGTGTTTTCCTAAGCCAGCCCTAGAGCTCAGGAAGAACAAAGGCAGATCCTTGTGGCTGAGCAAGTTCTCCAGAGTTAATACCATCTGATCAAAAAAAAAAAAAAAAAAAATTGGCTGGCTCATTTAATTAGGAAAAAAAAGAGATACTTCCACTAATGGCAATACAATGGCTATATATAAACATATAGAAATGTCTGTGAAAGGAAGCAGCTCTCATTCCTAATTAACTGCTGGCTCTCCTGGCTGGGCTCCAGCTTCCACTGGCAGATGGTGATGAGCCACTCTCCTCTATCCTCCTTTTATTAATGAAGTATCCAGGAGAAAATTCTTCCTCCGTGAGATCCAGAACTGCCTGGAGCCCATGGCCAGCCCTTCCTTGGTTTTCATTAAATCAGGAATATCTGAACTCTGGCTCATTAGTGCCCACATTGCTGAAGCCTCTGGTGCAATTAAGTCTTCAACTGGCAGCAGATTTCTCTGTAACAGCTAAATCAGGACTGACTCGTGATGGAAGATCACAAAAAAGTGGGATAAAAGTATGGCTGCAAAGCCAAGTCTCCAGGGAAACTCTCCACAGCTCCACCCTAAGCTCCCTGTGCAGAGGAAAAGAAGAAAGTTCTTTCTCCCTCTATTGGATTTCTGTCTCAAAATAGTGGTGCTGGCATGGGAATGCTCCCTGACTCATTTCCAGGGGAAGTCCTGCCTGAAATACCTCGAAGATGAGGAGGGCAGATATTGCTCTGGGATAACAGGGACAAGTTATTCCCAAAACAATATTTTAGAGAAGTGTGGAAAGGTTGGAAAGGAACATTTTGACCATGAAGGGAAGCACTGAGCCAATCCTGATCAGGACAAGCCTAGAACAGGAACCAGTGGGGCCCTGCCTCTTTTCTCCCCCAGAGATCTTAGAGGGAGCAATTGTCACCTCCAGAACAACAACATCTCCTGATGTTTAATGTTTCCCTGCTCACAGCATGGCTGGATCTGCCCTCCAGCCTTTGTGCTGGGTTCTGCAGGATTCTGCATCCCCCTGCCTGTGGTGCAGAGATTGGAATTGGATGATCCCTCAGGACCCTTCCAACATTCCATGGTTCCATGTTCTCGCGCACCCAGGAAGGGAGGTAAAACAGGATTTGTTGTTCAAGGCATGTTGGCCACACAAGGAGATGAGGGCAGAATCCTGAATGTGGCGGGGTGAATTTTGGTTTGAGCAACAAAGATAAAAACAAGCCTCAAATCCAGATCCTCATCCCTAGTTCAGGAACCTCCAAGCACACCACATCGCTGTGATGTCCCAGTCCAGGAGCACCAGATCCAAAGAGGTGAAATTAGGGAACAACATTCCTGCTGCAGCTCCTGAAGTCCTTTCCCACATCCTCTGTCAGCACCTTCTTTTCTCTCCCTTTACTCCCACCACGGTGACAGTGCTGCAATAATTGAGGGAAACTCCAGGATCCATGGATTGAGCTTCCAGACCTTCAGTTTTATTCTTGGTTTTGTCACTTCCAGTGAAGTGACCTTAGGCAAGTTTTTGCTGCTCTGATCCTCAATTTCCCAACGAATCTAAAAGGACTATTAACAGTAAATTTGTTTTAGTTGTGTCTCTCTGTCCCACAGGGTAATGACCTTATCACTCACCAGCCCTCCCAACACCTGCTCCCTCCTCAAGTGCAAGATGTCTTTCCCTTCAAATTATCTGTCTTTCCTCTTAAATTACCTCCCCAATTAACACCATGAAGATAACTCTAAGCAGTTTTGATCTCTTGTCTCCTTGTGCTCAAGCCTCCTGCTTTCCATTTCACACCCCACTTTGGGGTTCTGTGCCTGACAGCTCACTGGTGTTTTCCAGCTGTATCTGGTGTTCCCATAAACAGTATTCCCCTTGTGAGCTAAAATCCCGAAAATGCTCTGGGACAAGTTATTGAGGAATTTTAAATGAGACCAGCTGTAATTTATTGGCCCTGAACAGCTGACCCATAATTAATATTCCTATCAGGACATTTTTCAGATGGATTGCTCCAGGAGCTGAGGTCACAAAGAGCAAGAGGATCCAAACCCACACAGCTCTTCCCTTTAGAATTATTTTTCTGTTTCTCTCTATATTGTATATCCTGGTTCTGTTAAAGGTATTCCAGAATGGTTCCCGGATATGTCTCCAGTGGCCCTATTTGCCACTTTTTATTTGCTCTCTCAATTTTTCTCCAGTGGGTTTGGGATGATCCCCATCATGTATTTCATTCAAATTCCAGGAGAATTCAAGGAGAATTGCATTTTAATTGCCCTATCAAGTGAGATCTTACTGTACAATGCCATCTAATCCATGTCTTTTGTATATTTGGGAATTCCAGAGGTATTTTATCTCAAGATGAAACAGATTTGTTCTGTTTGGATCAGACATGAGGCAGATATTGAGCAGGATGAGTTTTCCACTTGTCCATTCTTAGAGGTTAAACAATTAACATAAAAGAGCAAAAGCCAAAGCACAAATAATGGTGAAAAACCCACCTGGATAATTTCCAAATATTCCTGGTTTTACACTTTTTGATGGAATCATCACAGAACGGTTTGGGTTGGGAGGGACCTTAAAGATCATCCAGTTCCAACCCCCTGCCATGGGCAGAGACATCTTCCACTATCCCAGGTTGCTCCAAACCCCATCCAACCTGGCCTTGGACACTTCCAGGGATGAGGCATCCACAATTCCTCTGAGGAATCTGTTCCAGGACCTCACCACCATCACAGGAAAGAATTCCTTCCCGATATCCAAGCCAAACCTACTCTCAGTTTTAAGCCAATTTCAAACGCTTCTACTGAGCGTCTTAATTTTCAGGAACAGTGGCAGGAGCTCTGCTGAAATATTCATAGGGGAGCAGTTTCCCACAATGGAATTGCCTGGATTTACCCTGGAGACTCCTCAGGATGAGTTATGATTATCCAGCCTATAAGAAGCAGCAGGCTGGGATTTTCCAACTTGCTCCAGTTGCCTTATGGCTACACTCAGTGCCCAGTCTCTCTTCTCTCCAGGGGGAGCTCCTGGATTTTTTCCATGTTGATTCCATCAGGGGAAAACAAAATTATTCATAAAATCACAGACTTGCTAAGGTTGGAAAAAGACTTTTGAGATCAAGTCCAACTATCAGCCCAGCACAATGTTCACCATCAACAATGTCCTCAATGCTATATCCACGTTTTTTGGACATTCCCAGGGATGGCGGTGGGATGAATTCCACAGAGTTTGTGATAATTTGCTTTCCAGCTCTCCTCCCCTCATGGACATCACCCATTTCCCGTGTGACCTCGGCAAGTGCATCACAAATATTGTCCCAGACTGGAAATAATTGGAATGCAGAGGAAGGGAGAAGACATGAAATCCATACAAAAAACAAAGGGAGAAGTTGGGAACTCCCTTACATTTAGTGCAAAAATCATAGAATCAAAAATCGTCAAGGCTGGAAAAGACCTCTGAGATCATCGAGTCCACCTCAGTGTGCCGGTTCCTACCCAGCTCCTGCCTCCTGTGTTTCCTTGGACCTCCTCCCTGGTGAGATCCCTGTTGCTCCTGCTGACTTCAGGGGCTGGGAGAAAACAAAACCAGAGGCTGTGTAACCTGGAAACTGCTTTCCAAATGTTTTTCTGCCCTGTTGGAGGGTGAGAGAGCTCCCACCCCCTCGGAGCAATCACTGTGAGTGCTCAGAAAAAGCCTGTGCTGAGAACAGCAATCCCCAAGGAGATTCCAAGGGAAAACAGGATCTGTGGGAGTGCAATCAGCCACTGCAAAGTGCCTTTTCCTGCAAGGCTCAGGCAATTCACAGTTGTGTGAAATCAGTGCTGGGGACAGCTCTGGGACAGGATTTCCTGCAGTGCCTTTGCAGGAGGATTTTGGGTGGGTGACAGGACTCATCCCTGTGGGACAAAGATGTTCCTTCAGGTGTCCTGCCCCAGCATGGATGTCCTGGCACAGCATTCCATGGGGTGGGCAACAACCTGAAGGACCTTCCCACTCTTTCCCACCATCATCCACATGCTCAGCATCCCAAACCTCTATGGTGTCTCAACCAGAACCAAAAGAAAGTTGATTTTCCAGCTCCATCAGCTCCTCTGCATGAGCCAGAGGTGAGGAACAGCTCGGGGGTTTCTTTGCCATCTGAGAAGTCCCATATTTGTCCTAAAGTCAGTGATTTTACATCTCCCAAGGCAGGCATTTGTTTGCTGCATTTGTTGTCTGTTTATTTTGTGAACCTTAAAACTGAGATGGGAAATAAAATCGTGCTCATTTTATATAAATGTATCCATACACGAGGCAAAATGGCACCATCATGGACCTCCAGTGGTCCTTTCCAACCTCACCCCTCCATGATTCCGTGATCATCCCCCTTCTCTCTGGGTCTTGGATCACTCACCTTTAATTAATACCCACTTTAATTAATTCCTTCTGCCTGAACAGCACAGCACTGACTCCCACCTCCAAAGCCAAATGATGATTTAGGGGGGACGTTCCCACCTCCAGCTGTAAAAGTCACTTGGGGACTGCAAGAAAAGCAACACAAATCATCTGAGTTCAGAGTTCAGATGAACAGAGTTTGAGCCAGGCCATGTGCTCCTAAAGGAAGAGGGATAAAAGAAAATTCCTTCCCATCCATGGAAATGTTACAGGACAGGTTGGATGGAGCTCTGAGCAACCTGGTCCAGTGAAAAGTGGATTGGAAAAGGGGGCTGGAACAAGATGATCCTGAAGGTCCCTTCTACCCAAAGCAATCTCTGATTCCTTGGGGAAAAAAAACACAAAAAAACAAAAAAAAAAACCACTAGGGATAAAACATTACAAATAAAGGAATATATAAACCAGGAGTTAAGATTTCTAATCCTGGAAAAGGAGGTTTAGAGAATCATATTAATTAAAAAAAAAATCATGAATCCAAGTCCATTTCTTAATTCCTTGCTAAAAGTAGCAGTGAATTTACCTCCTGTTTCCATTTTTTCCCACACAAAAGAGGGAAAGCAAAGGCTTCCTGAGCCTTTATGATGAATTGAATGCAGTTAGAGCAGGCAAGGTATTTACAAGTTGTGCTTAATAGAAAGGTTTATCAAAGGCAGGGTAATTACCAGGCAGTTTGGGGGTCTGAAAACAGAGTGTTATTAAAAAATAGAAAAAAAAGGGAAGAAAAAAAAATACGTAGAAAACAAAGTAGAGGAGAAAATAAAGGATAATTCACAGGGAAATATGCAAAACTGAGTTTCAAGCCAAACTGGTGCCTTCAGCTCTCTTTACACAGGGCAAAAAGCAAATTGTGACAGGGCAGGGTGGCCAAGGAAAACACGAAATAAAATAGCTGGATTCATGAGAATAAATAACTGCAGTAAAAGGTCAGGAGGTGTGGAGGATGTCCCTGTCCATTGTTCAAGGAGGTATTTCATCAGGGATGCCAGGTGCAGGCAAGACCATGGAATAATAAAATTATTTGGGTTGGAAGGGACCTTAAAAACCACCTCGTTCCAACCCCTGCCATGGGCAGGGAACTTCCCACAGGACCAGGTTGCTCCAAGCCCCACCAAGCCTGTCCTTGAGCACTTCCAGGGCTGGAAATTGGATGAAATCTTTTACTTTCCCTGTGAAACCACTAAGGAGAGGTGTCAGAAGGGGCTCATGATCCAGATGGACACTTAATCCAGCTGGGAATGGTGGTTCTCCCCTTCCCAAACAGCAGGAGCCCCACAGCTTCCCCAGACAGTTCTCTCCGAAGTCTAATCAGTCTGACTGCTAAAAATAACTGCTGCTTATCCACGCTCAGATCATTCCAGTAATTAATAGAAAATTAATTCAAGGCAGGCGGCGATGCCCCTGAGAGCAAACGACCTTGCTTGGTGCAGGGAAGACAAATTAGCCAAGGTCCATCCAATGTGAGCCATCAAAACGGGAGGAACAGGACGTTCCCAGTCTCCTGAGTGCTTTTATCCACATCAGATTTGTGGATCACGAGGGAGGAAGAGCTCCCATTACCATTCCTACTATTCCCTGGCCAGCAATTATATCATCCTTGATGTTTTGTTTGGATCATCGATTTTTTTTCTCTCTTTACTTTCATTTTTTCTACTTCCCTTTTTTTTTTTTTTTTAATTTTTTTTTTTTATTTTTATTTAATTTCCTTTCTTATTTTCTTCACCTCTGGATGCTGTTCCTGGAGTTCCATAAGTCTTAACCTTCTCTATGGAAATAGGGCTAATGCAGCTCCAGCCCTGTCCATCCCTCTGTCCATCCACCTGTGTGCCCATGGACCTGACTGGACATCACCCTGCCCAGATTCACACAAATTAAATGAGGAGAAAGCTCTCAAAGCTCTAGAAATAATCTCATGTTTTGTGAAAATCAGTAAAAAAAGAGGAGAAATCTCAAAATGAAGGGTCCCACAAAAGGATCTCAGCTCTTCAAACACTCCTAGAAGCAGCAGCCAGGTGAACAACAGGAAAATCCATCCCCTGATGATGCTTTTTGCTCAGCAAAAGAAGAAGAAATCCTGGCCAGGAGCCCAAAGGTAGGGGAAAAAAAAAAAAGAGAACTGTGAGCTTAGAGGATTGAGGGGACAAACTAATGGGAAATTCAGCTTCATTCATTCCAAAAATTTCGGGTTGAGGGAGACAATTCTCTCCTTCTGCTCTGCTCCGGTGAGACCCCACCTGGGGAACTGCATCCAGCTTGTGTCCAGCAGAAGAAGGACACAGAGCTGCTGGAGCAAATCCAGAGGAGGTCACAGAGATGCTCCAAAGGCTGGAGCCCCTCTGCTCTGGAGCCAGGCTGGGAGAGCTGGGAATGTCCAACCTGCAGAAGAGAAGGCTCCAGGGAAACCTCAGAGCCCCTTCCAGGGGCTCCAGGAGACCTGGAGAGGGACTCTGAATAAGGGATGGAATGACAGGACACAGGGAATGGCTTCCCACTGACAGAGGGCAGGGTTAGATGGGATATTGGGAAGGAATTCTTGGCTGTGAGGGTGGTGAGAGGCTGGAATGGAATTCCCAGAGAAGCTGTGGCTGCCCCTGGATCCCTGGAAGTGTCCAAGGCCAGGTTGGATGGGGTTTGGAGCTGCCTGGGATAGTGGAAGTTGTCCCTGCCCATGGCAGGGGGTCGGAATGAGATGATCTTTAATGTCCCTCCCAACCCCAACCATTCTGGCATTCAATTGCACCCCTTTGTCTGCAGAGGCTGTAAATCCATCTCCTCCATTTCCTCCCTATCAGACCTGTTTAATCCTAGACACATTCCTGGCCTTCCTTTGGCATCCCACTTTTTGCTGGAGGGACTGACAAGGCGGCAGCTGTTAACTCCGTGCTCAGTGCTGGCCGCGCTATCGATTCCAAAACCTCTGGGCTCGGGATCTGTGGCACCTTGGAAAAGGTCAGGGCCGAGCAGGATGTGCAATTTGCAAAGGTCAGGCAGGGGAAGGGATCCTTGACTCCTGCCTGGGGAGCTGAGAGGGATGATTTCATTCCAGCGACAAAACCAAAATGGAACTGCTGGGAGCAGCTTTGAATCGCACAATAGGATTTTGTTTTCCCTTTGTTGTTTCCATTTATTGTTAAGAATCTGACAAAACACAACCATCTGCAAAGTGGTGCTTATACAGTAGCCAAGCTCCTGTAAATCAGGAAGGATTTAGCCAGAAAAGAAATGGAGCTGGGAATCCAATTTGTTTAATCCAATTCAGGTTTGGCTTTAGGACACGTTGGACAGCGCCCCAAGATCTTCACCAGGTTTGCCCTGTGGAATCTTGGAACAGTTTGGATTGGAATGGATCTTAAAGTTCATCTCATTCCAAAGGCATCTTCCACCTTCTCAGGTTGATCCAAGCCCTATCCAACCTCATCCTGGACATTTCCAGGGATAGGGAAACCAGAGCTTCTCTGGACAAACTGTGCCAGGGCTTCCCCACCCTCAGAGGGAAGAATTCCTTCCCAATATTCCATCAAAACCTGCCCATTTTTGGGGAGGCCTTGAAGCCATTCCCCTTTGCACTTTCAAATTAGGAAATTCCTAATGACTGAGGGTTTTTTTCTCGCATTTTTTTCCAATCGATTTTCCAGTTAAACAGTTAAACCAGGAGGAAATGACAGATATTAATCAGAATTCCCATTATCTCTCCTGGTTTGTGCAACTCATCTTCTGCTGTCTTAAGCATCAGGGCATTAGATAAAGCAGTCAGGGAAAAAAAAAATCAACTTTTTTAAATGAAACAGTTTTTGTAAGAAATTGCCAATTCATCAAAATCAAATTGCTTCACGCCACTGCATCTCTCTGGCCCAATTAGTTTGTAATTAGTTAACACAAAGTAGAACAATTTTAAGCAGAGGGACAAAGACAAGTGTTATCAGAATTTCTGCCTCTGTAAATAGAGGATCATCTGCTCCAGGGAAAGGAAAACTGACTTTAAAGGACTGGTTCTGTACCTCCTGCATCTTAATTGCATGTCCCAAGTGGAGACTCACTGGTTTAGGTGAATCTTGATTTACATACCTGGGTTTGATCCCAAAATCCATCCTGGACTTCAGATAACTTTATTATTTCTGCAGGGCATTTCTTTGTCCATGGATTCCTATCTTCTAATGCTTTATCAACAACTTCAGAACCAAGCCAACAAAAAAGCCCTGATGAGAATGATTCCTCAAGAAAACATCTTCCCCAATGCATAAACCCATGAGATGAGCTCCTTCTGTGCAGAATTTTTTTCCCAAAGCTTTGTTGATGTTGGGAAAGCACCACCATTACTGGGGACTGACCCCAAACTAAGGGCAGGATGGACAAAAAAGGAGATTTTTTGACTATTTCCTGAGGGGGAGACAATTATAGGAGGACTTCAAAGCTGCCACGAGGTTATTCAGAGAAAAAAATTTAGAAGCGCCAAAGCCCTCCTGAGGTGGGGATTGATCCTTTCTCCCAAGGAATAGGACAAGAGGAAATGGCCTCATGTTATCAGGGAAGGTTTAGATTGGATATTAGGGAGAATTGTGGATGTTGCACCTGGGGACATGGGCTCGTGCTGTCCTTGACAGTGCTGGGGGAATGGTTGGGCTCCATGATCTCAGAGGTCTTCTCCAACCTGAAGGACTCCATGATTCTCTGGGAAAAGAGGGACCAGAGGCCATGGATTGAGTGTAGCTGTGGCCACATGAGGAGCAGTCATCTCTGCTGGTCCTGTCTGGCCCCAGAACCACCCTCTTCTACCCTCCAGATTCAAAGCCAGGACTGGACAGGACTTGGAGCAACCTGCTTTTGTGGAAGGTGCCCTTGCCCATGGCAGGTGCTGGAACTGGATAATCTTGAAGGTCCCTTCCACCTAAAATTTTTCTGCCATTCTGTTTCCTCCTGCAGCAGCTGGGCTGGAAACCTCAGCTGGGGGAAAGCTTTTTCCCCATCCACATTCTGTGGTTTCTTGTGGGGCCAGGAGAGTTAATTATCCTGATGGGAGTTCATAGTCTGGGAGCAGCAAGGGTGGTTGAGGGTCTTGCTTTGAGATCTGCTGTGTGATCCCAGGAAATTCATGTTTCCTGCCTGTACCTCCAATATTCTGCCACATTTGCACACAGGAAGATGCAAAGCCTGGGAAGGGAGAAGTCAGAAAGTGTTTTTTGTGAGGGCAGAACAAGCACAGAGCCTCTTTGTGGTCCCAGCCCAGACTGCTCTCCGCACCCTTCAGCCCACCTCCAAAGCGTGGGTGCAGGAAAATTCTCTCCTTTCTCCCTGCAAACAACTCTGGGATGCACCAGGCATCGCCGGCAGGAGCTGGCAGGGATCCCACAGAGTCTTTTGCGAGAAGAAGAGCTCGGGAATTAGCAAAATAACAAAAAAAAAAAAAAAAAAAAAAAAAAAAAAAAAAAAAAAAAAGAGGCGCATTTTTGATGCTCTGAAGTTGCTGAGATTTAAAAAAAAAAAAAAAAAAAAAAAAAAAAAAAAAAAAACAACACAAACAATCTGGGGCTGCTCCCGCACGCCGGGAGAAGGTTGGGCTCCAGCCGTGTGGCAACAGCACCATCGTATGGGAATCTCCAGTCCCTGCAGCCCTTGGAATTTTCTCCATCGACTCCTCTCTCCGCAGACAAGATCAGCACCGCGGTGGGATTTATTTCCAGCCGAGCATTGATTTCATGGCTGTCAGCAGGAATGTGTGAAGGTGAACTTTTTCTCCAGGGCTGGTCGGGCTGGGCTCCGGAAATCGGAGATCCCGAATTGGAATCGCTGAATGTTTCTCTCTGCGCCCAGACCCTTGGAGAAATACTCAAGGTCAGACTCTTCACTCTTTAAAACTTTTGTGCTGCACCCTAGTTTTACCCGTGCGCACCCACAGATCCCAGAAATTTTGCTTGGGATGCAGGAATTCCAAGCCTTGTATCGTGTTGGAGGAGAAAGAGGCACAAAGCAAGGAAGGCTCGAGCTGAAGGTCCCCAAGAAGCACAGTGACAGAGACCCAAACACCTTCCTGCATCCTCTCACTGTCCTGCTCTTGGTGACAGCTCCAGTCTCCACTGCTGGGCTCTGGAATTCCAGAAGGATCCCCATTTGAACAGCAAACTTGGATATAAACCCTTGGAGTGGGAGGTGGACCATGACACGGAACAGTGTCAAATATCTACAGATGTGGGAGCTGGAGCCTCTCTCTGTTGGCAGCCAAGGGCACCTCTGGAGCAGCTGGAATCGTTTCTTCCTGCTGCTGGATCAGCATCATTCATGTCCATACCAGGACAGAGGAAAGTGGAAAACAGCTGGGAGCTGGGGAAAAAAATACTTGAGGCTGAGATAGGGGACATCCCATGTGTTTTCCATAAAATCATAGAGTGGTTTGGATGGGAAGAAACCTTCAAGGTCATCTTGTCCAACCCCCTGCCATGGATGGGGACACCTTCCTCTAGACCAGGTTGCTTCTCTTGTCCTGTTGTGGCCTTGGACACTTCCAGGGATGGGGCAACCACAGCTTTCCTGGGAAACCTGTGCCAGGGCCTCCCCATGCTCAAGGTAAGAATTCCTTCCCAACATCCAACCTAAACCTACCCTTTCATCCATCCAACCATCCATCCATCCATCCATCCATCCATCCATCCATCCATCCATCCATCCATTCATTTCTGGGAACACCTCTACATCTCCTCCTCCTGACATCTTTCTCTCCCCTTATCAATCCATCTGTTTTCCTGCCTATCCAGTTCCACACTCCCCTCCTGGCAGAGAAGTCTATAATGGGATTTGCCTCACTCCCACCTGGTGATTCAGCCTCATTTATTCCCCACCCATTCTGATTTGGGACAGCTGAATATTCCTGAGGCTATGTTCCCAACAACAGCCATCAGAAATTCCCACTTGGACGCCTAAAATTGGTCACTAAAATCTCTTCTCTAACATCCCACAGCCTGAGTTGGTTTGCAGGCAGAACTTCAGGCAGCATCAGCTCTCTGTTAACACCACCCAGGAGTGGAAAAGCCAATAAAATTCCCTCTGGAGCCCATTTTAACCCCACACAGGGACTTCAGAACATCCTGGGGAGGAGTTACAGGCACGACCATGCTGAGAAAACAGCTCAGTGCTCAGAGAAGCTGTGGCTGCCCCATCCCTGAAGTGTCCAAGGCCAGGCTGGACAGAGCTTGGACCCCCGGGCAGGGGATCTGTTTGACCTTGAGATCATCTTGAAGACCCTTCCAACCCGAATAATTCTGTGATTCTAAGATCTTTGATGTCCTACCAGCTTTCCTGGAAATTGGAGAAACTTTCTTTTGGTGTCTCCCTGTCCAGATTTTCCAGGAATCCTTTCCTTTTTTTCCTCAAATATCCAGCTCATGGCTGCTCCTCGATATGATCCATGGCACCATGGCCTGCACCATGATCCAACACCATTTTTTCCAGCCTGACACCAGGCAGGAGCAAAAAGTCCAGAACCAGGATAGAGCAAATAATCAACTCCTGTTTCCCCCTTCCTGAACAGATAGCTCCAGACCTGTCTCTATCAGGAATCTGCAGGGAGAGCAAAAATAGTATTAAAAAAAAAAACAAACCAAGGGATTTTCAGACATTGTGAGATTTTCAGAAGGGATTGATGGTCTTTTCCATGCAGGCAGGTGAATTGGGAATTTTATAACCTCAGGAAAAGAAAACAACAGCTCGTACACCCAGTCCTGTGGGTAACTGCGTGTCAATGCACGTGGAATTATAACGGGGCTCGTTTGCCATCTTCAGGAGTTGGGCAGGAATTGCACTTCTGTTTCCCAAAAAACAGTGAGAATCAACAATTTATGTAAGAATACAGAAGTTCCTGGGATCTCACACACCCTCAGGCAAGCAGGACCGGGGGATGGAGAAGCTCTCAGCTGTCAGATTCTCTCAAGGCACCAAGAGTTTTGAGTTTTTCTGGCTGATGTTAGAAGAAGAAGAAAAAATAATAGTACTGGGAAAGATGGAAAGAGTTTATCTTGTCTTGTCTTATCTATATTTTTAATCTTCCTTATCTTACTTCCTTCTTTAAATAAATGTTTAATTCTAGGCCTTGGTGGATTTGACAGGGAGTGGTTTTTTCCTCCTTGGCCCTGTTCTTCCTTACCACAAAAAAGCCAAACCCCACAGGGATAGTCCTAAGGGATTAAAAAAGAAAAAGCCTGAAATACCTCTGAATGAGGAACTCAAGGGCCTGAAAAAAATAAAGGTGTTTTTTTATCCATAAAACTCGGCTATAAATTATATGGTCTGTAAAAATACGACGAGGCAGAAGCCAATAGACAGAAAGAAGGTGTTGGGATGGTTTTTAAGGTATTTTTTACACAGAGAAGTGCAACTGAAGTAGTTAAGATTCCTCAGGGAGGAATTAGGATTTCTCAAATCATCTCCTGCAATAGATTCTCCTCTGGCATAAGTCACAGCAGGATTTTTAGTCTCTACCCTTCATCCCACAGCCACTGATAAATGATCCACCTGCACGGCCTTCTTTCAATTTGGAAAAGTTCCTGAGAGCTGAACGGCATGCAAATAAATCCCTGAAGGAAAGAAACGCACAGCACTAATACCAACATCCCAGGGGAAAAAATAGAATTAAAAGTTGAATTTAGCAAAAAAAGAGCCTTGTTTTCTTTTGCCCTGGCATGCCCTGAGAAGTGGTCACAGGATGTGAGGAATGGGAGAGGACTCTGCTCAACCCACAAGAGCAAACATTCGCACTTGAGGCTGGAATGTGGCTGAACTCACCCCATCTGTGGCGAAGAAGTGGCATTTTTTGGACAAGCCTGGGTTGTTGACACTGCATCTGCCGTGAGTCAAGTGCCCAGATCTGTGCCCAGCCTATGCCAGACAAAGAGAACCAAGATGAAACATCTCAAAACGCCAAACAAATACAGCGCAAAGTCCCTTGGGTTGCAGACATCAAAAATAAGAATTTGCCTTTGCTTTTAAGTGGAAAATAAATGCAAACCAGGGCGAATGACCTCCTCAATACCTGTAAAGGCCAATGCACTTTTAATTTGCCCCGCATACCTCCCCTCCACATACCTTGCTATCACGAGTATCACTCACAGGGGCAGATAAATACCCGGAGCTGTTGATTCAAAGAACATTTTGTCCTCGATTTAAACACAATGTCTCCACTCAGGGTGGCACCGGGGGTGGAGAGCCTGGCTCACAGGGTGCCCCTGCAGCCTCAGTGGCTCGGAAGAAATGCATAAGGCCGGCCTTGTTCGGAAGAATTCGGGGCTTTTTCCACTCCTGTGAGCACTTTGCCCAAGGGTAGGAGGGGAAAGGCGGGGGTGGCAGCGCCTCAGGAGCCCCGGAGAGTGGCAGGGGAAAAAGAGGAGAGGCTCCAAATAAAAATATCCCAGCGCACAAAGCAACCCCTCCCTTGGTCCTGCCAGCAGCAGCTCCCTCAGGTGCCTTCTCAGGGATGACCTTGTGGGCACGCCCGACCTCCCAGGATATATAACCTGCCCCGGGAGGAGGAAACAACCCAGAGAGGCAGCCCCAGAGAGGTTATCCCGAGATGAAGGCTTTCCTTGTGCTCCTCCTTGGAGCGCTCCTGTGCCTGGACTCAGGTAAGACCCCACGAAGGACCTGCCCCGCATCCCTCCCTGCGGAATTTCGGTCTGGGAAAAGGATGTGTGATGGGGTTTGGCAATGAGGGAAGAAGAGATTGTCATCCCAAGATACTTCCCTTTGGATGGGTGTTGAGTGGGAAAAATGCACAGGGTCACCCCTGCGGATGGGGGGATCCGAGTGCTGGGGAGAGCAGTTTCCAGGAAATATAAATCCTGAATCCTGAATTAATCAAAATCCAAGTTTTCCTAAGCCAGGCCATACAGTTAAGGGGAGGGGCTAAGTGGGGTGGGAGGATTATTTCCCTTCTTCCCAGGTCATCAAAATTGCAACATTCATGCGAAGTTTTCCTCCAACTTTTTTTCTTACTCTGCCTTTCAAAAGCGGACCCTGACTCTGCCCAGATTCCCAGAATTTTACTAGAACAGTAAAAATGGCAATGCCATGATGTAGTATTTTATAGCCTGAATGGGTGGGATGTAGACAATGTCAGGTTTTTATAGCCTCACTGAGGAAAAAAATGGGTTTAAAACAGCTTTTCCCTATTACCACAGAGGAGAAGAATCAAATTCGAGCAGTTTCTCAATCAGCAGAGGATGCTTAGGGAATGAGCTGTGAAGGGTCTTTCAGTGCCCTCAGACCTTTCTCACTACCAGCTTCCATCAGAACACTCAAAATTTGGCTTTTATTGCTTTAAAAGTCAGATCAGTGTGGGAAAGGAGTGCAGCACTCAGAGAAATTTGGGGTTGGCTCCTCACTGCTGTGACTGCATCAGCCATTTCCACCAGAGAGGCTTGGACAGAGGGGGAACCAAGTGCCTCAAATTCCTTCAATCACTAATTTCTAGATCAAGGCTTTTCAGTGTCCTAAAAGAGTATTTCAGGCATTAGGATACTGAGTTGGGGCATTTGTGATGCAAGTTTGGTGGGGCTGCAGGAAATATATATATATATATATATATATGTATGTATATAAACTGAGACTTGCAAGGCTCCAGTGACACCCTGGGGCACAAGTAGGTGACAGGAACAGGTAATTACACCACAATCTCACTCCTCTGGGGACAATTTGTCACCAGGGCTGGATGCTTGGGAGCCGCCAGGTTTTTCCTGCCTTTGCTGGAGCAGCCCAGCAGGTGTTGTCAGCCCTGATTTCCATCCCCTTGGAGTGGCATCTCCATGGGGGTGGGAACAGGAGATGACCTGGTGGTCAGAGAGGAGTGAAAGCTGTTTGCACTTTGATTTCTAGGAGGGTGTAATGGAAGAGGTGAGTCAAAAATTAAAAACTGAGATACGGGGCTGGAGAGATTTTGCAAATTCCTTCTTCATCCCTCACTCAAGGCCAGGTCAGATGGGGGTTGGAGAAACCTGGTCTGGAGGGATGTGCCCCTGATGAAATGATCCTTTCCTTGATTCTCTTCAAGCCCAGCTGTCCATCTGCTCTCTTTTTGCTCCCTTGCTGCACTGACTACTTCCAAAATATCTTCAGCACCCACCAAACCTGACTCCCACCTCAACTGGATGTACTATTATCCACAAAAAAAAAAAAAAAAAAAAAAAAAAAGGAAAAACCAACAACAAAAACAAAAATTTCCCAAAGCAAAGAAGATACCCTCCTTTGAGGATCCCCAGGAATGGTCCTGTTTCCCAGTGCAAGCACTTGGTTGAATTCTTTGGAGAGCTTCAGATAGATTGAAGACACATGAGAGGTGTAGAATTGATCCCCACCTGCAGGGCTGAGTCCAGTTCTGGGGTCCAGCTTCAGAAGGACTTGGAGCTGCTGGAGCAAGTCCACAGGAGACCACAGAAGTCTCCATGGAGGTCTCCATGCTCCAAGGGCTGGAGCCTCTCTCCTTTTGAGCTGAGAGAGCTAGGGATGTTCACCTTGGAGAAGAGAAAACCCTGGGGAGACCTCAGAGCCCCTTTCAGTGCCAGACGAGGCTCCAGGAGTGGTGGGGATAAATTTTTAGGAGGTGCTGTTGGGATGGGATGAAGGGCAAATTTTTTAAGACTTAAAGAGGGTGGATTTAGGTTAACTATTATTAAAATGTTTTTTATAATGAGAATGGTAAAAAAATAGATCAGGCTGCTCAGGGAAGCTGTGGCTGCCTCATCCCTGGAAGTACCCAAGACCAGGTTAGATGGATCTTGGAGCAACCAGGTCAGCTGGGAGTTGTCCCTTCCCATAAGAGAGGTGGAACTTGCTGATTTTGAAGTCCCTTCCAACCCAAACCATTCCATTTTTTCCCATATTTCCCTCCTAACCCCCTCTTGGTCTCTTGCAGGTTCATCTTTGCAATGCTACAGCTGCACACCCCAGATCAGCAACTCCAAGTGCATGAAGAAGGAGGACTGTGGCACGAAGACTGCGTGCAAGACAGAAGTGATCCGTAAGGAAAAGCAGGGGTGGGAAATGTCCTGGTTGGGATGTTGGAGCCAAACATCTTCCCAGCCTCAGCTGTCCTTATCCAGGCTCACCCACTCTGGATATACCAGGTGGTTTGGGCCAGTAAACCTCAGTGTACAAAAAAATCACAAAATTAGGTTTATTTCTCTTTCACAGCCCCAAAAATTATTTTCTTTCCAAGGCAATGGTTAATTTTTTTGCAGGATTTGCAAATGTAAATTAAAATGGGAAGGGCTGGGCCTGGTCTAACCTGGTTGAGAAGTTAGGAAGTGCTGATTTGAGGTGAAATCAATGAAAATTACAAAATTTTCATCTCTGTGGCTGTGGGAAAACTTAAAAACTAGGATTTTATCCTCCTGCTGTAGATGTGGTTTGCCCTGTCCAGATCTGTGCTGACAGTTGAGTTGCTCTTAGACCTGGGGCACAAAATCCAGCAGTGCCACATTTAAGCTCCTCCCTGTCAGGAAGTAGATGTGATACCTCCAGTAGGAATTATCCCAGTTGGGAATGTGCTAATCCATGGCATTCACATGCAGATGTTGTAGATCTCTTTGTTATTTATTGCACGTGGTGCCCAGAATGGATTTTAGATATCCTGGAGGAGAATGGATTAAATCTCCTGGAGGTCAAAATCTGCTGGTCAAAACCACCACTTGCCAAAAACATCCAAAAAACTGGGCTGTGCCTCTCAGAAACAAATCAAACAGTAACTGTGCCATCTGAAATGGGAATAACCGTGTTTCCATAATCCCCCAGGTATTGAAAGGCTCTGTGCAACAAACATGTTTGGGATTGGGCTCTACATTGAGAGAGGGCAGGGTTAGACGGGATATCAAAAAGAAATTCCTCACTTTGAGGGTGATGAGAGAAGCTGTAGCTGCCCCATCCCTGGAATTGTCCAAGGCCAGGTTGGACAGGGCTTAGAGTAACCTGCCCCAGTGGAAGGTGTCCCTGCCCACGAGATGATCTTGAATGTCCCTTCCAACCCAAACCTATATGATTCCGATTTTTATCCCACGGACCAAGCTCAGAATGCCCAGTGTGCCCAGGTGGCCAAGAGGGCCAATGGCATCCTGGCCTGTATCAGGAATGGTGTGTCCAGCAGGAGCAGGGAGGTCATTCTTCCCCTGTACTGGGCACTGGTCAGGCCACACCTCGAGTGCTGTGTCCAGCTCTGGGTGTCTCAGTTTAGGATGGACACTGAGTGCTGTGTCCAGTTCTGGGATCTCAGTTTAGGAAGGACACTGAGTGCTGTGTCCAGTTCTGGGATCTCAGTTTAGGATGGACATTGAGTGCTGTGTCCAGTTCTGGGTGTCTCAGTTTAGGAAGGACACTGAGTGCTGTGTCCAGCTCTGGGATCTCAGTTTAGGAAGGACACTGAGTGCTGTGTCCAGCTCTGGGTGTCTCAGTTTAGGATGGACACTGAGTGCTGTGTCCAGTTCTGGGATCTCAGTTTAGGAAGGACACTGAGTGCTGTGTCCAGCTCTGGGTGTCTCAGTTTAGGAAGGACACTGAGTGCTGTGTCCAGCTCTGGGTGTCTCAGTTTAGGAAGGACACTGAGTGCTGTGTCCAGCTCTGGGTGTCTCAGTTTAGGATGGACACTGAGTGCTGTGTCCAGCTCTGGGATCTCAGTTTAGGATGGACATTGAGTGCTGTGTCCAGTTCTGGGATCTCAGTTTAGGAAGGACACTGAGTGCTGTGTCCAGCTCTGGGTGTCTCAGTTTAGGAAGGACATTGGGACTCTTGAGCACGGCCAGAGGAGGCCACGAGGCTGGTGAGGGGCTGGGAACACAAACCCTGTGAGGAACGACTGAGGGAGCTGGGGTTGTTTAGCCTGGATAAAAGGAGACTCAGAGGTGACCTTATCACTCTTTACAACTTCCTGAAAGGTGCCTGTGCTCAGGTGGGGGTTGGTCTCTTTCTCCAGGCAGCAACTGACAGAATGAGAGGACACAGTCTTAAGCTGTGTCAGGGGAAGTATAGGTTGGATATTAGGAAGAAGTTTTTAACGGAAAAAGTGATTAAATACTGGAATAGTCTGCCTGGGGAGGTGGTGGAGTCACCATCTCTGGATGTGTTTAAAAAAAGGATGTGGCATTCAATGCCATGATCTAGTTGAGGTGTTAGGGCTGGGTTGGACTCGATGATCTTGAAGGTCTCTTCCAACCTACACATTCTGTGATTCTGTGATTCTGTGAGTAAGAACAGTGTCCCATTATTCATTTCTTGAGGCTTAGCTCGTGCTGAATCCCTGTAATAAATGGTCCCACTCTCCTCCCAGGGCTTGCGGGGCTCTTCAGCATCATCAGCAAGGGATGTGACTCCTCGTGTGCCGATTCCTACAGCGACTTCAACGTGGGCAACAGGAACATCTCCTGCTGCACCACTGACCTCTGCAACGTCAACGCTGCGGGCAGTGTGAGGTCCAGCTACGGGCTGGCCGGAGGGATAGCGGCCGGAGTGCTCTGGGTCACCCTCAGCAACAAATTCTGAGGAGCAGAGATGCCTCCCATGACCACAGAAAACCTTGGAGCACCCCTCTAATAACAGGAATCCAGGAGCAGTGTTGGGGTGTGCTGGGCACCCCCGGGAGCTGATGGCAGCTCTCTGCCATATGATGGCTTCTGCTTTAATCCTACTGCAAAGCTCGAGTGCTACCAGATAAGGAAATGTGTGTTCATGTTACCTGCAAAACACCTGAAATAAAGTTATTTCTCCACCGACTGTGAGTGTGTCACATGTCTGTCACTCACTCATCTATTTCTGCCCACAGAAGAGAAGCAGGTGGGTGTTTTATGTCCAGCCAACGTCCAGCCCAGGTCATTGCTGTGCAGTGTGACCTGAAGTCCCTTTTATGACCAGGTAACCTCCCCAGAGGCTGAGGGAAAGGCTGCAGGTCTCCCTGGAGTTCAGGGAAGCCTTTGATGTTGCTTTCCATGAGGCTCTCCCAGAAAAATTGGCAGCCCAAAGCTTGGGAATGTGCACTCCTGGCTGGGTTAAAAACTGGCTGGATTCCAGGCACAGAGTGGTGGGGGAACGGTGCCACGTCCAGCTGGTGGCTGGCCACCAGTGGCATCCCCCTTGGATCAGTATTGGGGTCAGCCCAATGTATTTATTAATGATCTGGATGAGGAGGTCAAGGCCACCCTCTGGCAGTTCACAGATTGTTGGGAAAGATGGGACAGGAAGGGCTTATGGATATGATTGTCTGGTAAGAAATACTGGAGATGTAAAACCTGTGAGTGAAATAGAAATGAAGGCCAGCTTTGAGATGTAGGCATGGCAGGCAGGAAGACCTGGAGATAGGTTGAAGGACAGAAAACAAAAAGACCCAAGAATGCAGTCCGTCAAGGCATCAAGGAAAAAGTAGATAAGAAGAGTAGTCTTTAGAGTTTAGAATATAGGACGATATGGTAATTTAGTAGTTCTCATAAGTTGCATGCAAAGTTTGTAGGTTTTGTATCTTGCACCAGTTGGTCACTGTAAATTAGAATATTCATCACAAAAGGAGATATAATGTGTTGTAACAAGGTCCTCACTCTCTTACTCTCCAACCTCTTACCTCTTACTCTCTTACTCTCTTGCTCCTTCCCCTCTCCCCACTCTCTTTTTCCTTGCTCTTTTCCCTGCTCTTCTCCTTGCCCTCTTACTGCTTACCTCTTTGCCTCTTCTCGTCCATTTTTCCTCTCTTGCCTCTTCGCCCCTTCTCTTGCCCACTCTCTCTCCCTCTGCTTTTTCTACCTCCCTCTCTCCTCCCACCCTGACCCTGGCACTCTTCTTACCTCCCTTACCCCACTTAGCTTTTTTACCTCCCTCACTTCATACCCCCTCTCTCTCTCCCTCTCTCTTTGGGGCTTCCCTTCAGGCGAGGCTGGTGGCTGAAAGCAGCCCTCTTTACCCACGACCCTTGCAATAAAACCACGTGTTTCTAGAATATCTCAGGTCTGCAGAGCTCCTTGTCCCTGCCGTCCACGGATGCCCCTACAACAGATGACACCAAGCTGGGTGGGATGTTCCTGGAGGGCAGGAAGGCTCTGCTGAGGGATCTGGACAAGCTGAATCAGTGTTCCAGTGGTTTGATATTCAACAACACCATTGAAGTGTCTGAGTACAAGGCAGATTCTTTAACATCTCTCACGTACAGTTATAGCCCCTCTCTAAGGCTACAGATCCAAAATTATCTTGTGCCTTCTCCAGCTGATTTATTTTATGGATATAAACTTGGATGTTCCCACCTTGCACTGGGAGATCCTTTGGCAAAGGCAGCACAAAATGCACTGTACAAAGAGGCCTGAGAGAAACTCCCGGGTGGGTTTTCCAAGCTATGCCCAAATGAAGTGATCTGGTTAAAAAAAAAGAGAGAGGAAAACATGGAGAGTGAATCTGGGAGAGCCCTGGGTGGGAGAACAGGATTTAAGGAGCTATGAAGTCAGGACAGCAGTAGGTGGAGCATTAGAAGGAGATTGGCCAAGAGCCCCAAATTCCTCTCTTCCACCTTAAAACCTATTGGAGCTGGCAAGGATGTGAAGATCCACTGGCTGAAATTAGAGGGAATCAATTCCCTGGTGGGGATGAGTCACCTGGAGGATCCATACCCATGGGACAAGGGTCAAAAATCCCACTTGGGATGAAGTCAGAGGGATGTCAGGAGATAATGACACCGTCTGCTGTTGTGAAAGACAGAAGTGTGCAAGTCCTAGGGATGCAAGGCTAATTGTAAGGAAGCTGCTAATTGTAGGGAGCTGGGAAGGGGTTTCCCCAGAGGAAATCAAGAATAAGCCACCTTGTTTATAGGAATCCAATCTGGTGAAGGGAGGATATGGGACAAGTGTAGTGATTTATTCTGGATTTTCCAAACCTCCTGACTCACATCTCTGAAAAGGGGCTCACCCACCTATAGGTCTTGCAGTCAGGCTGTTCTCTGCATGGGTGACCAACTCCATGGAGTCTCCATTCCAGGGAATCCTTTCCTTGTACTGCAAGGATGTCTCTGATACCTTACTGCCCTGTACCCACTTGCTGAAACAATTCCTGGGTATGTCCAAATCCAGAGGCCATTCCCAACAAGCAATTTGGCTGCAATGGTCTTTTCTGGAGACTAGGAATTTATTTAAGTGGCCAAGGCAGGATGGCATCAGAGCCACTGGAGTCCTCAGGGATGTTGGGTGAAACAGCCTCTTCCAGCTTCTGGAGAGGTCAAACACCTTCATAAAGTCATGGAATGGTTTGGGTTGGAAGGGACCTTGAAGACCATCTCATTCCACCCCCCTGCCATGGACAGAGACACCTTCCACTAGACCAGGTTGCTCAGATCCCCATCCAGCCTGGTCTTGGACACTTCCAGGGATGGGAATTTTGGGAATTTTTCACCAAAAGTAAGATAGGGGAGCATAAATGGGGGCTGTTCAGCTCTAGTTTAACATGTTGGTCCCATGACAATGCCATCTACTTTCTCAAGGATGTAATTGAGGAGTTTCTTCCCGGAGCCAAGAGGTGGATTTCCCGAGCTGTGGAGGTTCAGATCCGATGTCTAAACATTCAGAGAGTCAAGAGATGATTTCTTCTCCCAGTTTTTGCTCAGTACCGGCCACTGAGTGATCCTCATCTGGATTTACCTAGAGATAAATCCTCTTTGTGCATGTAGCTGAAAGTTGCATGGGTAGGATGGCACGGAACACCTCTCCTATAAGGAGAGGCAGAAACAATTGGGTTTGCTCAGCCTGAAGAAGAGAAGGCTCCAGGGAGAGCTTTCAGTAGCTAAAGGGGCTCCAGGAGAGCTGGACAGGGACTTTGGACAAGGGATGAAGGGACAGGACACAGGGAATGGCTTCCCACTGCCAGAGGGCAGGGATAGATGGGATATTGGGAATTAATTGTTCACTGGGAGGGTAGTGAGGCCTTGACACAGGATTTCCCAGAGAAGCTGTGGCTGCCCTTGGATCCCTGGAAGTGTCCAAGGCCAGGCTGGATGTGGTTTGGAGCAACTTGGGATAGGAGGAAGGTGTCCCTGTCCATGGTGGGGGTGTGTTCCAGTCCAAGGTATTCTGGGATTCTGTTTTTTGGTGATGGGATAGCTCAGAAAAGGTGCAGCTGGGAGAGGCCAAGGCTGGGACAGCCACAGTAAAGAACTGGGCAGGAACCCCCTGTGAAACTGATGGCACCTGGGACAGCGCTTGGAACAGCCTCAGACCTCGCTCCCCATCCAGGTCACTGACAGAGCAGCCTCAAAAACAACCCTCTGAATCCTGGGAAGGTCAAGGAGGTGGTGAACTGGGGCAGATAAGTGACTCAGCTGTGGATCAGAAGCTGGGCTGGGCCAGGGCAGGACCAGGAAGAGGATGGGATGTTTTCCCAAAGGCTGGGACTTGGCTGAAAGGCTGGTTCCCCTCCTGCTTTAAATACCTCACAAATCTCAACAGGACTCTGGGTCAGGTCCCTCTGCTCTGCCCTGCACCCTCTGTCACCAGCCTGCTCTGTTGGTGCAAAAATCTCTCATAATTTTTGGGTGCTGATAAAACATCCTGAGAGCATCTGCAGGATGCACAAGCACAGTATTCATCTGAAAAAGAAGGCTGGGTGTATTTTGCCCAAAGAAGTTGCTTCTTGAACAGTTTTATCAATTCTTCTGTCCTCTCCACACTTCTCAAAAAGCCTAAAATTGAGGACAGGGTATCTAAAAAACTCAAGTGTCCCAGGCCAGGTTGGATGGGGCTTGGAGCAATCTGGTCTGGTGGAAGTTGTCCTTGGCCACAAGATGATCTTAAAGGTTACTTCCAAATCAAACCATTCCATGATCCTAAGACTTCACTATTCTCTTTACTCCTGGTATAATTTTTTTCCATCACCCCTGTGGATAAGGATTAGGCCATCCAGCATTTCCCTACAGCACATTAGAATTTACATCCAGTGCTTTTAGCAGTCTGAAAACCATCAGCCAGTTCCTCTGAAATCAACCCACCTTGCAGCAGGTGATTAAAAACTGGATTTAAACCACTGTAGGAAATCTGTGGGGCAGAGAGGCTGGATGAGCTAGACTTAGGGACCAGAATTTCCTTGCTGTGCTCCACATTTCCTTTATGGCCCAGGGCAAGTTCCACAGGATTTCCATTCCTCTGCCTTGTACAGATGTTATCGGGCCCAACACACGGAGAGATGCTCAGATAGCGACTTTAACGGGCCAGGGGAGAGACTGAGGCTAAAAATGACTTCACAGAGTCAGCTGGGGAAGGCTCACCCCTCCCAACCCACCCTGCCCAGCCACATTCCTGCCCTGAATCACTCACGCGTTGCCATGCCATGGAGGAGAGTTTTGGGGACAAATAGAACAGAGAGAGCCCAGTTAGCTCTCCTCTACCTCTTATTAAACTGATGCCAAACCGGTGCCTTTTCAGGGCTACCTAAAAACAGGGGCCAGACAAAATTAAGAGAATAAAAAGCAATTCTATTTATTGAAGAGCCTTCAGGTACATTTCGGCCCACCCAAGGGCTACACCCAAAAAATGGATGACAGGTGACGGGTTTTCAGGCTTTTATAAGTTTGCTCCATTTGCATACTGGGGTTAATCTTCCAATTACAGCTTCAGGTAATGAAGTAATTTACCCCAAGTTTGCTCCCCCCACAACTCACTTTTGTTTGCATCTCTCGGGGCCTGAGACAGTGAGGTGTCCTTAATTCCCAGGCCTGGAGAGGAATTGTGCCTGACCAAAATGGGAAAGCAGCAGCTAAAACTGAATATGGAGTTGGAGTTATACACTAAAGAATTGCAGGGCTACAAACACATGGAAAATATAAAAGCTTTAATCCTAAGGCATCATTAGCACTAAAACCAACCCAAACTCCTGCCCTTTGCAGAACTTCCCTCAATGAATTGTAGCTGCCTCTCATGCAGGACAAGCCAAGTTCATCCCGTGGCATCTTGACTGATCCCACTGCCATCCTGCCACTTTGACAGCTCCGTGTGTCAGAGATCTGTCACCAGATGGACACAAAAAGAAGGAAAATCACATAGTCAATGTCTGGGCAGGAAAGAAATTAATTTATTTGGGGATTCTGACTTATATAGTCTTTGGAGTTTGATCAGGGATTGGGGGATGAGGTTGACACCTCTTTGACCCCACTGGTCAGCCTAGAAGTCCATCAGTTTGTCCTTCCCCCAGGAAGGAATGAGTAATTACAAAACATCATTCTTTGTTTATGTTACGAGTGAGAACTCCAGTACAGAAATGCAAAACATCAGGAGGCTGAAAAAATCACGGCGACAAAGATCTCTTGATCCCTCATTTCTGACCTTATCCTGAGCTCTCCTGATGCCTTTCCAAACTCCTCCTCGGGGCTCCTTGCGAAACAGGTGCTGCTCTGACTCCTCTGATGATGCTCTTGGTGCTCAGATCCTCTTGCAACCCCAACCTCCTCCCTCTGTGGCTTCTCTGGTTTCTCATCCACATTTTATGGAGACATCACCTTGAAAGACATCAACTCAATAATAAAAAAAGCTCTGAAGTGTGCCTTTCCCAGATTTTTTTTTTTTTTTTTTTACACCAGACAAGTTCACCCCTGACTCTGCAATAACCTCTGTAACTGGAATATTGGAAGTTAAAGGCACCTGCTCACCTCTGCCAGTGGTTCCCCACATGAATCACTCAAAGACACCATGACCCATCCCTGGAACCTTTCCCAGCTCTGCTGGTGGCCCTCCCTGGCTGGGGTAATGTCACCACCTCCCCTGAAGCAGAGGTGACAGGCATGGGGCTGAGTCAGAAAAGGCAAAAACCTTTTGCTCCTTCCTCTCTCTGCTTATTTTCATTCAGATTCAATCAGGCCTTGAGGGAATCTGTGGAATGAGGACTTCACCCAGGGCAGGGGAATGAAAGTGGAGTGATGGGTTTGTTCTCCTCAGGGGTCACCAAACACTGAATTATTTGAAGGGACAAACCTGGGTGGAGCCACGCACAGGTAACAAATGCGTTGTGATATCTGCTTTTGGGTTTATATTTGGCAGCAGCCTTTGAACTTGCAAAAATAAGAGATTCATGTTTTCTCACAGACAAATTCAAGAAAAAATTGTGTCATCTCTGTCTCTAACCTCCAGTATTTCTTTAATGAAGAGGTGGGTAATCATCCTGCTTAAAATACTATTTTTGGACACCTTTTCAACTGCCATAATTAAAAAGAGAGGAAGGTGTGGCCAAGATTTCAAATCATTAATTGAGAGGTGATAATTTGAACACACCTGACCTATTTAGAAAAATAAAGGCAAACTTGCCATCAGAATTTGACCGTTGAAATAAAATGGGAATACTTAAAAGAAAACAATTAGGAGAAAACAACCCTTTCCACTCTTGCCCTTGCAGGGAGGAGGCAGGGAATGGTAATTCCTTGTCATGAATGAGGTGCTCGTGTGCAGTCACTGCCTTTGGACTGGCTCCAGTTGCCTTGCAGTAAGATGACGGAGCATTTAACAACATTCTCACACCCATGGACTATCAAAGACAGCTGTTTCCCTGCCCTTCGTAATCCCAACCAATTAATTTATCTCCTTTGATGTTTTTGCAGCAAACGTTCTGTTATCAGGTGCTCTTCAAGTGAGGCAGCTCTGCCCTGCTTCTTCTCATCCTTCTGATGGGGAAAAGAATTATTTGCCTTTGGCAGGGAGGTCTGTTGGTTCACAGTATCCATGGCAAGCAGGGATTCCTTGCCAGCATGTCCCTGTCAGAAATCCTTGCAGAGTTTTCATCACCTGAACCCATAAGAATGGAGAATTCCCTGACACCTGGATTCCCAGAAAAAATTCAAACGTATTCACTCCCTGGGTATTCCCCAAATTTGTTACCCTTTTGCGATTTTTTTTAAATTACTGTGCAACTTCTGAGGCCCATTTTGGGATGAATCAAGCCCAGGACATCCTGTAACACATTGTATTCCCTGGAAGGATCCTGCTTAACAAAGACTGGAGGTGGGATACACCCACACGTCCCCCAGAAATGCAGAGTGAATAAAGGGTGAGAAAAATATTTCCTTAAAAAATCATGGAGCCCAAAAAATGAACAAGTTACTACTTTTCTGGCCTTCTAGGAATGGGACCAGCAAGTCCCAGGGCCAGAGGTCACAGTCCCAGGACACCTCTGGGCACTGGAGGTTCCTCATCGCGACTGTCACCAGCATGGATTGAGGTCAAGGATCTCCCAAACAATTCCTGAGGGTGGTAGAGGAGGTAAAACAACTTAAAGACCATTCCCAGAGGCAGTTTGGATACAATCAGTAGGTTTTGGCAGGAAAAAAAATCACAAACCATTTTTTTTAAGTCAGCTTCAGTGCCAGAGACTCATCCTCAACATTTCTGTCCCTTCGGATCTTTGACAACCCTTCCAAAATAAACTATTTCCATGATTCCCTGGTCTTTAATTTTTTAGATGTTCTGCAGTATCAGTTTTAACCAACAAATAACATTTATTGCAGTTGAGATGTACAACAAAAGGCTGAAGATGTTTGAAAAGACTGATTTTTACTGTTTTGTGTAAAAATGTGACATTGAGCTGTGGGATTTCTCAGGCAGGAGAAATCTGAGTAATCTGATGAAGGAAACTCCTCTTCCAAATGGATCCAGGAATTCCCAGACTGAACCATTTCCTCCCAACCTGGATCTGTCCAAACCCTTTACAAAATCTTCAACCAGTCACTACCTCAACCCAGGTCGAGGTCTCCAAAAATGGTCACTGCTGTCCATGGAAAAATCCTCACATTCAGGGCTTTGGTATTCTCCATGCTCAGCAGGAATTCTTAATATCCAGGCTGGAAATATTTGTTTTCCTCCAAAGTTTTGTGATTCTGTTCTAGAGAAACATCTCATTCCCAGAGACCTTTTTGTAAAGTAGAAAAGATACAAAAAATGGAAATGGAGTCTGGGAATGAGTGTTTGTTCCCCAGCTGTGAAAGAGAACAAAATAGATGATTGATGGGATAAAATTTAACAAGTCTAAACGAGAGATTCTGCACCTAAGATGGAGCAATGCCAGGCACAAGATAAACTGGGAAAGGAAGGAATGGAAACCAGTCCTGCAAAAGGAATCTGACAGGAGTTCCACCAGTGTGTCCTGGCAGCCAAGAGGACAAACCACATCCTGGGCTGTGTCCAGGGAGATTATCCCGCTGTGCCCAACATTGCTGTGGCTTCCCTTAGAACATTCTGTGCAATTCTGGGCCCCACAAATTAGGAATTATGGGAATGTCCTGGAATGCATCCACGTGAGGGCAACAAAGCTGGAGAAGGGCTGGAAGGAACATCCTGGAGTTTGCTCTGGATTTGGAGAAAATGAGGCTGAGAGGGAACCTCACTGCAACTCCCTGAGGAGGCAAAGTGGAGAGGATGTACTGAGCTCTTTTCCCTGGGATCCAGGGACAGGACATGAGGGAAAGCGTCAAAGCTGCACCAGGGGAGGCATAGACCAGACATCAGGAAGCATTTTTTTTACCAAGAGGGTGGTCCAACACTGGAACAGCTCCTTGGAGACGTGGTCAATGCCTCAGGACTGTCAGAATTTGGATTTCAGAACATGCCTGAAATTCTGATCAGTCCTGAGTTGGTCAGGACAGGCATTGCAGGACCCTTCCAACCGAAAATTCTAGTCTAGTCTAGTCTAATTTATTCGAATTTAAAATAACCTAATGTAATCCAACCTGTTTAGGAGAGCCGGCTCTTTCCCTGCACAGATTTCACCACACTTTCTGTGAAGAACCCCAAAAAACCAAGGGTGGAGCCCAAAGAGACCAGGAAGCAAAGCCACAACACCGTGTGGCTACGCCAAGGTAAATGCCCTGCCACCACCACCCCGGTGATTCACCACGAAATAAAAACCAGGGGACACCTCTGCAGCACAGAAAGGACAGGGAAACTTTTGCTGGCTCCAGGATTAAGATGTCGACACGAAAATTCCAAAATCCTCAGGCTAAAGTAGAACTCACAGCTGCCCCTTTCCAACTGCACAGTGGGATTAGGAGCAGGAAGCATCCTGAGGACAGCCAGGGATGCAAGAGGCAAAGACACGATGCAGAGACTTTGTGAAGGTGGTTGGTGAAGGGTGAAAGTGCTGCTCAGCCCCACATGACAGGGCTGCCTCTCCAAAAGGAGCCTAAGAGGAGAAGGGTTCTGTCTGCTTCATCAGTGTCAGAACCATGTCAGAACCATGGAATGGTTTGGGTTGGAAGGGGCCTGAAAGGATCATCCAGTTAAAAAAAAAAAAAAAAAAAACATTTGGCAGCCTATAAAAAATCCAAACGGCCTCAAAAGTAATGAGCACTAAAACACAACTCCTCGTGGCACCCCAACTACCAGTACTAAAATAAATATTCAAAACAGAATTTCCTCCTGCCCTGTCATGGGCAGGGACACCTCCCACTATCCCAGGTTGCTCCAAGCCCTGTCCAACCTGGCCTTGGACACTTCCAGGGATGAAGCAGCCATAGCTTCTCTGGGAAAACCTGTGCCAGGACCTCAGAACCCTCGCAGGGAAGAATTTCTTCCCAATATCCCACCTAACCCTGCCCTCTGGCAGTAGGAAACCATTCCCTGTGTCCTGTCATTCTATCCCTTGTCCAAAGTCCCTCTCCAGCTCTTTTGGAGCTCCTTCAGGTACTGAGAGGGGTTCTAAGGTCACCTCAGAGCTTCTCTTCTACAGACTTTACAATCCCAACCCTCTGAGCATTTTAATATGTTTAATACGATATTAAGGCAAACAGATCCCACACATCACAACCAAGCAGATATTCCACTTATGTCACCCTTATTTCCCTTGTCACCTTCCTCCCACCCCATGCAGGCAGAGCTGCCATGAGAACTGGGAGTGCTTTCAGCAGAAACAAGGTGTAAATTTTAGTCTCGCCTCGCTCACATGAGGAACAACTTTCAAACCTGCTCAGTTCCCCCAAAAACCAGTGAAAATGTTACTGGGGCACTTCTTCCTCCATCATCCCCTTCTACCACTCCAAATCTTGGAGTTGCCCAAATATGAATTGCCAGGGCACTGTCTCTCCAAAACAGTGGGGTGTGTGGAAGAGCTGGATTCATCTGTACCCAGAACTGAGCACTGTCCATTAACTCCGGTTTTTTTAGGTATGGAGGGGTGTTTACAAACCTGGAACCCCAAAAGAGGCATTACCCAACATCCTTGGATGACAGGACAGCCATCCAGGATGGATAGATAGGCACTGGAAGCTGACAAGACTAAAGGTTTTCCTGGAGTGTTACTGCTGGGAAGGTCATAAAGCATATCCTCTCTAGCATGTGGCAAAAAAACCTGCTTATATTCAGTCCAAACCAGTCTTTACTTCTGTGTCTCCACCCAGTTTTCCGCCATGAACATGGATTGGTTCTCCAGCCTTCAGAGCTCCCAAGTTGGCACTAAACCTGGAACATTTATATGGAGAAGGGAAGGACTGTTTATATGGAGCACTGTTTTCCTTTAGTGCCACCACTTTTCTCATCTCAGGCAATTCTTCCCTGCTGTTGACTCTGTCTATATTTGGGAATCCTTTCTCCTTCTGTTAAGAAATCCCATCTCTTTTAGAATCACGGAAAGTTTTGGGGTTTAAGGGACCTTCAAGACCAGTTAGTTCCAATCCCATGCAGGGTCAGGGACACCTTCCACTATCCCAGGTTTCTCCAAGCCCTGTCCAACCTGGCCTGGAATACTTCCAATGATGGAGGAGCCACAGCTTCTCTGGACAACTTAATCCAGGGTTTCACCTCTTTCTCAGAGAAGTTTTTTTTCCCCAAATTCTAGTTTAAAACCATTTCCCCTTTGTCCTATCACCATCTGCCACTGTCTCTTGTTATTAAATCTTCTCTTTCAGCTTCATATTCCCTGTTCATTCTCCTCTCCCTGTGATCCCTTGGGATGGGAATTCAGGTCCCTCAGTCAGAGGTGGGGAAATGCACTTGGAGCTGCCAGTGTGGCTTTTTTTGGTGCGTTGCACAAAATCCCTGAGCTGTCCTTGCTGACACAGCCCCAACCACGACTCCTTTTCCACTCTCCATCAGGTGCCTGACAGAGATTCAGCCCGGGATCCTCCGAGAATTCCCGTGTCTTTCATCTCCCAAGTGTTTCCAGGCGACGTCCTGGTTTACAGCTCGTGCAACTGACCTATTACGGCGGATGATCCCATTTAACCCGTGACTTGCACCCAAGCCACCTGGTTATTAACAATGTCCTGATCCTTCCCGGAACTGCTGAGGCTTCCTGAATTTGTGCCGCTTGTAAATTCCATCCCATTTAGCATCTTTCAAGGTTCTCAACAGAAAATATTAAGCAAGAGCACTCCAAAAGTGAGGAACGGCGCTGGTGAATTTCCCCAGGCTCATATCTCACTCCCAACACTTTAAATATTTCCAGCTCCTCCGCTGCCAAGACTTTAAAAAAATTCTCACCCATCTTATATCGATTTAATTTCCATCTGTGCCATCTTAATTAATTTTCCCACATTATTTTGTACTATTATTTTGCTAAACTCCTGATAATCTGACTTTGTGAATATGAAAACAGCAAATGCAAGGTTGGATTTTAAGTATTTTCCCAGATTTTTCATTATTTTCCTTCCTTCAAACTCTATTTTTACTCCTGGCATTCCATTGAGGTCAGACAGTGGCTGTTACCCCTCCTCTTTTTAATTTAGGTGCTATATTCTGACCTCATGATTCTGCCTTGACTAATTTATAAACAATATTTTGGAGTGAACCTGGACCTGTTGTTCTATATCTCCATTCTCCAGGAGTTCTGGGATGGAAAACTTCCTGTCCTGATTTGTCCCAGCCTGAATTTTTTTGTTCCACCTCAGCTGTGGTTGTTTATTTTTCTGAACACCGTTTTCTATGCTGTCTTTACCCCCAAAATCAAAAGCATTTTATATATTGAATAAACAAGTGGTTAATTTAATATTCAGTTTTCATCTATCACTACTTAATTTTGCCTCTCAAGTTAAAGGGTAAATAATTTTACATAATATTTAAATAACTTAAAATAATTCATTTTAAAGAGATGAATAAGTAACATTTTTTGAATAAGTAACATTTTTTCAATAAGTAATTTTAAAGAGATGAATAAGTAACATTTTTTGAATAAGTAATTTTGACTATTGCAAATTTTTACTTTATATATTTCTCATGTTAGCCTCCCTCATGTTGTTTTGTCTGCTGCTCCATTTTTCATCCATTCATTTGGGCTTTTCTCTCGTTTCCTGGAATAATATTTCAAATTATTCACCCATGTCAGGCCACAGTTACTGTCCTTAGAATTTTTTCTCCAGTTTTTCCTCTTTTTTATGGGATAAAACCAAAGAGGTTTCTGAATCTTTGATTTCAGTGAACCACAAGCTTCACACTTTGCATTCATATCCTTGAACTTCCAGTTCGCTTCTCCTTTTTCTGGATATCTACCGATGTATCTGGATATCAACACATTTTTCTAGATATGAACCATACATCACCATTTTTCTGCTTGTCTAAAACAAAATCCTCCCAAAACTCAGCTGGATGAGGGGACAACATTATTCCAAATGTGGCTACACTCCTGATCCCAGAAATCAGGGTGTGCCACCTCAAAAACATCCCAGCAGGGAGGGAAGGGATGGGTGAGGAAGGAAAGACACAGATTGGTCTGTGGTGTAGGAGGCTAAAAGGAGCTGATTAAGTCAGATTAAATCAAAATTATTTCTCAAAGCCAAACTGCTCTGGAATTATGTAGGATACCCAGAAGTAGGACAACAAATGGAGGGAGTGTTGGGTTGTGTAGCAAAGCACCCCAACCCCCAGCAAGTGTTTTCCATACAGGGAAAGGTTTGAGACTCACCCCTTGCATTTCTTATAAGGCAAAGGACCCAGAAAGGTCTTTGCTGTCCTGTCAGTAATTAGCTCAGAGCCAGCACAGAGGCATTGATTGGGCTTGGAAAGTGTAACTCAAAGCCTGTTGCTGATTTCATTGTGCCAGGGGCCAATACCCCACCTGGATTATTGAGTACTAAGGAGACAGAAAAAAGGGGCTCAGCACATTTTCGGGGTGTTGTAGCAGGTGTATGGGACTGTGACTAGAGGACACAAAAAGGACACTCGCCTGTCTGGATGAGGAGCGAGAAAAAGAAGAAACTTCATTTTGAAATTCTGATTTATATAGTCTTGGGAATTTGATCAGAGATTGGAGGATGAGGTTAACACCTCTTTGACTGCACTGGTCAATCCAGAAGTCTATCAATTTATCCTTCCCCCTGGAAGGGTTGCGTTATTTACCAAACATCAGTCTTTGTTTATTTTACAAGTGTGAGAACGCTCCGGTAGAAATGTAAAAACATCAGAGGGATGAAAAACCAAGAGTGACATGGGACCTGTCCCTATACTGTGCTCGGCTTTGCTCTTTGTTTTGTACCAATTTACTTCTTTTATTACACCTTTTTGATTTTTCAAAGCATACTTGACCATGCTGTCTCAGTAATTGATTTAAGCCGTTGTTCTACAAGGGCTGGATCCCCAGAGGTTTTGGGAACCGCAATATTGGATGTGGTCACTGAAGCTGGACACGTGGATGGATGAGGAAGGAGCCTGGTCCTGCTGGGATGGATTGGCAAAACTCAAGGAAAGCTCAGAGCTGGAAGGGACATAGAAGCATCACTGAGTCAAGCCCCTGGCCCTGCACAGGACACTCCAAGGATCCCAGTGTGTGCCTGAGATTGCTGTTCTGCCAGGGAAAGGCAGCCCTGGGACTGTGTCCTGAGCTGTGTCCCCACGGTGCAGGCAGAAGGTGCGGGGAGGCTTCTGCCCCTCTGCTCCACTCTGGTGAGATCCTGCTTGGAGCACTGCATCCAGCTCTGGAGCAAAAGCAGAAGGATGAGGAGATGCTGGAGCAAATCCAGAGGAGGCCACGGAGATGCTCCAAGGGCTGGAGCCCCTCTGCTCTGCTCTGGGAGAGCTGGGAATGTCCAGCCTGGAGAAGGGAGGGATCCAGGGAGAGCTCAGAGCCCCTTCCAGTGCCTGAAGGAGTTCCAGGAGAGCTGGAGAGGGACTTTGGAAAAGAGAATGGAGTGACAGATCACTGGGAATATCTTCCCACTGACAGGGGGCATGGTTAGGTGGGATACTGGGAAGAAATTCTTCTTTGAGAGGGTGATGACACCCTGAAATAGAATTCCCAGAGAAGCTGTGGCTGTCCCTGGATCCTTGGAAGTGTCCAAAGCCAGGCTGGATGAGACTTGGAGCAACCTGGGATAGTGGAAGGTGTCACTGCCTGTGGCAGGGGTTGGAAGAAGGTGGTTTTTAAGGTCCCTTCCAACACAAGCCACTCCATGATTCCATGACAAAACACTTACTAAGAAGAGGCCTCCAGGTGACCTCGTTCCCACCCTTGTAGGATTCCTTTTAAAGCCACTGAAGGGAAGCAGGTAATCCCCAGTGCCATCCACTTCTTGATGGAGCTTTTGTCTGATGAAATTTGGATTTGTCTGCCCGACTGGAAAAAGAAACAGCTCCAGTGAGTCACTCAGGAGCCACCTATGGTAAAGAAAGGCACTGCTTAGGCCAGGTGACTCCCACTCCGGATTTTTTGTACTGCTTCAATCTGTCTGTGACTCTGCCAATTTCCAAAGGTTATTTCTGCTGCGTTTTCTGCTAATTGGTGCTCCCACAACTTTATGCCTTGACCACGCAGACCCTGACGATGGGAATTGTCTTCCTTGTCACGCTGTTCCCATTTATTGTGCCGGATCCCCATGGCAACATCCAGCACGGGCTGATTTTATTACTTAGCAGGGGTTACTTATTTAGATTGACTCATCCAGGTCTGCATCTGGTGACAGGCTTTGCTGCCAACCCGTCAGTCACAGTGCTGATGGTGCTGGGGGTTGACAAAGTGATGTCAGGCAATTCTCAGTCACAGACTCGGTGACAGTCCCTGGGTTTGACAAGTGGCAAGTCCACAGCGAGGGCTCTGTTCCCTCTCTCTGCACAGCCAAAGTTGGTAAAGAAAGAAAAAATCTTCCTGATAAAGGGAAGGAAGAAGCTCTGTGAGTGTCCGGTCTCTGCATGTTGCCCTTGTACTGCAGAAGGTTGGTAAAGGGATCAACAGTGCCATCAGCTGATTAAAGTGTGGAGGAAGATGCTGGAGACTCCCAGCCAACAGCAGCACCCAGGAATATTTCCAGCACTGTTCAGCCTCGGCTTTTTTAGTGTTCAAGCCTCAGAAAATGGAAGTGGTGGAGTCACCATGCCTGGAAATGTTCAAAAAAACCTCATGGATCTGGCAACTGAGGACACGGTTTAATGGTGAAGGCGGTGGTGGCTAGATTTGGTGATCTCAGAGGTTCCTTTCCAACCTTTAACAATCCCATTATTCCAAACCACACAAATTTCAGGTGGAAAATCACAGGGCTCTCTACATGATGGGGTGTGGATTTATGGGTCACGTTGGCTTTCATGTAGGGTTGGCAGCAGCTGTCACTGGGATGGAAACGGGAATCACACAGGAATAAGGGACACAAGAGGTTTGCATGTGAGGACACACCCAGGTTGTGACAATGCTGGTCTCTAAAAGGGATCAGGATCCATTCTCTGATCCTGATCACAACTGTCACAGCTCGTGCCTGAATTTGTCATTCCTCCAACCAGAACGACCTTTCTGGAAACATCCTTGGCCCTCAGAGTGTGCCTGGGCATTCCCTGGAACAAATCCAGTGTGTTCTGGATGTCACACTCTCAGGGACCACTTTACAATAGGTAGACGTCTCTCAAGTGCATGGCAAGATTGATACAGCTTAAAGGAAGCCTGAAATGCCTGAATTGTGGATATTCATCCCTCTGGGGTCCAATCCAGAGAATCCAAGTCCAAGAATCACATCTTGGACATTTTTGCTATTTTCAGAAAAGGCTTGAGGGATCTACATTGCCAGGATGGACCGAACACGAGTGATGCCTGAGGGAATTGTCCTCAATCCTCTGGCTGGAAGAACAGGAATCTGAGCAGCCTGGTCTAGTGGAAGGTGTCCCTACCTATGGCTGGGAGGTTGGATGAGATGGCATTTAGGGTCCTTTCCAACCCCAACCATTCCATGATTCAATTATTCCAACCTCCATGTGACCGTATCTCTGGTCTCCCCTTTATTCTCTCAGATCCCCCAGCACAACTCATCTTTTGGTAAACATCTCTACATCTTTTTGTAAAAATCCAGCTAGTCTGGAATCTTTCCTCCCATCCTTAGGAGCACCTGAATTTGGGAGATGTGAGTACAGTTCTCTTCTCCGCTTGGAAAGATTCAACTTCTCACCTCACATCTTCAGGCTGGGGGTGCAAAGCAGAAAAATGAAGCTCAGACACAGAAAAAAAAGAGCATGAGCTCTTTAGAGACTGAATCAGGGCTCTGAATCTGGATTTTTTTTGGATATTCCTTATGGAGGGGAAACATTTAATGTCAAGCAGCCCCTGGAAGACAATCCCAAAGAGCTCCTTGGAGAAGGGAGCTCACACTTTCACCCTTCTCCAGCCCAACGAAACCTGAATTCCTTCGTGCCCAGTGGCAGAGTTTCATCAGGAGGGTGGAGACCAGCTCCACCCCAGCAAGCCCAAAGTCTTGTTGTTGACACACACCCACGAGAGGTGGAACTTCCACTGGATCATCAAACATCTCACAGGCACAGGCAGAGAGAATCCCCAATACTGAGTCACACCTGAAGACAGTGGAGCATCCAAAAAGTCCCCTGGCAAAAACTCAGCCCCTCTGGAATCACAGGAGCCGAGCTCCACGTGACTCAGTGCAGTGATCAAGAGTATCTGTATTTTCCTGCAAAGCAGCTGTCACCGGGATGCTCAGGAATCTGATATCTGGGACATGGAGCAGAGTACATCCTGCAAATCAGCTCTCAGGAAAGACACTGATGTCGTGTAGATTGACGCCGTGGTTACCACGACATGACCACGGTGTCAGGTGGGGTTGTGTTGCTGGTAGGGACACGAAAGAACGAAGCAGGCAGCAGAAAAGGTCAGCAGGAAAGTTCTTTTTTTATTTTTTTAATTTTATCTTACATACACTTCAATTAGAAAGCAAAAAATTAGCCACACAAGTAGCCACTTCTTCGAACTCGTTAGTGAACATCACCATCAATCATCTTTCTCCTCCCAGAGGAGAAATACGTACACAAAATAAATAAATTCTAAAAATATACATAGTTTTCTTGAAGCTGCGTAAAAATAAAGCACAAACAATGGAAAAACAAGCAAACTGAAAGTGACAGGGTTGGATGGTGTTTGTGTCACGGCAGATGGAACCGTTGTTTATTCCTGGGATTGCAGAGCAGAAGGCTCTGGGATGACCTTATTGTGAGCTCTCCATAGGTGAAGAGGAGCTCCAGGAGATCTGGAGAAGGATTTTGGACAAGGGCATGGAGCATCAGGACAAGGGAGAATGGCTTCAAACTGAAAGAGAGTGGGTTTTATGGGATACTGGGAAAAAATCCTTCCCTGTGAGGGTGGGTAGGCCCTGGCACAGGTTGGCCAAAGATGCTGTGGATACTCCTGGATCCCTGGAAGTGCCCAAGGCCAGGTTGCATGGGGCTTGAAGCAACCTGGGATAGTGGAAGAGGATTGAAACTCAGTCATCTTGAAGGTCACTTCCATCCCAAAACATTCTGAGATTCTATGGAGTGGCTCAAGAAAATGTCGAGATCAGAGCTGGACGATGTAGGAGAGAAAGTGGTGAAACAGAAGGAGTTCAGGGATAGTTGGAGATCTCTCCATAAGGCAGAACACTGGCAAACACCAGAGCTCCTGCAGAGGGGCTGAGTGTGCAGCAGTGCCAGACTTCAGGGAAAGAGAATTTCAGAGTGTCCCAGTAAAGTTGTGGAGGCAAGGAAAGACCTTTAAGGTCTGTCACCTTTGAGGTATTCCTTGATCTAAAGATAATCAGGAGCCTATGGAAAGATGAAGGCTTTAATCACAAGGATTAAAGCCTTGGAGAACAGATGTTCCAGAGAAGGAGTCAGAGAGCCCACCAAAGTCTATCCCAGACAAAACACATTTCTGTGGAGAAGAGGAAAATCACAACAGGGAGAAATTAAATTTAGCAGAGAGATGCAACAAGAGCCACCGGCTGTAGGGACTCTATAAATCAGAGCAGAAGAAATTCACACAGGACTAATTTCACATGTGGCTGATAATCAACAACTGGAACAGCTGAGCAAAGCTTGGTGTTCACTCCCTGCCGCAGAACATCTCATAAAAATGTTGAATTTTATTATTCAAACAAGAATTGACTGTAAGGGAAGTTAGATCAGGTGAAACACTTCACCTTCTTACCTGTAAACACCGAATTTCTGTCATCTGCCTTCCCTGGTATTTGTGATAAGCAGAGAGAGATTGTATCTCCCTATATCAGCTTATAAATTAGGTCAGTCTCCCAGGGACAGGCTGGAAGAAGGTTTAGATTGATCCCACTGAGAATTCCTGAAGGCATTAGGCACACAAACCTCTCTCCCTGACACACCACGCCTCGCTGATATTCCCAGCTCTCCAGACCTGAAGTGACATTTCAACCAAAGTCCCTTCTGGCTCCTGTCAGTCAGCCCTCAAAACCTTTCCCGGGGCTTATTCCACCCCTGACAGAGACAGAAGGGATTTTTTTAGGGCCTCCTGAGCCCTACAAGCTGTCTAAGCCTTACCTAACTGCTCTGTCAAACCACAGCTTCCACATATTTATCAGGTTTAAAGCAGGTCAGGTTTCTTCCCTGCTTTTGCTTACAGAAATGATCTCAATTTTTTCAGTGCTTAAGATCCAACCTCAATTCCAGTCTCATTTACTTTGGGCTTGTCTTAACTCTGCCAGTTAAGACATAGACAGAAAAAAAAGGAGCCAGTGTTTTCCAGTGTCATCTTTTGCTGTGAATCCTGTTGTCCCACTCCCATCATTATTGTTGGGGTCTTTCTGTTTGTTTGTTTTGGGGCTTTTTTGGTTTTGTTGGTTTTTGTTGTGGTGGTGGTTTTGGGTTTGGTGGGGGTTTTTTGATTTTTTCGTGGGTTTTTTTTTGTTTGGTTTGTTTGTTTGTTTGTTTTTGTTTTTGTTTTTGTTTTTGTTTGTTTTGGATTTTGTTTTGTTGGTTTTTTCCATTAGGATCCCATTTTGTCCTAGACAGTGGCAATGGAATTCCACCTGGGAAAGCCAGGAGGGTGTTGCCACTTCCAAAATCAGCCTCCCCCCACACCCCAACACATACCTGGACACCACCTGTGGTTGGTTGAGTTGGGTTTTGGGTTTGTTTCCAGGGCTCCATCTCTCCGTAGGCTCCTGATTATCTTTAGATCAAGGAATACCTCAAAGGTGACAGACCTTAAAAGTCTTTCATTGCCTCCACAACTTTACTGGGACACTCTGAAATTCTCTTTCCCTGAAGTCTGGCACTGCTGCACACTCAGCCCCTCTGCAGGAGCTCTGGTGTTTTGCCAGTGTTCCACCTTATGGAAAGATCTCCAACTTTTCCAAGCCTTTAAGACAGAGTTAAGACAGTGGTTAAGTATTTACAATCCAATTCCTATTCCTATTCCTATTCCTATTCCTATTCCTATTCCTATTCCTATTCCTATTCCTATTCCTATTCCTTCAATCACACAGATTTATCCCAAAAATTTCTCTAGCATGGAATGACTTTCAGATACAAGAGGAAGTCTCCATGGACATTTCCACTCCACAATCCACCAAGCAGTGTGCCAACCCCACCGTGCTTTCCCGCTGAGGCACAACCACCTGGAATGCTGGAAGCACTGGATCTTCTCCAGTTTCACGGCTGTTAATTAGGTTATTGCTCAAATGTGCCTTGAGCTGCCCAGTTCCGAGCAAGGATCTGGATGGAACCAGGTCTGGTGGCTTTCACCAAGTGGATTTTTTTTTCCTTATGTGCCCAGAAAGTTGTGTTTCATCCGGGTGTTTTTGGTTTTGTTTTTTTAAGTACCTGAACTCAGAAAGCACAGGAAAAATAAAGGATAATTTTCCCTCTCGTACAGGAGGATTAGGGTGTAGGTCATTCTCTGCCTTTCCCACAGATCTGTGTCATGCGTGGCTGTGGAGTGGAAATTTTCATTAGCAATGCTCCTCAGGTTACTGGGAGCCATCCTCCATCTGGGAAGAAGGAGAGGCTGCCGGGACTGGCAGCAATATTCCCACATGTGTTGTCATAACAAGTCTGTGACAGGCAAAGCACCTCATTAAAGCACCTTCACTCACCTCATCTCCGTCCCTGACATCTCCAAGTGCTCCAGTATTTCACAAACTTTGCCTCTTTGGCTTATTCAGCTGTTTTATGGGGAAATTGCACAACGCTGGGGTTCTCCAGTTTGGATCACAACAAACCCAACGAAAAGTCTATCAGCTTTTCCTGTGAAATGCAAAATGCCAGCAGCTCAGTCCAAAGGGAGAAGTAAATAATTTCTCCCCAGCTCCAAGAATTTGAAGACGTCTCCTCAAATATTGGATAAGATGCAAAATAAATTATGATGTTTGAAAGGGTTGCCTTGATGTGTGCAAAGTGAAATCTGCCATCAGGAAGGTACTGGAGTGGAAAAATTGATTGATTGCTCCATGGTGGGTTTATTTCCCAGCTTCAGGATAAAAACTGGTAAATAAATTTCTGCTTTCCAAAGGAAGGCTGAGCATCCTCCTCTGCCAGCGGGACCCAGGACCTGAGACCACATGACTTATCCCAATTCCTGGCTTGGAAGAACCATATCCCACTGGCCTCCAAGTGATTCCCTAGCCCAGCAGCTCAGTTAATAATCAAGGGATCCAGGAACCAGGCTTGATTTTGGACTGGATTTGGGAAAAATAGACATCTTTGGGCAACCCCATCTGTGCCAGCCCATGGAATCATTTCTCCAAAGCACGTGGAAGCCCAGCCTGCTGCCACTTGCCCCTTGACAGTTGTTGGCCAGTGCAACACGTGTGACACAAGCCAGCTCTGGGCTGGTGGAGCCAGACTGGAAGGAGCAAACAAACCTTGTCACATTCCCCATCCAAGCCCTGGCACGGGGCCACACCTTGCAGTGCCAGCCGTGTTTTTCCTTTTCCATGGGACCAGCCCCAGGACATAACCCTGGGGAAGAGCCGAGGCATGGCAGGAGTCTGCTCGTTGCGGTGATGTCACCTCGTCAGAGAACTCGTTCCTCTGCAAATCCCAATCCAGACTGGAGCTGGGCTCTCCCCTGATCACCCCAAGGGAATCCGCCCACAGGATCAACAACAGGTGGTGGAGGGTGGGAAAACATATAAAGCTCCCTGGGAGCAGCTCTCTGGACCTGTCCTGGCTGCCTGGATCTGCTCTCAGCATGAAGAAGCTCCTGGTGGGATTCCTGCTGGGCCTGGCATTCGTGGAGTTAGGTAAGAGCTCCTCATTCCCAACACTCCAGGGGCCCCCTACCTGGGAAATTCCTGGGAGGGGAGGGAGGGGAAAGACCTGGTAACCCCCCAGGTAGGGGAAATGATGCTTTTTGTGTTGAAGAAGGTCAAAGGAGAGGGTGAAATGGGAAAGGGTAGAGGTATTCCTAGTGGGAAGAGCTGTGATGCTTGACTGGGAGCAATGCACATCCTTTGGATATCTGTCACTCATATCCAGTGATGGAGGGGACAACCACAAGGCACAGGGCAGGGCCAGCCTGGGCAAGAGCTTGGAGTGCCAGCATCTACCTAAGATGCCACCTTGTCCCTTCAGGAATGGCGTGGGATATGTTCATCCCGAGCTCCCGACATCCCTAAAACCTCCCAGCTGTCTGCTGGAAGTGCTGAAAGCCAGAATGTGAAGCTTCAGTGCAGATAAGGGTGGGGGTATGAGAAATAATTCCAAGGATATTGGGGAGATTTTTATATAAACCCCCAGCTCCAGGATTTTCGCTTTTTTCAGGAGATAGGTGGAAACGGGAAATCCCCCTGGGTCTGTGGTAGGTGTGGATGTTGGGGAAGCTGGCAGCAGGGTTTGGCCATCGCTGTGTCCTTCCTCTGTGCTGGTGTGACCAACTGCAGCTACATCCCTGCCTGGAACAGGCATTCCAGGGATGGCACCAACCCAGAGGGGTTTAACCTACAGCCCACGGGCTCCGGAGATCCTCAGGCCGTTTCTTTGGGAACCTGGAAGGTCTCAAAGGAAAGGCAGCCTGGACAGGAATCAAACATCTCCATCTGCAGTCCTGTCTTGGATTTAATGGAATTTCTGAGAAACCACCCGAGGTCTCAGAGAATTTTATGGAAACAGAGCTATCAACCCCATGTGCTTTATAGTGGAAACCAGGCAGAAATAATTTTGGGGGGATTATACAGAGGGAAGCAGCTGGTCTAAGCACCCCCGTCATGGCTGAGGGATGTGTCTGTGACACATCTGTGACACATCTGTGTCTGTTCATATTCCAAAGGCTTGATAGCCAGGAATAGAAGGTCCTGTTGGACAGTGAGGAACAGGGAATTATTGGCTCGGATCAGGATGCAGAGCTGTCCCTGCTCAGTTCTGTCCCAGTCCTTAAGGATTTGGGCTTTCCTCTTCCATGCGACCTTCCCATAAAACCCACGTCCTCCAAATGTCCCACCCAGACTCAGTGAAAGATGAAGGATTTGAGGTTTTCCTTCCTTAAGCCTGCCTTTAACTGGGATTAATTCCCCCAAGGCACTTCCCACCTCATCCATGAACATTTTGAGGTTTGTAAATGGAAACCACCTCACCCCAAGGGTTGCAGGGTGGTTTCTCGAGTGCCTGAAGCCAGAACTGCTCCATCCATCCACAGACATCCAAGTGATTGTTGATAATGTGTTACCTCTGTTAAAATATAAAACAGCCTCTCAAGGATCATTGGGAAGGGATCTAGTGAAGTCCTGAGCTGGCATAAACAGGGATGGCTCCACCACTGCTGTTTACAGGGAGTATGGATACAAGAACATTGAAATATTCCCATTAAAAAAAAAAAAAATCCTTCTTACATCTGCAAAGAGACAAAGAGAAGTTTTGCACTGTGTAGGCTCTACCCCAAAGCCGAATTTTCCAAAGGAGCTGCTGCGAGGAGCAGATGCCTTAAAAATTCCTTCAGAAGTCAGGTGTTCAAACAAATGCCTCCAAAAATATTTATGCTTATCACAATGCCCCAGAGGTTCCTCTGACAGCGGGATGGGAACAAAAAAACAGCGTCGGTGTTGAATTTTTACCAATAGATGGCACTGGACGCTTTCAGGTTGTTTTTCAGCGGGTGGAAGGAGAGTAGGAGAGAAAATCTCAAACCAGGCTGGTTTTTGTCATCCAGCCACACCAGCAGGACTTTAGAAAATCCACACGCCCGGTGTCTGCTGGCTGTGGATGGACAGCGCTCACACTGAGGTTGTTGAGAGCTGCTGTGACCAAGATTGGCATATTTAGAGATGTCCCTCCCTCAGGTGGCAGCCAGCAAGGGTTTGTAAATCTCCTCTTTAAAAAGCAGCAGTAGCCCCTGGTTTTGAGGCCACATTTCAGCCCTCAGGATCTGTGATACGGCTCTGAAATTCAAATCCTGCTCTCAGTCACCGATTCCTGCAGAATTTCCCTTAAAGAAGCAGGAAGGAGCTGTTGCTGTGAGGGGAGGGATGAAGGAGCTGCCGCTGTCACAGCTGGGGAACGCGGCTCCCAGCAGAAGGAGCTGGTTTTTAAATTCATGGAATATATCCTGATTTGGAAAGGACTCACAAGGATTATCAAAGTCCAGCTCTTTGCCTTGCACGGGGCATCCCAACAATCCTATTCTGTGCCTGAGAGCGTTGTCCAAACTCTTCCTGAACTCTTGATGCTGTGACGATTCCCTGGGGAGCCTGTTCCAGTGCCTGACCATTCTTCTCCTGGATATCCAACCTCAGTCTCCCCTGGCACAGTTTCAGGCCATTCCCTTGGATCCTGCCACTGCTCCAGAGAGAAGAGATCAGTGCTGCTCCTCCACTCCCCGTCATGAGGAAGCTTTAGACCCCAAAAAGTCTCCCTTCAGCCTCCTCTTCCCCAGACTGAGTTCTTACAGAGGATGCTCAGACCTAGCAAAGCTCCTCAAGGAACAGGTCCCTCTAAATCCTTATTTTTCAGGCTGCTGAGCCTCTAAAGTCATGCTCAGGCTCCTGCAACACCACCCAGGTACTCCAGTGCTGGGATTTGATCTTTTTCCCCCCTTGGCATATCCAGGCTTTGCCATTGCCTCCAGACACTCTCAGTTTTGGGCACCGCTGCGTTTTGGTCAGAAAGCTGCAGATTTGGGTGTGTCTTCCTCTGCTGTGTCACCTGAGAGCCCTTCTGTCCCCTCTGCAGCCCAGTCCCTGCGATGTTACACCTGCAGGGAGCCCACAGACATTTCCAACTGCAGGACAGCCGTCGTGTGTCCCCCGAGAGCCACCGTGTGCACCACGACGCTGCACTCCCAGGAGACAGGTGAGTGCCACCACTCCCCCCAAGGGGCCCCGGGGACAAATCGGAGAATTCCAGCATGGCTTGGGCTGGGAGAGAGATCCCTGGACTCCAAACCCCCACATTCCATGATCCCAGGTTGCTCCAAACCCCGTCCAGCCTGGTCTACGATATTTCCAGGGACGGGGCAGCCGCATCTTCTCTGAGAAACCACCAGGGCCTCACCACCCTCACGGGGAAGAATTCCTTCCCAATTTGCCATCTAGCCCTGTGGGGAAATGGATTTGTAGAGAATTTTTAAAGGCTGGCAGAAGGCTCACACGGCCTCGTGTCTCTGTAAGCAAACCTTGAGATAAAGTGTGCCGACTTGGGAAGGCCGTGGGATAGGACAGACATTGTTGAGAGAGAAACTGAACTGGAAACAAGTTACAAATTATGACCTTGCAAACAGAATAGATTTTTTTGCGAAATAGAACTATAAAAGATGTATTGTAGCAGGACCCACGTGGGGCATTTTAATAGATTATTTGCTTAGAAGCATTAGCAACATTGTGGGGCAAAAGCTGATAGGGAGAAAAATGCTTATGATGTATTGTAATTAGGAAATAGTTTGGCTTCTGATTTTGGTGGTGTGAATTGTAACATCTGTCCCATCTCACCCTTCTCATGGGACTAAAAATAGAATAAAAGTTTTATAAAACACCTCTCCGTTGCCCCATCTCTGGGTCAGAAAAAGGGTTTTTCCAACATAATTCGCCCTCTGGCAGTGGGAAGCCATTCCTCCTTGCCCTGCCACTCCACCCCTTGTCCCATAGTCCCTCTCCAGCTCTCCTGGAGCCCCTTCAGGCACTGGAAGGAGCTCTGAGGTCTCCTTGGAGCCTTCCCTCTCCCCAGTCCCAGCTTGGATTATCCTTTAATAAAAACCCAGGTGGAACTATTCCACTTTAAAGAGGGAGGAGGAGAAATCCATCAGACTTGGAGCCTCAGAGTGAACTAGCAGGACTAGCTGCACTTGTTCCCTCTGTGTTGCCTTTCCTACCCCGATATCTCTATGGACATTGAATTTATAGACTATGCAAACCTCTACAGGGAACTCTGTCCCTTGTTCATGGTGGAATGATTTTGGAAGGAGCAGGAGAGCGAGAGAGAGTCAGCAGACCTGTTCCCACAAAAAATAGACTGGACTAGAGGCACCCATGGATCAGGGATGTCCAGCACCTCCTCTATCAGCATTTCTCAACCCTATTTTCCTTCACTACTTTTTCCCCTCTCTCACCTCCTCCTCCTCTCCCAGGTTATCCCTTTTTCGGCAATCTCACCGTGACCAGGGCCTGTGAGGAGGAATGCATCCCCTACAACGGGATAGGAGCATCCAAGCCCAAATCCTGCTGCTACACCGACCTGTGCACGGATGACACCAAGAACAGCGGGATGAGGAGCAGCTCTGCAGCGCTGGGTGTGGTGGCCGTGGTGGCTGTCACCGTCCTCCAGTGCTCCCTGTGAGGTCACAAGTGTCCCAGCTCCAGCTGAATGCCCACCACTCTCCCTGCCAAGCTGCCTCATGAACTCTTAGACGCTTTGGGAATGTTCTTCTTCGCTGACGTGTGGCTTCACCCCAACCTCAACGCTGGATTCAAGCCAAGAGTTTGGGCACCTGGACTTAAACCCCTCAGATCTCCAGATTCCAGCTGTTTCTGCAGATGTTCCTCACCTTCAGCTGCTTTTGGTCGTCAGGACTCACAGAGAATGGGTTGGGTTGGAAGGAACCTGAAAAATCTTCCAGTTCCAACCCTCTGCCATGGGCAGGGACACCTTCCACTACCCCAGGTTGCTCCGAGCCTCATCCAACCTGGCCTGGAACACTTCCAGGGATGGAGCAGCCACAGATTCAGCTTCTCTGGGCAACCTGTGCCACGTCCTGACTGAGAGGAGCAGATGGATCTGGTCCCAGTTACCTCCTGCCCATCAGGGTGTGGGTGGCAACTGCGGAGAGCTGGCGCTTAATTCCAAGGATAAGCTAAGGAATGAGTTCAGAAGGGCTCGGCTTCCACGTGGGAGTGGGATGGATTTCTGGAAAGGTCAGGACACCCCCTGGACTGACAGACCAGGGTAGGTCAGACCTGCAACTCGAATTTCCAAGTCTGGCCAGACAAACACGCCCTGCCCCCTCAGCTTCTGCCTGAGCTCAGGCTGCGGTTGGAGCTCCCAGATTTCATTTTCCAGATGTTTTAAAGGCTATTCCAAGCAAATTCTTCTCTTATTTTTGCCCTCCCTTCATGCCTTCAGAGTAGAAACTGCAGGGTAAGAAAAATAATGGTTATCCCAGACACTCAGCTCTGGGAAAAATCAGCTAAAAGTGCTGGGATCCCAGCTGTGGGATTGCTTGGAGCAGATGTGGGATTGATTCTGTCTGCTGTAAAAGCAGCTGGAGTGGAAGCAGATATGAATGAGCCAGGTGTGCCCAGCTCACAGAGATGCAGGAAATTTGCCATTCCCTCTGTTCCAGTTGCCAGGGATCAGCCAGATGATTGGGAAGCAAGGGTAGAGTGAAGCATGGATACACCCCATGCACCGTCCCTGTGTTTACAGCATTCCTGTGACAAAGCCTATTTTTTTCCCCTTTTCCCACTATCCTTCCACAAGAAACCAAAGCAAGGGGCTCTGTTTCCTCCTTGCACAGAGGGAATAGTTTCTCAAGGTCCGTCTCAGTACTGCTTAGAAGAAAACCCTGACAATTTTACATTCCTTGGCAGAGGTGAGCTCAGGAGGATGATGAGCCCTTTTTCCCTGGAGGTGAAAGCCCTCAGAGCTCCACTAAAACACTGACAGCTTCCCTGAAAACCCCCTGGCAGTGCTGAGATCTACAGGGAGCAAATGCCACGGAGAGGATAATAAGTGGAAGTTACTCAAATCCCAGTATTCCGCCCACCCTGACAGACACTGAGCACCAGCCCCTGCTTCCCACTCGTCTGTTCTGTTTTTCCCTGCTCCAAAACCAGTGGGATGTGTCAGGCCAGAAGCAAAGCTCCATCCCTGCCATCCTCAGATTACGTTCCTGGTTTTTTCATCCCGGTTTCCAGCTCTGTCCCCAGTGGCCTTTCCACATTTTCAGGGTCCTGGCCTCTGCTTTCCTCGTGTGGATGGGGCAGGGTCTGGATACAGAGGGGGGTGAGGGTTCCCTTCTGGGTGAGAATTTCGTAAATAAAGTTGGATTCTCTGGTTTTCAGCCTGCAGCATCTCTTTTTTGTGCTCTCTATTCCTGTGGAAAAGGTGTGTGAGTCAGCACAGGTTGCAGGGAGGGGGTCTCTGGCTTGTTTTCAGCTCCCAAACTGCCCTGTGACAGACAGAGGGAAAAAACACACACAGAGATGAGCAAGGGAGTGCAAAAAATCCTCCTTGGAAGAGCCAGATTTAAGGCTATCCCTGCTGGAAAAGGAGAAGAGTAAAATACAATCCAGTGGCACAGGAGGCTCTTTTGGGATATGCACTGGGAGAACTGGAGCAAAAGAGAAAGTGGCTGAGCTCAGCATCGAGGCCAACAGGAGGCTGGGAGTGATGGTGCTGTGCTGCGAAGATGCTCCATGTGGGGACTGTCCCCTTGTGTCACCAGGAGTGGCTGTGAGCATCCTGCCCTCCTGTCGCCCAGGATTTACTTGCCAACGTGACCCACGAGTTTCTACCAGAGCCAAAACAAACCCTAAAGCAGGTTTTTTTTTTCAAAGCACCTCTAATACATCCCTTGATTAGGAGAGGTGACAAACCCTTCACACAGGGGTTCACAAAATGGTTTTGGGGTTTTTTTTTGCCTTTTTTTTTTTTTTTGCATTACGAGTCATCTGTTCACACTGTGGCAGCCACAAGGCTGAGCAGGCATCGCTGGGAGCACTTAAAAAAAAAATCGAATTTGCTGGTTTCTTTTGTTATTGCTGTTATTTATCCCTCCCTTTTCTCCTCAGGAGTTAAACCCAGCGAGTGCCACTGCCCCAGGAAATGCAGGAGATTCAAAGGCCTGACCGGACTTTTGCGTCACTGGGTCGAGAGGACACGGGGAGGGAGAAGTTTAAATATAGGCTGGAGAAAATAGAACAGAGGAAAATGTGTCTCCAAAGGGCCAGAAAAAGACCTGCAACCTCTCGGCCCTGCCGGGTGAGGCTTCACAGCCAGAGGAATCCGGAACTGGTGAAGGATTTTTCTTGCGCGTCTGAGGGTTTGTTCTTCCCACCACTTACAGAGGTTTTATCTCCAGATTTGAGGGCATTCCTCCCTGCCTTATTCTTTATCTGGCCCACCAAAAATTTGCCTTTTCTATCGCCTTCCAGCCCTTCTGCAAACGTGGGGCAGCACTGGAGAGTCATGGGATGGTTTGGGTGGGGAGGGAGCTTCCAAATCATCAAATTCCAACCCCTGCCATGGGCAGGGACACCTTCCACTATCCCAGGCTGATCCAAGCTCTGTCCAAGCTGGCCTTGGACATTTCCAGGGATGGGGCAGCCACAGCTTCTCTGGGCAACCTGTGCCAGGGCCTCACCACCCTCACGGGGAGGGCTTTTTTCCTGATCTGCATCTCCTACTTCCAGTAATAAACCCAAAGTGGATTTTTCCACCCGGAAATTAGAGACTAAAGAACAAGAGAGGCTCATCTGTGAGGATATTCCAGCTGGGATATCCAGCTGAGTGCCACCTCCAGTCAAAAATCAGGGCTATATCATAAGCCTTGAGTAGCCTTTAGTTGGGAGCTCCACGATTCCAAAAGGTGGAGCGGGCATTCCAAAAGATAATTCCTCCTCTGGGAAAGCACAACACTCAGCTCAGATTCAAACTGAAGGAGGAGCCAGGTTCAATCCTGGTTTGCCCTGAGCAGGATTCCCAGAGAAGCATCACGGGAACAGCAGGATTAATATTTAAAGGAATGGGTTTTCCAGCAAGGATCATTTCCAGTTGATTTCCACAGCAGGACACTGGTCAGGCCACGATTAGTGGTTGTTATCCCAGCACACCCCTATTGCAGGGGTGGGAAAAACCAGGAGATGTTTGCCTGCTTCGTTTTTTAAAAATTTTATGTATTTTATCATCTTTGGGCGTAAAAGAGAGAAATAAAGCCCCACACACCCCTCTTGGCACACACATTGGAAGTGAAAGAGAGATGAGACAAGGGCAGAAATTATTGCAATACTCCAAGAGCAGGAAAAAAGGAAGGGGATATTTTTTGCAGTCAGGACATTGCATGTAAAACAGAGCTCTGATGTCATCAAATACAGAGAGGACTTGTAGTTCTTGCTAAAAATACTTATCTAGAATATAAATATACATTAGAGTGTAGCTGCGAGGCTTCTGGAGAGCTCTGCCACAGCCTTGTATTTACAGAGAGGGATTTAAATGTTTAATTCTGCACCCTCAAAGGAAAGTCACTCCATCTGAAGGAGTTATTAATTATGGAATGAGCCTGGCAGCACTGAAGTAGAGCAGCACTGATATCATTTTCAATATCACTCACAGATTATTTCTCATCTCAAACCCATCATGTGCACTTTTTTCCGGTCTTAAAATAGAGGTATTTTTCCATATTAGGGTTTGGAGGGCTTGGAGCATCTGCCTCTGACACGGCAGCACATCCTCTCTTGGATATCTTCATTTTTCTCCTGCTTGACTCTCGAATCCCTAATTCCAGGGGAATGCAGATTCCTCTTTCCCTCTTTATTCTGCACAGCCCCAGGCCTGAAAACAAAGCCTAAAAATGAGGTGAAAAGAACCTTTCAGTGCCAGCAGCAGATGTGTTGAGGGGGAAGGAAGTGGAGCACAGCGTCGTGGTTGGGATCTTAATTTAGAAAAGTCATTTTGGGTCACTTGGATACGAGGGAGATGCTCAGTGTTGTAAAAGGCTGGGGCAGATGGTCTGGGTGGGCTCCACCTCCAGCACAGACCTGGGGTTGAACTCTGCACATTCCCATCAGGTTGGAAAATATGTCGGATGTGTTTTAATCCCTCTGTGCCCTAGTCTGGGTCCTGATCCCTTTTATCCTTCAGCCCCCGTTGGACAGATGGGAATTGTCACACGTTGGTGGCTCCAGGATTGGCCCAGCCACACATTTTTTAGTACTCAGCTTTAAGTTTCTGAATATCCTCAGTAAATGTGGGTGAGGATGTTGTGCCTTGGGATGAAACAATTTTGCACTAGCTCATGGTCTGGTAAATTGCTGAAATCCATGAGATCCATCATGCTCCAGGGAACTGAAAGCCAAAACATGAAATCCATGGATCAGAGGCCCAAAAACCTACTCCAGAATCTGAACAAACATCGTACAGGCTGCCTTTGGCCAGCAGGTCCCTTAAGAGAATCATGGAATGGTTTGGGTCGGATGGGTCTGTAAAAATCATCAAATTCCAACTCCTTGCCATGGGACACCTTCCACTATCCCAGTTTGCTCCAAGCCCTGTCCAACCTTGTCTGGAACACTTCCAGGGATGGGGCAGCCACAGCTTCTCTGGGAAACCTCTGCCAGGGCCTCCCCACCTTCAGAGCCAAGAATTCCTCCCCAGTATCCCATTTATCCCTGCCCCCTGTCAGTGGGAAGCCATTCTGCCTTGTCCTGGCTCTCCAGGACTGTGTATTACAAGGGGTGAATATGTTTTCCATGTCTTCAGGTCTTTCCTGCCCATTCCAAGGACAATTTGATGTTTCTCCAGTCACACCCCTGTACCAAGGCACAGTGCAAATCTTGTTTTAATGCACAGCCCTGCCCTGGACTTCCCATCTAGGAGCAGTAGGGTTATTCCTGTCTTGTTGGGACTGGATTGGGACTTGACATCCATCCCTTCACATCCTTGCAAAAGAAATGGCTTTCACTCAATAATCAAGGAAGGAGATGTAAGAGATTTCCTGGAAAAGCAGGTTGAGTGAAGCCAAGGGGCTCCAGAGTCAGGGCACTTGCTCCTGCAGTACCTTTGGATTTAGAATCATGGAATCACAGGATACTTCCTGAGTTAGAAGGGACCCACAAGGATCATCGAGTCCAGCTCCTGGCCTTGCACAGGACCCCCAAAACATCTCCCCAGAAGAGCAGAGTGAGGAGCTTGGGATGATCAGGAGACAATTTGCTCCTTCCTTGAGGCCTGCTATTCCACACATTCCTTGGCTGCTCCCTGAGTTCCCTGGAAGAGGCACAAACACGGGCTGGGGCTGAAGGCTTTGCCTCTCTGAAATCCTGGGGGCGGGTGGAAATCTGCCAGTCGAAACTGTGCCCTGGGCAGTGGCAGGATTCCAGGGGGTGGCTGGGAGCCAGCAGGGATGGGAGATGCTTGCAGAGGGACGTGCCACTGCCTCCAGTGAGGAACATCCGATCCAAAGTGGGATTCCTGGGAACAGGCTGACCGTGAGCTGATGATCAACGTGCTTCGATTTCATCCCTCCTCACAGACCTTCTGAATCCTTAAAAAGGTGTCTTCAGTCGCTTTAACAGAACCTTTTCCACCCAAAAATCTGGCTCCCGAAATCCACAGGGCCTCCAGAAACTCCTTCAGTGCAGCGAATCCAAAGCAGCAGCTCCATGTCATCACCTGCTCACGCACAAAGCCACGATCAGATGAGCCTTGTCCTTACAAAGCCCGGCTCAAAACAAGCCAGACGTAGTTCCTAATCTTTCCTGGCTGCTGCCAGTCTCCAGGGAGAGAAGCCACAGGGGGAAGAGGTGTTTTTAGCATCAAGACAGCTGTCACCGTGTTGGGGGATGTCGCCCAAATCTGAAAAAAAAAACAAAACACCCGGGGGATGGTGACAGACTTTGACGCACACAGCAGAGCAGGAGAGTCATCCTGGAAAGGAGGGGAGAGTGAACTGCAAAATATCTGACTTTTCCCCACAAAATGAGGGGTTTTAAACAAAATGCCATCATCCACCATCCGTGGGCAGCTTAAGAACTTTGGGGAATGCAACTAGGAAGGGGTTTTATCCTGCTGGTGCCCTTGGATCACAAAACGGGTTTCTGAAATCTTACTTTTGTCTGTTCCAGCTTTGTGCAAAGATGTCACAGCCTGGTGAGGTTCTTCAAGCACAGAGAGCCAGTCTTGGGGTCTCAAGGGGCTTTCACTACTCTCAAGAAGCACATGCTTAGGGTCTCCTAAAAGTCAACTCCCACCCTTATTCCTATTCTATTTCTCATTTCTTCTTTGAAAGAAATGAGAAATAGAATTGAAGAAGTAGAATCTCTTAAGAATAGAATTGAAGGAAAAAAGTCATCTGAAAGCTGTGCCTCTTTCTGGCTTATATCCCAGACTTTCACAACTGTGATGGTCAAAAACCACATGGAGAATAAATTTCTGCTCTTCTTCTCCCTGCTCTTGGGTGGTATTTCCATGGGCTCCAGCCTCTTCTGATCTGCTCTTGGAAGATCAGCACTCCAAACACAACAATTGTCATTATTTGTGACTGTCACCTTGAGAAATCCAAGCCCTTGAGAAATGCAGGATGTCACCCATTAGGAAAACATCACAAAAAGGGTCCTTGGAGGATTTGTCGTTTTCCATCTCCTGGGTTTTATAAAGGAGCTGAGATATTTTATTCAGACAATCTCTGAGCTGCAAGATTACCCCTTTATAAAGGTGACTCATGATCACTTACTCCATAGAAAAACACAGCTGAGGGTCCCTCTGGTGTTCCCCTGTTTTTGGAATAAAATGCAATTCCTGGCAGGACGCTGTTTTGGAAAGCCACAAGGTCACTGGGAAGGAAGGAAACATCAGCTGTGTGGAGTCAAGCACTCACTTTGTGCTCAGGGAACAATCATTCAACCATTTGGTCACACAAAATATACAGCTTTTTATATCTTAAACCTATAGAAATCCTGAGATTGTCACGTGAGAAATGGCAGCACAGCAAAAACGGATCTTCCTGCATGGAATTCCCTTTTCATCTGGAAATGTCTCTGAGGGAGAGGAGAGGAGAGGAGAGGAGAGGAGAGGAGAGGAGAGGAGAGGAGAGGAGAGGAGAGGAGAGGAGAGGAGAGGAGAGGAGAGGAGAGGAGAGGAGGAGAGGAGAGGAGAGGAGAGGAGAGGAGAGGAGAGGAGAGGAGAGGAGAGGAGAGGAGAGGAGAGGAGAGGAGAGGAGAGGAGAGGAGAGGAGAGGAGAGGAGAGGAGAGGAGAGGAGAGGAGAGGAGAGGAGAGGAGAGGAGAGGAGAGGAGAGGAGAGGAGAGGAGAGGAGAGGAGAGGAGAGGAGAGGAGAGGAGAGGAGAGGAGAGGAGAGGAGAGGAGCTCTTTCAATTGGAAGTGACCAACAATGACCATCTAATCCAACTGCCCGACCACCTGTGACTTGATCAAAAGTTAAACCTTGTTATAAGTGGCATTATCCAGATATTTCTTAAGCACTGAAAGGTTTGGAACACCAATCACCTCTCTGGGAAGTCTGTCCCAATGTTTGACACACCCCCCCTCCCTGTGAAGAGATCGCTCCTAATTTCTGGTCTAAGATGAGGAGTTCAGCACCTCTTTTTTTCTTTCATCCAGGTCTTTTATTCACTGTCATTTCTCCACTTGCCATGATTCCATGGATTTTTCCCAAGTTTTAGAGCTCAACCATCCTCCACCCCACAAGCAGACAGCTGGGTCCCCCCACCCTGAGCTGCTCAGGTCAGCTCTGTTCAAGCTGAGAATTCCCAGGAACCCCAGACAGTGATGGAATCCATCCTGATCCATGTCCCAACCTCTGAACCAGCAGTGTTTGGATTAGGAGCCTTGGGGAGTGCCTGGGTTTATTTTGGGAAGGCCAGGACAGCAGGAGCATGGATGGATGGAGCTGTGTTCTTGTTTCTCCCTCATTGCTCAATAACCTCATTTATTTTGGCAGCCTCCTGCCAGCCCTGGAGGCCAAGGAAGAGTTAATGGGTTTTATGGAATCCTGTAATCATCCGAACTCGGGAACAACATGTGACATTATTGGTTCATTAAGGATTAGGTGCACCTGAGCTTAATGAGGCTGTTAGGAGTTGGTAGGAGCCGACTAAAAGCCCCCAGATGTTTGCAGCTGGATTGGCTCCAAGATCCTCATGCTTTGTTTTTTGGGGACAGGGAGTCACCTCCTGCCAGCTGAGGTAGAAATAACCCCAGGAAATGTCCCTGCCTTGTCCTGGGTTCCCCCAATCCCAAGGAAATGGGTATGCCATGGGGATGGGTGGCAGGAGGTTCCTCTCTGCAGCCCAGGCAGGTCCATTCCGGAGTGGGATCGTTTCTTTTCCCAATCACGGGAGGAGAAATGAGGCTGAACCATTCCTGTTCCTCATTTTACAGCATTGCCCCTCTCCTGGAAACTCAAAGTTCCATCCCTGGGCTGTATCCTGCCATCCTACAGGTGTGGAAAGATGCGTGGAATTAGTCCCCACTGGAGTAAACAGCTTTTTTAAGGAAAGCAGGCCCATGACAAACCTGAGCTGTTGAAATGCAGCACTGTTATTTCCAGAGCTTTTTCAAACTCCTCGCGAGGCTTTATCCCACTCTATTTTTGGGATCCAGATGTAGGTTTTCCTTATAAATAGCTGCATATTCTAATTCTGGCTGATAACTGGGACAAGGATGCACTGGGCATCCAGACCATGTTTTTTGGGGAGTGGAGAATGCAAGATTTCCAGCCAAGCTCTCTGTGAGATCCTTCTCTCAGGAAAACTTTGCACCTGGAAAGTGCTCCGAATTCCTTGGATACAGCCAAATGGGAGCACTGGGAAGGATTCATTGCCAAGACAACAAGTTATTGGAACAAGGCTTTGAAGCTCTACAACAACTTTTCCTCTGAGGAGCTCAGAGCCTGAATTTAGACCAAAAAACTTCAGCATCAAAGCTGGCAGATAAATATTCCTCTCATTTTAGAGTCAAGGAAACAGTGTCATAAACCTGTTGTGTGTGACACTGAACCAAAGCCCTTTGTAAAAGTTCATACAATAAAAATCCCTGTGTGGTTTGTGAAGAGATTTAAATGATTAATTACTAAAAAAAAAAAAAAAAAAAAAAAAATCAGGTTCTTAACGTGTCCCAGCAAAGAGAAACAATTTTGTTTGAAAGAAAGAGTGGATTTAGATTGGAATTTAGGAAGGAATTCTTCCCTGTGAGGGTGGTGAGGCCCTGGCAGAGGTTTCCCAGAGAAGCTGTGGCTGCTCCATCCCTGGAAGTGTCCAAGGCCAGGTTGGATGGGGCTTGGAGCAACCTGGAATAGTGGAAGGTGTTCATGCCCATGGTGGGGGTTGGAACTAGATAATCTTCAAGCCCTACTCAAACCATCTGATTCTCCCATGAAATATTTTTCATCCATTAATAAGGGAGAACTGTGGAGGATGGCTCAGTCCCAACCCCAGATTTGTCTTACTGCAGCCTAAGAAAAGTCTATAAAACTCCATAATTCACCAAAAATGGGCTTTGGAACAGCACTTCCATCTACATGTTGGGAAAAATAATTTCTTAGACCAGCCCAGGGGGTTGGATCACAGACTCCAGAGCTGCCTTCCAACCTCATGTGTGATTCCCGATCTGGATCCATACTGGGAGGCAACTCCTCTTATTTCTGCTTTACCCCCAAAACACCTTTCACTGTACCTCAGTTGCTGTCACATCCAGCTGGATATCTTCCCAAACATCAGCAAGATTTTCCATTCTCCCTTGGATACCTGTGCTGGGTCCAAGTCCTTCCCAGTTTGTTTGCAAAGAGGATGGTGAGGTTGCCATAGGGAGCAGGGATTTGCAAATCCATAACCACGGCCTGGTGACACAGCCCTGCCCTTGAGGGCCTGAGTCACATTGACACAGCCTTGAAGTCAAAGATAATCTCCTTATATAACAATGGGAGTCCTCCTTGGAGTGAAGATTTGTTCTTAAAATCAGTTTTGAAAAGAAATTCCTGGATTTTAGGAGCGCATATTTCTGCCTCCTGGTTTAGGCACAGCTCTGGTTGCAAAGTGGGATGCTCACTCTGGGTACAACTATCCAGGTTTAGGGTGTTGTTTTTTTTCCAGGAAAGTAAGGTGGCACTGCATGGACAGTCTGGGAGAGCTGGGAGTGTTCACCTAGACAAGAGAAGACTCCAGGGAGACCTCAGAGCTCCTCCTGGTGCCTAAATGGGCTTCAAGAGGGCTGGAGAGGGATTTCGGCTAAGGGATGGAGGGACAGGACACAGGGAATGGCTTCCCACTGCCAGAGGGCAGGGATAGATGGGATATTGGGAAGGAATTCTGCCCTGTGTGGGTGGCACAGGTTGCCCAGAGGACTGGCCCATCCCTGGAAGTGTCCAAGGCAATGTTGGACAGGGCTTGAACAACTTGGGACAGTGGAAGGAGTCCCTGTCTCAGGGAATTAGAGAGATTAACTTCCAGAAGGAACAACTCAAGCACTGTTGAAATTCAGACTTCATGTTTTCAGGAGCAGCAACAGCAAAGGGCTGCTTTTTTTCATGCAGGCACATGAAAGAAAACCTCAGTGCCTCCTCCTCAGGATGTCACTGAAGGGTTCTGCAACCCCAGCAGGAAATTACAATTGCCTTGGCCTCTTGGGACACTTCTTCCAAGGAAGAATTAGCAAACACCCTGGGCTGATTCGATTCTGCCAGGATTGGAAGCATGACACAGATCCCTGTTTTTCAGAGGCAGCAGTGAAACATTCTGGGGGGGTTCTTTGTTGATTCCTGTAGTCACCAAGCCGGATTTTACCTGGAGGGCTTCCAAGTGGGAATTCACCTGCTTTTGCCTCTGGGGACGGGGAAAAAACAAAATGTATTCAGAGAAATATTGTAGGGAGTTTAGCTCTGTGCATAGCGAGGTTGTGTTTGTCCAGAGTCCTGCCTGAATCCTACTGCTCCCAAGGGAATCTGTTTAGACAGATCCAGGCCCTTGGGAAGGTGTCTCAGGCTGGGAGCTGAAACAACAAACCAGAGCCAGGTTTTTGTACCAAAATTCATGCCTGAGCTGAGCCAGGAGGAAAACACAGATCACTTTATTAATTCCAATTAACAGATTAGGAGGCAGCTCATCCCAGCTCCACACAAGAGTCAGGAAGGTGTGGGGTGGATGACTGCTCCAAAGCCAGTCTCCAGTGACCAAGCAAAGCCCTGCCTGATTTCCTCAGACAGCTTTTGGATAAGTCATCCATCTCTCCCTGAAGTTCTCCTTGCCTTTCCTCTGAAACATGAATCCTTGTCCTCTCCCAGCATTCCAAAAAAGGCCTAGAAAAGGCTGAGCCAAACTCTTCCAAAGATTCACCGTGACAGGACAAGAGGCAAACCCAAAGGGTTGGGAGAGCTTGGGAAACCAAAAAGAAAAAAGGAGCAAAAGACTCTTTCCTAAATAAATGCAGGGGAGGCTTCAGGGAGAGATTCAAACAGACACCAGGCATTAGGAGGATCAGAAAAAACTGCATGAGGAGGGGATTAAATTTCAGCAAAAATTAACAAAAAGACAATCCTTCTGTGGCTACTGGGGGGAAATAAATAATCAGAGACATTTCCAGAAGCAGGAGGTTGAGGACAGCTTCACCTTGAGGTACAACATTGAATTGTCATTTTAGCTATGGGATAAGTGAAGTAACGCTTGTAAATGAAATGCTTCTAGTCATGTGTTTTATTCTTTGTAAAATGTAAAAGTTTCCTTTGTGGAATTTCTTTGTGTTTTTCAATTGTTTATATTGCAGAGAAGTCCAATTTGTGAGTATACGTAGATTTAAAAGTGGGATGGATCACGTTAATATTTAATTATTTAATTGTTCAATTGTTCAATTATTTAATTGAAATTACATAGAATTAAAAGTGGGATGGACCAGCTCTACAACAGGCGGAACAGAGCCAATATATCAATTTTTACATCAGAAAAGACACAAACCACAGAGAGGTTCAGCTTGATGTTTAAGCACCAAGCTCAATCACTCTGAGCTTGCAGAGAGGGGGAGCCACTCCAAACCTCACCCCCACAGATTCCCTGCCTTTCCCACCAGCTCTCCCCCCACAGCCGTGAGCTCTGCAGGGAGCAGCTGGAATGTGAGCAACACACTGCCAAACTAGCCAGAGATCAAAGGGGTGGAGCACCGGTGGCTGATGGAGGGTGGGGAGGTGCGATGGTGCCTCTCTAAGGGATTTCAGCCTCTCTTCCTGGCCAGCTCTGGCACTCACGTCACAAGAATTAGGGAATACAGTTCTGATCCTTTGAGTCCTTGCCTTAGCAGAAGCATGAACGACATGAGAAATAAAGGGATGGAACCCTGGTGGTGAACTTCAACTGAGTTTTACTGAATCCACACAACCTCTCTCCACCCAGGAGTCAGCCACCAGAGTGCCCCAAACTCACGAGCTTTTTTCCCTTAAGTATGGGGATGGGGGAGTGGGGAGGGTACAACTTGGAACCAATCCAGAATGGAAAGGGAGTGACCCCAAACCCAACTGAAAACCCATAGAACAAGTCAAGGGACAAAGGGGGAAGGAGAACCTGGACCCCATCACACCTGATGTCCTCACCAGAACTTTCCAGAGATCAGGGTGAGGCTTTGAAGTGACAGGCAGGACCCAGGTGTCACCTAACGATGATGGATTAATAATGAGCAACTGGGATAAACCATTATGGGATAACACACGGGTACATGGGAAAAACCATTCTGAAACAGTAAAAGACAAACAGATGTATATAAAACTGGGAAAACTTCAAAACACACCGCTACAGGGAGGATCAGCTCCTCCTTCCACAGCTCCTCAAAGTGATGATGGCTGCGGGGCTGCTCCGGTTCAGCCGCCTCAGAGGTGGCTGCAATCAGCCTTGTCCGATGGTTTTTGGAGGGTGTGGACCTCCAAAAACACCTCAGTGGTTCAAGAGAGTAATAAATGGGAGAGCACATTGAACAATTTCACCGCTTAACCCCGAATTAAATCGCGGGATGAGTGTTGGTACTTCCCAGTCTTCTCCCAGGTGAAGTCAACCCACTTGGCTCCAGGATCTGTGACTTCAGCAGAGCTGGAGAAATCCCCACCAAGGAGCTTCCAGAGCTTCATGGAATCAGGGAACGGTTTGGGTTGAAAGGGACTTTTAAGATTATCTCATTCCATCCTCATGCCATGGCCAGGGACACCTTCCACCATCCCAGGTTGCTCCAAGCCCTGTTCAACCTGGCCTGGAACACTCCCAGGGATGGGGCAGTGACAGCTTCTCTGGGAAACCAGAAATGCCAGGGCTCAGCACCCTCACAAGGAGGAATTTCTTCCCAGTATATATTTCTTGTAGAATGCTTGGAAATTACTTTCCAGGTGTTTGTGTTCCAGTGGGATCCCAGTGGGATCATGATTTACAGGGAGCTCGGGTTGGAAAGGCAACCTCAGAATGCTCCTAATCCAAGTTCCTGATCCAAGCTCCCAAATTTGAGGCCAGCCCAGGTTCCTCGGGATTTCATCCATCCAGGCCATGAAAACTTCCCAAGGATGGGAATTGTATCACCGCTCTTGGAAACCACATGTGCTCCATGGAAGAGTTTATATCACATTTGGATTGATGATCCCAAATATCAGGAGCAGGGTGATGATTGGAGGAGGATATTTTTGCTGGACCTTGGGAAGGGGACTACAGGAAAATGCAGAACCAGAGAGGGAGGGATCAAAATGTTGGGAGCCCGGAGCAACACACAAGGAATTGTCGATTATGTCCTGGAGGATTAAAGCAAGGGGGAAAGTCATTTCACTGATCTCCAAATTCAGGGAAAATTCAGTATTCCCAGTCAAGATAGATTTGTACAAGGAGAGTCGATGGAAGAAATGTTGGTGGAAAGTCACTTCCAGTGAGGGATAATGGGAAATGTCTCATCCATCTGCTGTGCAACTGATCCCAAACCCAATCTCTGTTAACTGTTAAGCAATACTGAAAGATGGAGTTTGGAAACAAAAAACAAAAAAAGGAAAATTAAATATGATTACAACTATTTTAACACAAGATTCTTTTTATTCTGCTCAAAATGGTACAGAGAATATGAGATTTTAACCTCCTTGGAACACATCATTGGCATGGGAAGTTCAGTCTCCTGCCTCATATTTTGGACACAGAATTGTCTCCTTGTTTTAGTGGGTACAAAGAAGGAGATCTAGGAAGAACAGCTGAAAACGATGGGGTGGAGAAGACCTGCTCTAAGGAGGTAGGGAAGGCTCTTCTCAAGGCTTTTTGCCTTAAATATACTTCACAAAATTAAAATTTTTCACTTCAAGCCCAACCAGACCAGCACAGCAAACGAACTCCGCAGTTAATTTTGTGTGAGTTGTTGAAAAATCAGTTTTAAAAGATTGAGTTGGGTCTTTCTGAGTTTTGATTCTCTCTTGGTTGTGGGAAAAGTGTGGATATTAAAAAAAAAAAAAAAAAAGACTATTTCAATTTTTGGGAGCTGTTGAGTGCAATTCATGGAAAGCTGGACTGGTGGGAGGTTATTTTCCACATGGAATTTTCAAAATAAATGACTCCCATGGTCCCCTCACAGTCTAGTCCAGAAAAAGGCACAGAAGGAGCTTGCCAGGATCCCAGCTGGCACAACGCTGCTCCTCAGACTTGCTGCACCGTCAGAGTTGCACAGGTCAGAGAAACAGCAGGTGACAGGATGTGCCACTCCGATGCCATGCACGTCGGAGGGGACACAGACGGAGGAGCACATCTTGGTGACAGTCGACACTCCCGTGAAGGGATAAACTGTGGCAAAGAAAAAAAAAAAAAAAGCAAGAGCAGTTAGGACTGAGAAAAACAGAGGATCAACCATCCTCTTTTGTCTTCTGATGACCAGGAGTTGGTGTCATAAATGGTTTGGGGTGGAAAGGAAATTAAAGATCATCAGATTTCAACCTCTCTGCCATGGGACACCTTCCACTATTCCAGGTTGCTCCAACCCCTGTCCAACCTGGCCTTGGACAATTCCAAGGATGGGGCAGCCACAGCTTCTCCAGGAAATCTCTGCTGGGCCTCCCCACCCTCACAGGGAGGAATTTCTTCCTAACATCCAATCTAAACTCACCCTCTTCAGGTTTAAAGCCACTCCCTGTTTTCCTATCACCACACGACCTTGCCAAAAGTTAAAATCTTATTTCTGAGCATTAACCAAGAGCTTGCATTCACTAAATATTCCCTCACACAAACACTGCTTCCCACAGCAGCAGGAGAGCTGGAGCTCCCACAGGAGTTCTTTTCTACATTTCAGTGGGAATAGGAACCAGTCTCCACACCAGCACTGTCAAAACACTGATTCCCGTTAAAAGTATGGATAAAAAAGGAATTTTCCTTACCTTCCTCCAGGGAATACATTGTAGTCTTGCACATGGTCTCAGTCTCTGTGCAGTTCTCAATTGTCTGGCACTTCTCAGCTGGGGTCAATTCCTTGCACGTGTAACACTGCAAGGAGTGTCCTGTGAGGAGGGAAAACAGCAGGATGGAAAACGTGAGGATGGCCTCAGTGTGGATTCTGTCTGTGCCCCTTCAGGTATCCCTCGGGTGGGATTTTCCAAAATAATTGTGCTGAGAATGGGAATGGAATAATGGAAGGTGTTTGGACTGATGAGAATGAGAAGCACAAAGGTCTGGTGGTGAAAGCACAGCCTCAGGTTGTGTTCAGAGCCCTTGTGATGAGTTAAATGAGACAGAGCCTCACACACAGGAGACTCTGTGACACAGGAAAGAGCTTGGGCTGATTTATTTCTCTGTTTTCTGGATCTGCCTCCCTGCTTGATTTCAGTAGAGCATCAAAAAGAGATCCCAGACTCCCAAACTCCCAGAATCACAGAATGGGGGAGGTTGGAAGGGGCCTCTGGAGCTCCACCAATTCAATCCCTGCCCTCATGGGGGACAACCTGAAGCCCCTTGTCCAGGACTCTCTCCAGATGGAGTTTTAATATCTCCAAGAATAGAGATTCTGCAGCTTCCCTGGGAAACCTCTGCCAATGCTTGGTCAATCCCACAGCCATAAAGTGTTTCCTGATGTTTCCTGTGCTTCAGTTTGTGCGCTTTGCCTGCTCCTGGCACTGGGAATCACCGAAAGGAAACTGGCTCTGTCCCCTTTGCTCTCTCCTTTCAGGAATTTACAGACACTTATAAGGTTCCTAACTTCAACCTTTGCTTCTCCAGCCTGAGAAGTCCCAGCTTTTCCTCAGGAGAGAGATGTCCACCCAGCCAATGGCTCAACTGCTTGTCCATGAGGATCTTGGGACAGGTTTCCTAAAGAGGCTGTGGATCCCCCATCCCTAGAAGTGTTCAAGGCCAGGCTGGACAGGGCTTGGAGCAACCTGGGATGGTGGAAGGTGTCCCTGCCCCATGGCAGGGGGTGGAACTGGATGGTCTGTAGGTCCCTTCCAACCCAAACATTCCCTGATTCCATGATCTTACAAAGGAGAGCATCAAAGTCCTTTCTGAAGTCTGGGTAGAAAATACCCACAGCTCATCTCTTGTGTACCAGACCAGTAAATTCATCACAGAAATTTGTCAGCTTGGTCATCCCCTTGGTGAAGGATCTGGATACACGAAAATGTTGGACTTGGATGTGAGCTGCAGCAGTGAGAATTTCCTCTGGTGCTATCCACTCTGCCAGCTCTCCCCAAAGGCTGGGAGAGTGTCCCAGACAGAAGGAATTTGTCTCCATCAAATTCTCTGAGCCACGAGAACAAACCGAGCACAGCCCTCCCCCCTGTGCTGGGATTCTGGGTTTGTGAGAAGAAAATGTGAGGGGCTCTTTCAGATCATGGAACAGTTTGGGTTGGAAAGGATCTTAAACTCTTCTGGTTCCAACCCCTCCCATGGGTAGGGAGACCTTCCACTATCCCAGGCTGCTCCAAACTCTGTCCAACCCGACCTTGGACACTCCCAGGCATGGGGCTGCCACGGACTCTCTAGGAAAATCTGTGCCAGGACCTCACCACCCTCAGAGAGAAGAATCAAACCAGACAGCAGAGCCACGAATGGATTGCATGTGAAGAGTTCTGCTCTAGGCAGAGAGCACAGACACAAAATTTGTTACTCAAGACTCCGAATCCGTCCTGAGCCAGCTCCTCCTGCCTTGTCCCTCACTACTTCAGAAATGTTCCTCATCCCTGGTAAACTGTAAAGCACTTGAGAGCTGCAGGTGCTTCTCAGCTCCTACAACCCCAGAATAACCACAGTCCAAATCTTTCAGTGCCTAAATCTTCTGAGGTGGAGAAACTTTGGAGAAAAACACCGAAGAACCCAGATTGTTGTGGCACAGAACACCCCAAGCTAAAGATATCAAACCAAAACAGTTTCTGGTGCTTCCTAACACCAAAAAAATCCATTTTTTGACAAGTTTTTCAGGGCATTTTGCTCTCTGTGGGTTTTTCTGAGGAACCAAACATTTGATCTGGGTCCTCTCCTCTAGGTCTTCCACGCCCCAGCTACAACCACACTGATGCATTTCAGTGCCATCACACCCCAGCAGCCCCTCTTTGGTTTGGGAAGCCCTTGTCATCCCATCAGTGCGACATTCCTGCCGAAATTCCTTTAAACCTCATTAAAAGGAGAAGTCATTCAGCTCCTCCCAGCACAGCTCCAAGAGGATGTCAGCAGGCTCAGGCAAACAAGTCACCCTGTGCAAACAGACACCATCCCAACTAATGAGCCAGAAAAAGGCCCTTTTTAAACAAACACAGCAATTTTCCTGCTAAAGCAAACTTTATTCTCTTGCTCTGCCCATTGTGACCTGATGCTTTGTTTGCACTTATTCCACGCCTGACAGTTGTGAAATTCATCTTTAGGAGGAAGCATCGTTCTTAGTCTCACATTTCATGATGCTGGACAAGTCCAACCCAAAGGATTTTTGCTCCTCTCTGAAAAGAAAACCAAACAAGCCACCACCTTTTTCTCCTCTGCAGAATCTGCTCAGCAAGGAGGGAGGACCAAAAATGTCCTTGCATAAGAAGGAAGTAAATAGGAGTTAAAAAATCCTAGCACAGCTCCATAGACAGGCACAGATAAAATCAGATCTGGCAGTGTCTGGATTTGAGAATACCCCAGTGAACAGTCACAGATCCTGGACTGATTATCTTGAACATGAATTATCTTGGACATCCAGGAGAACACCAACAGAGCTTGTGATCATCAATTTTTTGTCCAAGAAATTGGTGTGGTGGTAGAAACAAGGGACAGAAAGGATGGAGGGAGGATCATGGAATCATGGAATGGAATTCCAGAATGGTCTGAGTTGGAAGGGACGTTCATGATCATGGAATTCCACCCCCTGCCACGGGCAGCAACACCTTCCACTGGACCAGGTTGCTCCAAGCCCTGCCCAACCTGGCCTTGGACACTTCCAGGAATGAGCACCCACAACTTTTTGGGGTCACCTCTTCCAGTGCCTCACTTTGATCTTTGAAGTCCCTCCTAATCTAAACAATTCCATGATTCTATGATAAACACTAACTTTGGAGTACTGGGGCCACCAGCAGTGTCCCAGCCCATGTTTCCCACTTCTAATGACTAAAATTGGATAAATCCCATATGTAACATTTTTGGAGAGCTCCCACACACGCTGGATGGAACTGACATCCAGGGCTAAGTATCAAAAAAAAAGGTACAGAAAGTTAAAAATAATGTTTAAAAAAAAAAGTGAGATTGATAACGAACATGGAAAAAGTGAGAGTGGGAATTTGCGTGAAAGGAATGACACGGTCTAATCACACTCTGCCTTGTGAAACTTCCTAAAGATCCTGACAATTCCAATCACACCACCACCATCCTGAAGATATGGAAATATTCCAAAGACAGATTTTTTTTTTTTTTTTAATTTTTTTTCCCTGAAAAGTGCCTAAAGCCAGGGATGTGACTTTCAGGGGGAACAGGACTCATCCTACCCCATCATTCCACATCTCCTGAAGAAGTCTGGATAAATCCGAGCAGAAACTCACCTAAATCCATGCAAGAGGCAGCAGCCAGCAGAAGGGACAGAAACACCTTCATCTTGCGCAGCTCTCGTTGCCTGGTCACTGTGTTGTCACCACTCCTCACCGATGTCACCCGTCCTGGTGGTTTGCCATGCGCCGTCCCCAGATGCAAATCTGCCAGAAAAACGACTCTCATTGAGCTATATATGAATAGAAGGAGCTCCAAGGCAGGTACCACCTCTTGCTATTTCGTCATCTCTTTTTGTGTTCTTTGTAGAAGAAAACCTGTTTTTGCAGGGTAGACAATGGCTGGGATTGGCTTAGCCTGGTGTTTTGTGTCCCAGCAGAATGTGGAAGGCCCGGGGTGTTAAATAATCCGGGTGCCCAGGTCTCATCTTGCAGCTGGGGGATATTTCCTCTTTTCTCCTGGAGTGTTTTCAAGAAATCCTGGGTTAAAAAAAAGTCTTGATGAGTGTGAACATCAAGGAATTGAACCTTGTGGATTTTTCTCCACTGTGTTTTCACCTTCAATGGGGTCAGGAGTTTAACAAGAGGAGGAGAACCATGGAATGGTTTGGATTGGGAGGGATCATCTCATTCCAAACCCTCTCCATGGGCAGGGACACCTTCCACTAGACCAGGTTGCTCCAAGTTTTGTCCAGCCTGGTCTAGAAGTGGAAATCTGACTTTCACTCCCTCACTCCCTGGAAAAAAAGCATGAAGGACTGGGAAAAAAACAGGACCAGGACCTGAAAGGTTGGGCCAAAGGAACCTCTCAGGTTCACTACCCCAAGGAAGGATGGAATGGAGAAGCACCTCTGCTCTGAGCCAGCCCTCTCCAAGTGCAATTGCAAGCTCATGCCTTTTTTGCTTCCCAAACACTTTTCCCATTCCCAACCCTGCTGCCCCAGGCATCTGCTGGATTTTCCTGCACCTCAGGCCAGCTCTGTGCCAGGATATCCTCCTCCAACATGGGACAAGCAAATCTAAGTGTGGAATTGCAAGTATTAGGAAGGAAGAGCCTTTTGGTGGCTCTGCTGGGCACCCTCCCAACACAGACTTTTACTGAGGAATGTGCAAAAGCTGAATCCAAGATGGTGTTGGAGATATCCACACCACCTGCGTTATTCCACCATTAAAAGGATTTCATCCAGGGTTATTCACTTGAACTCTTGGAATCAGAGTAAGGTTGGGAGCGATGTCAGGACCATCACATCCAGAGTCAAACCAGCAGCACCACCACTTTCTCCACTAAACCCTGTTCTCAAGTGCCACATCCATGGGTTTTTTTGAGCACTTCCAGGGTTGTGACTCCATCACTACCCTGGAGCTTGTTCCAATGCCTGACAACCCTTTCTGCAAAGAAATTTTTCCTAATATCCAATCTGAACTTTCCCTGGCGTGACTTGAGGCTGATTTGTCTTGTCCTGCCTTGGGATGTTGAAAGTTTTTCTAGGAATGCTGGATAAAAAGTCCGATCATCATCTCTCCAAATCTAAAGCTCCAGAATCATGGAATGGCTTGGGTTGGAAGGGAATTTAAAGACCATCCAGTCCGAACCTCCTGTCATGGGCAGGGACGCCTTCCACTATCCCAGGCTGCTCCAAACCCTGTCCAGCCTGGCCTTGGACACTTCCAGGTGTGGGGCACCCACAGCTTCTCTCAAAATGCATTCCAGGTTCTCCCCACCCTCACAGGGAAGAATTTTTCTCTAATATCCAATATAAAAGTGGTCTCAGCATTTCAGCAATCCCTGTTGCTTTTCCAAACACCACTTCTGGGTGACTTCCATCCCCAGGAGTTCCAACAGATTGTTTTCACAGTTGCCTCTCTAATACAGTAATTATGTGGATTATGAGAGCTAAGCAGTTATTTCCAGCCCCAAAAATTACCCAGGGAAAGACATTTAGGTATGTTCCAGGTCTGGCATTCCTCGTGTTCAGCAGAAAATGCTATAATCCTATTAAAAAGGCAAAATCCTCTGACGGTGTTTGCCTTGTTCATAGGGGAAAAAAAAAAAAAAGAAAAAAAAATCCCAACATGGATGGGGTGTGGCTTCTGGTTTCTGGTATTAAGCAGCCTCAAACAATATGTGTTAAATTACTGGTTTCACCTGCACAGCTGAAATGTGATCTCCCTTGCCTTAGAAAATCTGGGATGGAAGAATCTCCACTACCACCCTGCTCCAAATCCTGTTCCGTCCTTCGCTCCAGAGGGTGGTTTTGGGGGGTGTCAATACACCCTGTTTATGGTTTCAGTTGATATTATCTGAGTCCTGAAATTTTCCTCTTTTATGCACACCCTGTGCCGCTGCTTTGCATGGCTGGCAACTCACCAAAACAAAAATATAAGAACTAATGACAACATTCAAAAATTTGTTTTGCTGAATTCCTTTTTATTATTTCGTAGGAAACCACAACCTGTTCTATTGGGAGGGGGTTCCCACTAATTACATTTTAAAAAAATCTAAAAAGACACATAATCTGCATAAATCTGCATTGTCAGAAGATGGATTTTTTTAAAAAACAGACATTTTTTAGTTTATCTCTTCAAACGGAAATTACTTCAACTCCTGCAGTTCAGATAAGTTTGTTGTCATAAACAAAAGGGAAAGTTCAGCCAAATGTTTACTTCCAGCCTGGGAATCCCGTGCCAAACTCTTTTCCTGTCCTACTTCACCAGCTGAGGCAGTCTCAGGGCGGAGGCATCTTCATCAGATCTGCCTCATTGCATCCAGCCTTGAAATCTCCAAATCCCACAACTTCCCAGGCTGCCCAGTTCCTCTGCAAATCCTAAAATTCCCAATGCACTTCCAGGGCAGAGTTTGAGGGACCAAGGGCTGCAGGCACTGAGAGCCTTCTTGACTTAATTATTTTGAACTCTCCACATCCATTACTCCAATGGGCTCTTGATGTATCTCCTATGAATCCCAAATTCCCAGAGCAGGCAGATGCAGGAGTGAAAGGTGGGGTTGGGTTTAAGGGTGGAGAGGCGCTGACATGACACTGCCACGTGCTACTGCCAAGCTTTTGCTGGAAGAGAACCTAAAGATCATCCCATTCCATCCCATTCCCATGGGCAGGGACATCCTCCACCATCCCAGGCTGCTCCAGACGCTGTCCAACCTGGCCTTGGATACCTTCAGGGATGGGTCAGCCACAACTACTCTGGGAATTCCATTCCAGCCCCTCACCACTCTCACAAGGAAGGATTTCTTCCCAACATCCCATTTAACCTTACCCTATTCCTCTTTAAAGTCATTCCCCCTTGTTCTGTCCCTCCACCCCTTTTCCAAAGTCCCTCTTCAGCTCTCCTGGAGCCCCTTTAGGCACTGGAAGGGGCTCTGAGGTCTCCCTGGAGCCTTCCCTTCTCCAGGCTGGACATTCCCAGCATTCCCAGCCTGGCTCCAGAGCAGAGGAGCTCCATTCCTTGGAGCATCTCCGTGACCTCCTCTGGATTCATTCCAGCAGCTCTAGGGTCAGGGATGAAAGGCACTCACAGCAGCAGCAAAAATGGGTTACTGTGAGCATTGAACTGCTGCTGGGAAGATGTCGGATTAAATCACCACGAGTTTCACCTCTGGGACATCACAGTCCCAACCTGTCCCTCACAGAAACCAAAATTCTCCGGAGCTGAGATTCCTGCAGCAGGAAGAGGGGAATTAGACAGGTATCCCTGCCCATCCCCATCTCTTCCATCGATGAGGAATGTCTTTAAAAGTTTAAAGAGAATAGTTAAAAGTTAAAGAGAATGCTGGAAAAGCAAAGCAAAAAAATGTCAAGCCTGACTCTGGCTTATCCCTGTGAATAATGAGTCAGGAATCCAACCCTGCAGCTCTTTTAGAGCCATTTTCACTAAGGCACCACTCATTAGCTCATTAGTCACAGCAGCCTTATTCCTCCTAATTGATTTTACTACAATCCCCTACAATGTATGGCCAGGATCCAAGGTGTCTTTGCCTGGCTTAAAAACCATTTACATTGTTACAGCTTTGGAGCCACTCCATCCCTCTCCCAAGCCCCTGGAGCGTGTAAAGGTCAGGAGATTCCCAAAACTGAGCTTCTGGAAAGTGCCCTCAGGGAAAGGACGTGTGTCCCCTTGGTGGGACAAGCCACAGGTTCAAAGGATGTGATGCCTTGGGAAGGGTGACCTGAAACCAGTGCTGGAGAATAAAGTAAATATTTATTGAAAGGCCTTCAGGGTACGCCTTGGGCAGGACAAGAGCCTGGCCAGGGCTACACCCAAAGTGGACCCAAAACAGTCACAAAAATGGTCACAAAATGTCTGACCGGTCACGAGATCTTACATTTTTATAAGTTTTGGTCTATTTGCATATTGGGGTTTAATTGTCCAATTACAGCTGCAGGTTGTGAGGTCACATCCTTCTTGTTCCTCCCTTCAGTTCCACGGTTGTTTGTGCTTTTGGGCCTGAAAGTTGTCCTTGGTGTCCAGCAGGAAAAGGATTTGTTTTGTCTCCCTACTCTGTGAAGAAAACTGACTGACACTTACTGTGAGGCTCAGAACTGCACCCCTGGGCAGCACAGACTCTGAAATACATGAAAGCTGAAACTTAAGGTATCAGGGGCAGCTGAGCAGAGAGTTGTGGCTTTCACACCTGGGAGCAGGTGGGTGTGACACAGACTGGAGCTGCACAGGGATGCAGGAAGTTTGGCAGCTCTCTCCACACTGGTTTTCATCTCTGCACAGAACTGAGACAAAGAATCATGGAATGGTTTGGTTTGGAAGGGACATTCAAGATAATCTCATTCCAATCCCGTGCCATGGGCAGGGACACCTCCTGCTCTCCCAGGCTGATCCAAGCCCCATCCAAGGCCTTGAAGGGATGAGGCAGCCACAGCTGCTCTGGGAATTCCCGGGCATCTCCACCCTCACAAGGAGGAATTCCTTCCCAACATCCCATCTATCCCTGCCCTTTGGCAGTGGGAAGCCATTCCCTGTGTCCTGTCATTCCATCCCTTGTCCCAAGTCCCTCTCCAGCTCTCCTAGAGCCCCTTTAGGCACTGGAAGGACTCTGAGGTCTCCCCAGAGGCCCCTGCCATGGGCAGGGACATCCTCCTCTTCCCCAGACTGCTCCAGGTGCTGTCCAATCTGGCCTTGGATACCTTCAGGGATGGGGCAGCCACAGCTGCTCTGGGAATTTCATTCCAGCCCTCACCACCCTCATAAGGAAGGATTTCTTCCCAATATCCCATCTAACCTTGCCCTGTTCCTGTTTAAAACCATTCCCTGTGTCCTGTCCCTCCACCCCATTTCCAAAGTCCCTCTCCAGCTCTCCTGGAGCCCCTTAGGCACTGGAAGGGGCTCTAAGCTCTCCCTGGATCCTTCCCTTCTCCAGGCTGGACATTCCCAGCTCTCCCAGCCTGGCTCCAGAGCAGAGGAGCTCCATTCCTTGGAGCATCTCCGTGGCCTCCTCTGGACTTGTTCCAGCAGCTCCACGTCCTTGGGCTAAGGCCTTCAGAGGTGGATACAGAATTCCAGGTGAGATCTGGAGGGAGAGGAGCAGAGGGAGGGAATCCCAACCCTGGACCTGCTGGTCACATTCCTTTTGATGCATCCCAGATGTTCTCTCCTGGCTCCAACAGAGACTTGAGAGAATGTGATCAAAGCCAGACCCAGGGCACACAGGTCAGACCACCCCACAAAGGGATCCTTAACTCTGCTGCTCATCCCAGATTCCCACTGGAGCTCTCCATGTCCCTTTCTCTGCCCCACCCACGCACTGTGAGCTGCTCCTGAGGCTCAGAGATGCTTTGGATGTTCCCCAGGACAAGAAGGCAGGAACAAGATGATTTATTTTTGTAAGGAGTCTGTTCCCTCCAGGTAATCATTCACCTGCCTTTTTTCTTTTTTTTTTTTTTTTTTTTTTCCCCGACATATTTTCCTCCCTCTCTGAATTCCATGCAAGTACCTCTTATCTCCAGGTTATTATTTAGATTAACCTTTGTGTACCTCTTTAACTCTTTCTGGGTGAGAACTTCACATCCATCACTTCCCTGGCCAGTGGCCAGCACATGGATACAGAGATCCCATGGGGGAATCTTAGAGGAGTTAATAATTCCTAAAGTGTGTGTACGATGTGCATAGAAAGGATTGATCACATATTTATAACTAGTGGGAATTTTAATTCCTTCCCTATCAAATTTTTTTCTCGCTCCCTTTTGTTCTTTTTGCTTCTAAACTGAGAAATTCCCCCTCTCCATCAACTCTGACTGAGGCAGCAATCACTTATTTGGAGATGATTTGCTCCATCCAGCACTTCCAAGGCATTGTTAATGATGCAGGAATGTAAATCACTCCATCAGTGTAGCTGTCACCTGCCTTAATTATCCCCTGCCTTCATTCCAGACTTAATCTGAGGAACAGGAGATACTTTCCTACCTCTGTCACTTCTCGCTGACCCAGAAGAGAAGAACAAGGACAACACGTGTAAAACACTAAATAACCCAACTGAAAAGTACCAGCTTTGCCTCCAAGCCCTTTTCATCTCCCTCTAATCCTGCAGAGCTTGGCATCAGAGCTGGAAACATCCACGTTTTTGGCTGCTGGGAGCTGCCCAAACCAGTAGAAAACCGAAATGAAGATTCCACTGCCCAGGTGAGAGGCTCAGGGTGTCCTGCACCAAAAAATTGCCCAGGACCAAAAAGCAGTCCAGATGCTCGAAGATTTCAGGGAGATGTTTCTGATCCCAAAAGTTGTGGTTCCTAGACCATTTCTCCTTGGGAAAGGTGAGGAAAACAGCACCTCTCCCACAAGGAAAGGCCGAATTGGGATTTTTCTGCCTGGGGAAGAAGGGATTTTTCTGCTCTTAGGAGACCTCAGAGCTCCTTCCAGTACCTAAAAGGAGGAGAGGTCTAGAGGGACTTTGGAGAAGGACCTGGGGTGGCAGGAAAAGAGGCGATGACTCCGGAATAAAAGAAGGCAGCTGGGAACGTGAGGCTTGTTCCAGATGTCTGGAAAAGGCCTTATCTCCTCCCATCTGATCAGGGCATTATCAGACACCTCCTGTCCTCATCTACCCCCTCTCCCTGCCCAAGCAGAGCCCAGCCACGGCAGAACTCAGTTCTCTGAGCTATCCCACCACGCCAATCTGTGATTCCCAGCATTTCATGTGGCTCGGAACATGGATTTAACCCCAGGCAACACGAGGAGCTACGAGACAGATGGAATTTTTTCAGCCTGGAAAAACAGGCTGGGAAGGGAGGGCTCAGGGGGCCCCATAGCATCTGCCATGGAAAAGGGTCAAAGAGAGGTCTGGGATGGATTTATTCCTCGTCCACAGGTTCCAAAGGAACACTTTGTCCATCGTGTCCCTTAGGAGAAGGGGCTGGTGGTCCTGGAATGGCAACACTCCCATCCCAGTGCATCCCAAGGGAACAACGCACTGGCAGAACTGGGACCTGCCGCTGCCACCTCCTGACAAGAGGAGAAAATGCAAATCCCTCTTCCCAGCCCATTTCCCAAGGAAGGAAGGGCTTTTCTGGATAATTTCGATCTTTTTATGTTTTTACTGTTCCCAAAATTCCTGGTTTGCAGTGACTTGGTGCCAACCAGCTGGAGGACGAGAAACCTCTGGGTGAAAATAAATAAGGAGAAAAATTCAGTTTATCTAAATTGCCTCGAACAACTCAGGAGTAGAATTCCAACAGGAGTAGCTCCACCTTGTCCTTCTAAAGAACCTGAGTGGTCACACACAAGGTGCGACCATCCTTTACCTACTGAGTGAACTGAACTTGAATTTTTTCCCTTTTTTGGCATCTTTCCTTTCATAGTTTGTTAGTAAATGGGTGCTGCTGCTCCTGGAACCAGCAGGTTTTACTGGTCTGAGCTCAGGTGCAAATCTCAGCCTCTGGAGCAGCAAAGGGTGAGTGCCTCACCACAATCTCAGCAATCAGGGATGGAATCTGAGCCAGGAGCACTCGGCACCCGCGGAAAGCACCTGGTTCAGCCCTGGGTGACAAAGTGCGACAAGAATCCGTGCGAAATTCAATCCACCCGGTTGTTGGTGCTAATTGGAGTGGAGCAGAGAGCGCGGGGCTGCTCACACCTCTGCCCCCAAGAGATCGATGCTGGTTTTGTGCCACATTTCCGTGCAGATTTAACTCCCACACAAAGAAAAAGTCATTAATGTCAGCTCGGGTGGCCGAGTGCTCCCTGTATCCCAGGAAAGGTCAGGTCAGGGAGACCCAGACACGCCGTGCAACTTGTGAAATCTCTTTTTCTTGGGAGAGGATAAGCAGGAAGGTTGGAAGGTGTTCCCATAAAGCACCTCCTATCTTTCCAGCTTCTTCCACTTTTCCAGCCTCCTGCAGCTTCCAGGTGCCATTCCCCCCCGAGCTCTCAAAATCCATGGATTGGGGAGAAAAGGAAGCGGGAGAAAAAGAAGCAGGAGAAAGGGAGGTGGAAAGCATCAGCACTGGCAGGAAGGTGGAGCTCTTGATTCAGTCTCTTTTCTTTTGTCTTCCTTCAGCACCACTCCAATTTTAAATTCCAAACTCTCTTCCTACATGCCTTTCTTGACTGCTCCATGTGAAAATTCCCAAATGAATCGGCTTTTTAGACATTCCTCCTCAGCTCCAGAGCTTTTACCTCCCCAAAAACCTGTATTTGCTCCAGACAGGGAGGAGCCCTGTCCAGAGAGACAGCAAAGGATAGGATACAACCCCTCTACTCTGCCCTCATGGGATCCCATCAGGAATACTGCATCCAGGTCTGGAGTTATAAGAACACAGATGGCAGGAACTGCTGGAGTAAGTCCAGAGGAGATGCTCCAAAGGCTGGAGCCCCTCTGCTCTGAAACGAGGCTGGGAGAGCTGGGAATGTCCAGCCTGGAGAAGAGAAGGCTCCAGGGAGACCTCAGAGCTCCTTCCAGTGCCTGAAGGGGCTCCAGGAGAGCTGGAGAGGGACTTCAGACAAGGGATGGAGGGACAGGACACAGGGAATAGCTTTAAACTGGAATAGGTGAGATTAGATGGGATATTGGGAAGGAATTCCTGGCTGTGAGGGTGGGGAAGCCCTGGCACAGGCTTCCCAGATAAGCTGTGGCTGCCCCTGGATCCCTGGAAGTGTCCAAGGCCAGGTTGGATGGGGTTTGGAGCAACCTGGGATAGTGGAATGTGTCCCTGCCCATGGCAGGAGGTCGGAATGAGATGATCTTGAAGGTCCCTTCCAACACAAACCATTCCAAGATCCTGTGACGGTGAGGCTGGAATTCTCCCCCCTCAGCCCCATTTGGTGTCTCCCATCCTGGGATGATCAGGACAACCTTGGGATGCCAGTGAGGAACATCTGAAGAGCAAACAGGAGATGTCTCACCATTTCTCTTGGATTTCCAAACAGCTGAAATATGGAAAAGCCCATTCTGGGCCTGTGCAGAGACAGGCAGATCCTTAGGGAACAGCAGGAGCTGGGACATGGGTGACAATGTGAGGAGAAATGGGAATGCAAGAGGGACGTGAAGGTTTCTTCTGTGACCCCTGGATGTGCAACATCCCCTCAGACCCCAAAATATTCCCTGTCAGCACTGGAACCCTCCCATCCCAAAACAAAATTGCAAAATACGGACTGCAGTGGAAATTGCAGTCCAGCCCAGAATTATCCAGAGAAAAGGAATTAAACTCCCGAGCCCATCGCTGTTATTCCGCATTTGTCCTACATTCCCTAGGAAATAAAATCCTCTTCTCCTGTGGGATCCAGCTGAGACCCCCATAAAATCTTTAGACAAAAATCGGAATGGCATAACTTTGCAGAGCTGAATGTTGGGAGAGCAGGGGGGAAATGTGCAGAGCACCCAGCTCTGTGTCCGTGTGTCCGTGTGTCCATGTGTCCGTGTGTCCGGAGGCAGGAGCAAGGCTGGATCCCTGGGAGTGCAGGAAGAGGAGCAGCTGCCCATGGACACCCACACAGAGCCCTTTTTGCGCCCAAAATAGCCACCCTCTCCCACAAAGAAGAGGCTCCAAGGCCAAATCCCATCTCCATTCCCAGCAGGGTCACGGCCAAGTCAAGGATATTTATGAGCTATTGAAGGCAAAGACAATCCCTGTTCTTTATCCATCCCCAGGAAGAGATTCCAATGGCCTTGAGATGAAATGTAGGAATTTAACCCTCCTTTAGTCCCTAAATTCAGTCTGTCCTTTTATCCAGCTCACAGCCCTCAGCCCTGAGACTGGAATACAATCCAGGCATTTTCCTTGCACACAAAACAAGAGTTTGTATCTGGAATATTCGCAGAAACACGCAAAAATCTCCTTCCAAGTGTATTTTTTTTTATTAATTCCATATATTTTTTATTAGAGTATAAGAAACAAGATGGAACATACACTTCACTTATACTTAGGTTAATATATTTAAAGGGATGGATGCTTCTTTATCCCGTTTATCCCAATACAATAAAGATAATACACAGTTACAAATCTCACAGATAGCGATTAGTAAAATCAACATTTCAGGGAAACCACCTCGGATCATCCAGGAAAGCTGAAATAAAATGTGCCAGCATTTTTATTTTTTTTTTCTTGCAACGTTTTATTGGCTTCATATACTCCCATTCGATGAAACGGGAGGATTAGGGCTGGGAAAAAGTGCCCCCATAGAAAATGTTGGACTTGGGAAGCCTCTTAAGCCTTTTCTTTCTCATTTTCCATGATTACAGCAAAGCTGGACTCCAATATGTCTCTGCTGATGATGACTCTCTGCTTTGGGTGCAATTATTTTGTTAGACGCTTTGATTTCGGAATTTGGACTCCAAAGTCCCTCCACCAAGTCTGGCAAAAGCCAGTAGGTGGCAGGACCAACCCAGGGCTTCGCTTCCCCGGGCACCGTGGGAGTTCCCAAAATGCAAAACCGGGCACTTCTGTTCCCATTCCCGTCCAACAGCCTCAGAGAGGGGTGAAATAACTCCTTCAGGATCAAGGATCCACAGCCACCTTCATCCCAAACTGCTGAGACCAACCGGAGGAAGGGAAAGGGCCCTCCAGGCATCCAGATGTGCACCACACCTGCTTTTTCCAGAGGGCATGGATCCTGTAACTCATCCCATGGACACACAGACACCCACACCAGAGCTTCCCACAGGAGAGGTGGGACCACAGCCTCCTTTTTTCATGACAAATAAAGTCCCTGGGAGACAAATGCCTTCAAAAAAACAAACCCAACTTGAGAAAATCAACACCAATCCCCGAGTAGCAAAGTGGATCCTTGGAGTAATAATTAAGCAACAGATCATTTGTTCTGTTGGAGCAAGGAAGTCACGTCAGGTTTGTGGTTTCCAAAAGAAATTTTGCCCTTAGAAAAAAAAAACAAACAAAAAAAATTCTCAAAACCAGCTGGAAGAACTGTGCTCATTCTGAAGTCCTTCTCTGGGGCAAACAGCAAACCCCCAGATCCTGGGTGGGAAGCGCTGATGCCACAATGGGTTTTGAGCATTTTTGGACAGTTCACAAAAATTCGAGCCCTTGGTGGGGTAGTGGGAGATGGCAGCAGCTGCTGGTGAATTACAGCCATTTCCAGGATGGAAGCACTGAAACCATTTTCTCAGGAACACGCTCCAAAGAGGGCAGGTATTTCACTTTAGCTCTTAATTTCCAGTAAAAATCTCCTCCAGGATATTTTATGCTTCTAGGGAGACAGACCTCCTCTTCTCATAACCTCTTGTCTTGTCAGAACAGGTGAATATCTGTGTTTTCTGCTCAGATTTTGATCTCTTAATTCCACTGTCCACAGAAATACATCCAAAGCCCTTCAGGGCTGTCCCACCACAGCCCTCAAATTCCAAATCCAGCATTTGGTTTAGCAACCCACCAGCCTGAACACTTCATAAATCCTATTCATTGTCTTATTATCAATGGTTTTAATTACTTCACCTGCCCATTTTTAGTCCTGGGTTTTACAACAGACGAGGTTCTCACTAGATCTGTCATTCTGGGGACTTGGGGGCAAAAATAAAGCTAGTGTAGGACCAGGAATAGTGGGAGTTGGCATGAGTGATGAGAAAGTGCTTGGGATTCAACTGTGACAAGCTGTCACCTCCTCCCTCTCTCAAACACACACGGATCTATCCAAGAGATCTTTGCCAGGAAAGGAAATACTGAAAATATCCCTTTTTTCCATATTCTAGATCAGTGTACACGGGAAGGAAGAGACAAAAAGAGAGCGAGGAAGAAAAACAAATCTCCACGTAAAATTCATCACCAACCGACCCTCAGCTCAGTCCCCTGGGCAATTCCATGAATAATACTTGCTATTTATTGGGATCAGCAGCCTCTGGATGCTCCTCCCATCAGCATTTGGTCCCTGGCACAACCAAATCCTCGGCACCAGCCAAGGAACCCCGAGAAAGGGAGGAGATGGCCCTTGGAGGAGAAAACCAGGTCTTCCAGCCCATGGGGCTGTCCAGTGTGGGATCATCAGGACCCTCAAAGCATGCATAGGACATCAGGACACTGGCTTTGAAGTTCAGCTCTTTGCTAAAGGTAACCGAGTCCCAAACCAACCCCAAAACCTTTTTTCCAGATGGACAAAAAAGACAAGAGCCCCCTAAATTGAATGCAGAGTGCTCTGGGTGTCACCTCAGTGTCACAGCAAGTGCTGGGGAACAAATGAACCCAAACAAAACGAGGGTTTGAACCCTTTTGGGAGGAAGGCTGAGGCACAGGGAAGCTGGGGAATATTCATCTCGGTTTAGGAAGTTTTTCCCAAGTTTTCCCTGTGCTCCACGTGCATAGCAGAGGTTTGTGGGGCACCTCAGGCCCCAAGGTCGCAGGAGGATGCATTATCCAAAGGAAGGCACATCCAAGGACCAACACAAGTGAGGCATTCTTCCCAAATTAACCACTAAATTGCAGATCACATCCCACTGACCCAGCCCTCCTGTTGGAAAAGCTGTCATTAACATCTGTGTCACTTTAATTAAAAGAAGGGGAGAAGGGAGGGGGGAAAAAACAACATAAAACCACTTCTGTTACCAGTATTTCTGTACAACTGCAACCACCTTTCATTTATCACTCCTTGAAGAGGGGACAGAGGTGGAACAGGAGGTTTGTGGAGCTTTTGTTTGGGTTTTGACACAGAATAGGAGAAGCAGGTACAAGGCATGGCTAAAATGTGCCAACACTTGGGTTTTGCTGCTAGAAATTGAAAAAAAAAAAAAAAAAGCCCAGTGCACCTCTGATCAATCAGTGGAAGTGACAAAAAACTTGAAGTTGGCAGTTTAAGGCTGAATTTTGGCTTGGTTTGTGTCGAGCAGGTCCACAGGCAAGCAGAGTAGGCAGGACAGATGACACACAGAGGGCAGGAGGACACATCTCCTATGGGACAGCAGAGAACTTCAAGGAAAAAACCTTGCCAAAACACCTGGGAAGATCCTGGGAGCTGAAGGACAGCAGATGTGGAAGGTTGGGTGGTGAAGTCACCTCCAGCAGTCCACAGGCACCATCAGGCAAAGATCTGGGTATTGACATCTTCTCCTCTGGCTTCACCAAATTTTTCAGACCTGCTGTGCCCATGGCCACTGTGGTGGTCACCGTGACAGGTCCAAAGTGGGGAAACTGAGGCACCCAGTCTTTGTAAAATGCAGATTCACTTCGGAGTCCTGCTGCCAGGGTAACTGCTCCATCAGGGTTGACTCAGGCCCCAAAACCTGGCATTTATCACTAAAATGCACCTGGATAAAGTCATTCCCAAGGGACGTGGAACAAGCTGGCCCAGAGGTTTTTATCAGGAAGGACAGCAACGGGGAGGAGATGGATTTGCTGCTCACAGCTGGAAAGGATGTGGAGATGAAGCACCCAAAAGTTGCTCGAGAGGGTGAGGGCCCCTCATTCTGGGCGCAATATTGGGATTTTTCATAAAAGAGTTCCTAATCCCTGGAGCAAGGAAACACACACACGTCCCATCTCAGATAACAACAGGAGCAAGTTTATTCAGGTGTGGCACTTACAGAACTTGGAAGGACAAGGTACACGGCATTGGCTTTCCAGAAAAGTCAGCCCAGGATCAGAAGAAACGAGATTATTTTTATAAAAAGAGCCTGCAGCTGCGAGGGGCCAGGAATGTGTCTCCCTTTGGATCCTGCATTCCCGCTGCCTGTGCCACCCACGTGCTGGAGCAGACCTGGTGGTGCTTGGGGTGAATCCGTTCTCAGCGAGTCCCAGCCTGGTTTAACCAACCTTAGAAGTGAGGGGGGTGGAGGGGGGTGTTATTAATAGGTAGAAAAAAGCAGAAACCCTTCCAAAATCATCCACCTCAGCGAAGGAGGAGCGAGAGCGCAGCGGCGGGAGACGTCCACAGGAGGAGGAGAAACAGCTCAGCCCAGGATCTCCAACGCTTGGAAGAGCAAAAAAAGTCCGGGAAACAATCACCTTGGAAGCCTGCTGAGAAACAGAGGATCCTCCTTGCAGACAGCAACAGAGAAGATATTGGCTAACGAGACCCGTGGGAGGCGGCTCTTCCTCGGGCAGCCCCGTCACTCGCGAGCCCGGAGGACGTAGAGGAGGCTGACGAGAATTCCCAAGGCCAGGATGGTGGAGCTGGCTCGGACGCTGCTGGAGCCGCTGATGTTGCAGAGGAAGGAGTCACAGCAGTAAACGGAGGCGGCCGCTATTCCCAGGTTGATCCCGGCGCTGGGGCAGATAGGGGAGCATCCCTTGGAGATGGACTGGCCGGATTTCCCGCCTGGATTTGGGGTGGGGTGGACAGGAAGGGAAAAGAGACAGGTTTAGAATGCGTTTTTTTTTGTGGGGGGGTTTCTGGTCACCTGCTCTGCAAAGGAATTGCAGCACTGGAAGAGTTGGAGGTGGTGCAGGTGGCACAGGGAGGATGAAGCGGTCCAGAGAGGATGAAGTGGTTCTCGGAGACAGCAATCCCAGCCAGCCCCTCTTATCAAGGATCACCCATGATAAGCTCCCACAAACACCCCAGAGACCACACAACACCCCAGGGACACCCCTTTGGATCGGACAATGTTCAACTGCAACGGCTCCGGTGAGGAATCCCAAAAATTCCTCTTGAGATTCACTCTGCGGCTCCTCAAGGGAGACAGGGAGCACTGGGGAGACACTTGGGAGCCAAGCCTGCATTTCCAGAGAGGCACAGCCCATGTTAAGAGGCAGGAAAGAGGAAACCATGAGCACTGGGCTATGAAGTGAAGTTTATAAAAGCTTCCAGTCTCTGTTTGTGCACATCTGACCCACCCACACTGCAGATTTGGGCATGAAATTCCCCCTCCTTCTGCCAGGGAGAGTCAGGATGGGCTCTGGTTCCTGCAAAGGCACCAGGAGATCTGCCAGAGCATCCTGCCTCCCTCAGAGCAGCAGCTGGGAAGGAGAGAACCCCCCAGATCTCTCCAGGCACTCAGGAAGGAGACCCACAACCCCTTCCCGCCTCATCCACGGAAAGCAAAACAAAGGTGGGACTCAGGGATGGAGAACCCGAACACGAGGCAAAAAATCAGCAGGAACAGCAACCCTGGAGCTTCCCACACGGGGAGCCTGCAGCATCCTCCACGCTTTCACTTATTCATCAGCAAACTCCCCGCCCCCAGCCTGAAATTCCCCCCGGACTGGCGGGCATCGGAGCAGGCACGTGGGCTCTAACGTGACTCCTCCTGGCAGCGAGTCCCTCCTAAGAATTCTCGTGGGATGGTCCGACGCTCCAGTTGCTAAGCAGAACTTTCCGTTTTTTTTCCTTCCTCCCCCCTCCCAGCCAGAAGAAGGCAAAGCCTCTCTGCAGCTCAGCAGGTGACCCAGGAGAGAAACCAGGAGGGCACAGGAGGAGGTGTTGTCACCACTCACCGAGCCCCACGCCGACGTACGTCGTCACGCAGTGGTTTTCATTCTCCCCACACTTGACAGGCTTCAGGCAGGCCCAGTTGGAGGAGGCATCCGAGCAGGAGAAGCAGACGAGCGTGTGGGCTGCAAGGGAAAGGCAAAGCTCATTTAGAAGCTGGTGGGAAGATGTCCTCACTTGGAGGTCCCCACCTCTGTCCCACAGGACGTCTCGCGTCTGCCCACAGCCACGCTTTCTGTTTCAGTTCTATCAACCTGCAATAGGGGATTTTTTTTACCGTCCCAAAAAAATTGGGCAAGCGAAGGGCTCAAGCCTCAGGGAGGCATTTCAAGCTCTTATCAGCTAAAGCTGATACAACCACAGCCTGGCACTTTCTGTCAGCCCAGTCTGCACCAAGAATGTGTCTGAGCTACAGCTGTCAACCTGAAACCAAATTCCAAAGGTGAATTTTTGAGGCTTGGGCTGGTTCAGCTCAGCCATCACAGACGTGGTGTCCCTGCCTGGGGCAGGGCAGTTGGAACTGGATGATCTCCAGGTCCCCTTCCAAGCGAAACCATTCTGATTTTATGATTCTGTGACACTGATGGGAAGTGCTCCAGGTGTGACCACGGGTTCAAACTTTCCATGACCCAGCTTTGGGCACCAAGATCAGGCCATGCTTGAGCTGGAGCACGTGGTGGAAAGGATTTTTCAGCTGCAGAAAGCTCACGACTTGCAAGACCAGCGGGTCCCCTGAAATTATAGAATCATGGAATCATTTCAGGAAAAGACCTCCAAGATCTTTGAATCCAACCATTAACCCAGCACTGCCAAATTCACCACTAAACCAAGCCTTTAGGCAACACAGCTGCACAATTTTTTGAACAGTTCCAGGGATGGTGATTCCACCACCGTTCCAAAATTTGACCAGTGAAGAAATTTTTCCTCATTTCCAAATAAACCTCCCCTGGAGCAACCTCAGGCATCATTTGTGGCTTATCCTACAGCAGCAGGATGGACTAGCTGGCTCCCATCCCTCATCCCTCACAAAGAGGAACGACTGGAAAACAGCATTTGGGGTGGGAAATGGTTGTGGGGACAGCCTGGACAGAAACTCAGCGGGGCCACGGGCACTTTGATCTCTGTGTTTTACATACAAGAGCATCACATCCACGCTGCAGTTGTTGACCTACATATGCAGACAGATCAGGTCTGCTCCCAATGTCCCACAGATCGGGATTTTGGAGCTCCCAGGCAGCCCTTCCACAGGGCATTGCCTTTCCCTTTCTGTATTTACAGGATGAAGAGCGGGGTCTGATTTAGGGTGGGAAGGGTTAGGGTACTGCTCCCACCTCCTTCAGCCTCACCACCAAAGAATCATGGAATGGTTTGGGTTGGAAGGGAGCTCCAGGATCATTCAGTTCCAACCCCCTGCCATGGCAGGGACACCTTCCACTATCCCAGGTTGCTCCAAGCCCTCTCCAACCTGGCCCTGGACACTTCCAGGGATGGGGACAGCCACAGCTTCTCTGGGAAACCTGTGCCAGGGCCTCCTCACCATCACAGGGGAGAAGAATTTCTTCCCAAATCCAATCTAAACCTACTCTCTTTCAGTTTGAAGCCATTCCTGCTTGTCCTATCCTTGTAAAAAAATTCCTCTCCAGCTTTTTTGGAGACCCCTTGGACAATTTTCCTAAGGAAGTGAAGCAGAGGAAGCCCTGGGAGAGCTCCCTGAGGCTCAGCAGTTCCTGACATGGATATTTTGAAGAATTTTTATTTGGACAAATATTGCTCAGCATCTGTCCCACTCCACCATAGGACTGCACCACATCTCAAGGTTCTTCTCATTCCTGTTTCTCTCAGGAAAATAAAAGGTTTCTACAAGAAAAATGAGGAAAAAAAATAACAATTGCTCTCAGAGGAATGACTTTTGAGCAGCCACAGCTGAGGAGGGGAAAGAAAACAAAATATAATCTCAGAGAAACAGATTAAAGTGTGTTAGTGGGAGATCCTGAATGTCACAGCAGAGCAGCCAAATCTCTGCTTTGGAGTGGAGGCCAACACCACAACCCCCCAAGCAGGAATTTCCTGGGCTGGCTCACGGATCCTCCAAGGATCCTTACTCTGGCAACAATCCCTACAACAAACCCAGGTTACCTCAGCACACCCACAGCACCGGGATTACAGGGCCACCAGCTGAGTCAAAACCTCCAGGAGAGATTCCTCAGTGGATCTCTGCATTTAGGAGACAGGGGAGGAGGATTGGGACCAGCCACTGAGTCACTGCCCCTCGCTGGGTTGGCCACAACTCCATGTGGGAGTGAAGCCCAGCTCTGCTCCCAGGTCTCAGGTGACCTGTCCCAAACTCTTCACCTCACAGCCATTCCCCGAGGGCAAAGTGACTCACCCCAGGAATCTTCAGCAATCAGGGATGAAGTGGATTACAGGCTTCCTGTGGGCATCCTGGCAGGACAGATGTCCCCATATGTATTTTGCTCACTGCACTGAAGGCACTGAGTGGTGCAATGCTGTTCATTAAAGGTTCCATGAACAAACACACCAGAAATCTTTGGGCATGACAGGAAAGTGTTGTTGGGCATGAAATTCTCTGCCATGTGACTCCATCTCTGCTCCTGTCACTGCATCTCCGACCTGTCCCCGTGTTTTTCATTGCCACACGTACCCACTACCCCTTAACAGAAAAAAAAATCCTTCCAGGAGAGGCAGAGTTTAAGAAAGGAAATATCTGGTCACTTTCTATCCCCAAAAAAACACCCACTGCAGAGTTAGGAGAGCACAAACAGGCTGAGTGGTTTAGACAAAAGGCACAAGAGGGGTGGCAGAATTAATTTCACGCAGCTGTAGATGGAGCAAAGAGTTGGAGCTCAAGGTTACAAGGAAGGAAGGGAAGAAAAATCCCAAGACTGAACAATGCAAAAGAGAAGCCTTGTTTTCACCAATGGAAGAATTTATGTGTGTATTTGTTTGTGCTTGGCTTCTCAGAGGAACAAAGAGCTCCCAAAACAGAGCAGGGCATTTGGGGGGAATTCCTTCAGATAAGGAGTTGAATCATTCTTGCAAAGATGGGGGGAAAAAACGCCTTTAAAAGCCCACTTTGCAGCTCGGCAGCACCAGGAAAACGCTGTTGTTCCGGCAGCTTTTCCATTCAGCCCCGATGCTGCTTTTCCATTCTCTTAGGCAAAATCCTTATCAAGATCCACAGGCGAGATCTTGGAGCAGGGGGTAAAGCTCTTCTGTGAAATCCCCTCCGGGTATGCTGGAAGTGTTTGGGGATAAAACCACCTGCAACAAACCCTTTTGCCTGGATAAAAAAAAAAAAAAAAAAAAAAAAAACCTTACTTGTTTAAAGCTGAAAGGGCTGTGGGTTTTTTGGCCTGGCTCTCCCATCCTCCTCGCTGGAACTGAGCACAAACCAGCCGAGCTCTGCCCGAGACTCGACGCTTCAATCGCCAGTTGCTTCCCGGATCCCACTGGGAGGGGGGAATGGGAAGGGCAGCAAGCAGCCAGTTCCATCTCAGCGGTACCCCCAGGAAACAAGAAGGGACCCTGCTTGCCGAGCAGGGGCTGGGAGAGCTCAGAACTCTCCCCGTTCGCTCTTTGTTTGGCTCCTCCAAGCAGCGACATATGGGAACAATACGCGTTTTTCTGCACGGCCCCGAGGAGTTTGGACAGTGAGGAATGGAGTCGGTGGGGGAAAAGGAGGGAACGGGCAGGCCTCTGCGACTTGGGCAACTTGGCAGTTCAGCACACAGCAACAGGAACCGCGTTCTGCCCAGGTTCGGCGGCAGCCCCAGGATGCGCCCCACGGGGCATTGTCCCTTAGGGGTCACCGCGCCCCGCACCGGCCACCGCAGGCGGCCCCCAAGGATGCTCGGAGGGGGCAGCAGGGGCCACAGTCACGAGTGGCTCTGCTCTGACTTTGCTCCATCAGCCATTGCCGGGGCTGGGCTGCCTCTCCCCTCCACCACCCTTCTTTTCCTCTCGGCTGCATCTCAGCCCATCCCAGCGCCGTTATCCCGGCTGGCTGCGCCGAAAAAAGGGGAGCGCAGCCGGCCCTGCTCTTTGTTCGAGCCGTAACTGGGAAAAGCTCCAGGATATCCACCCGCACAGCCGGAGATGCTCACCTATGCATACAGGCGGGGAAGCCGCGAAGTTCCTGCTCCAGGAGGGAGGACACTAGTGTGCGGCAGGTCTCGGAAAGACACCCCCGCACCTCGCTCCGAACCATAACGCGGCTCAGCGATGTGCCCCAGCCCCTTTTCAACCCTTATACCCCCTAATAACCTCCAACTTCACAGCCTACCCTGCCACACGCATCACTCCCCCAACCCCCAATTTGCTTTCCGGCGAGGGACCGGGGGACCTGCGGGGGAGGCGATGGTGGCGGGGCCATCCCCTTCCCTTACCTCTCTCCACGCACAGCACCGCGGCCAGCACAGCGAGCAGGAGCGCCTTCATGGTGCGGACGATGTGGCCGGAGAGATGCGCAGGGCGGCTGGAGGAGCTCGGGGCTGGCG